>NC_079909.1:16887533-17487533 GCF_024868665.1 Triplophysa rosa | reverse complement strand
GTTTTTCCATGGCTAATGGGGGCATGAGCGCCAGTGTGTGTCAGTAGTACACAAGCTCCATTATGTAATCTGGATAAAAGTTGATTTTTTTCCCCTCTTCTGTCCTCTCGCTGCATTTCTGGCTTTGGCGCCCTGTGTGGCGCTTATGTAATGAACATGGTTTGATTCCTGCTATTGCAGCAGTTAAAGCAAGGCTACAGTCAAACAGATGGTTGGTCGAATAGGTCAGCGGAGTATGATGCTTATTTATGCTGCCAAATGATCTTCCTGTTACATTTTTATTGCTTTTATATAAAAAAATAGTTCACGACACTCAGGCATGAAGATCATTTACAGTTCATTTTTGGGTGAGCTGTTTCTTTGAAAGGTAAGGGAGTTCAAAAACGTTCTTAAAGGGATAGTCCACCAAAAAATGCCTCATGTCGTTCAAAACCTGTATATGACTATTTTTGCTGTGGAACACAAAAGAAGATATTTTGAGAAATGTCTATCCATGCAATAGAAGTCCATGGGGGCCAATGTTGTTTGGTTGCCAGCATTCTTTAAAAGGTCTTATTTTTGGTTCTGCGGAATAAAAGTCAGACAGGTTTGAAATGACGTCAGGGTGAGTTAGGCCGTGTTCACACTTGACTTCTTTTTTGACAAGAAAAAGTTGACAATGGTGCTTTTTTAGTAAAAAGAAAGACATGCTCGCAGCGTTGTGGTTACAAATAGCAGCCGGCAATGTTCAAAGATAGCATTTGTGCACGAAGGCAGCTTAGAGAGACAGGCTTCATAGGCAGCGTAACGGAAGTCTATTTGAATTATAAACAGAGAGCGTCTTTGCAATAACCAATCACAAAAACTACAATACTAATTTCTCGCTAGAAATGCAATCAGAAGTTATTGAAACTGAAAATTAAACTTACATTTATACAAAACTATGCTCCAACGGGCGTTTCGGCCGCCATTTTATTTTTTCCAGCTTGAGCCTTCTCGACCAATCACGTTCCGCGCATGTTGTAATGGAAACGACAGGTCCCTGTCATTGGTTAGCTGTGAAAAAGGTGCTTGACGTAGGGGGGGTTTCAGAAAAGTTTAACTTTTTTCAACCTCAAAAGACGCTCTGAGCTGCAGAAAAAGTTGAAAAAAGATTTTTTTGAAAACACGGTTTACTCCATAAGTTTATAATGTAAAACCGACGCTAGCAGCTTCAAAAAAGAAGTCAAGTGTGACCACGGACTTAAGTGATGAAGAATTTCTTTTTTGGGTGAACTATCTGTTTACTGTACAGTAAGTAAAACATTTGTTTGCTTCCTGTTACTCCTTTCCCCACATTTTTTCAAGGATTATTGTGTAACACCTAAACCAACGCTTAACATGTTCCTTTGCTCTGCCTGACATTCCCCGGTTCCTTCCGTCCTCCTTCACACACGCATACACACACACACACACACACACACACACGTACACAAACCATGCCTCTCATTTAACTGCATGATGTAATTTGCCCTACTTTTCTCGTGCATGTCAGAAAAGTGACTAATGTTCAGTCTTGACCCCTTTCCTTTTTATGCCTCTCCTTTCTTTTCCCTCCCTTTCTGTTTGTGCTTTTCTAACTCACGTCACTCAGGAGCTCGATCCAAACCAGCCCCAGAAGCTACTGGAGGATCAGAGGAGGGTAGGTACTGTAAAGACGGGCCATGCGGTGAGCATTCGCCCATCAGAGCGCTCGGCCGTCGCACCCCGACTGTCTGCTCGGAATGAGTGACAGTATCACTGAGGATTGTGTGTTTGGTCTTTAAGTCTGTTGGTGGTGATGGATTCATGTACACGTTTCAGAGATGTCTTGATGTCACGTTTTATTTGTGTCCACCGGGTTTGAGGGTGTTTTGGGTGAGTTGGGTTGTGGTTGTCTGTGTAAGCGCTGAATGAGGATCAGTATTGTATTGATCTGTTGTCTTGTGTCCAAGGCCTCGGGTATTATGTGGACTAAGGGAAGGGATTTGTTTTTTCATCAGACACAATCTTCCTATGTGACCTCTTTTTGACAACACAAAAGTGAAAGGAGGAGAGATTGGTCCTTACAGGCTGTATATACAAAGCATTATAAAGATATTCTGAATACAGTATTGTAAGATCATAATGCCCTAAATTGCACCTTTTAATCAGTAATACGTAACCATTGTTATATAACATTAGATTATTGGATGTATTAATTGGTGTATTCTAGTTATATAACAGTTGATTGTTTTGATCCATTTTAATGCATGCTCTTTAAAGGTGTGTGAATAGATATGATCATTTTAATTACATATCTTTATGAATATAAAAAATACACACATACTAAGATATTAAGCCTTATCAAAAACTATATTTTAGATTTTTTTGGTTTTCTTTTGGTGAAAACACTCATTTAATGTTGTCTGTCAAGGTGCCATATTGAGATGTTCGGTTATATTGTGTGTCGTAATGCTCCTCCCATGACCCAGCCCCATCATCTGTTGTCAGGGTGAAGCTTTGAGGCAAGTTCTGGTAAACCGTTACTATGGCAACGTCAAGCAAGGAAGCAGGCGGGAGAGTGTGACCAATTTCAGCAATGGGCCGCTCACACCCGGGGGACAGACAAAGACTCCTACAGGTTTGTGTGCGTCTGTTGCTACAGCGATTTCTTCACTCGTCCACTTTCATCTGGCTTGCGTGTTACGTGTCCCCTACGAGTCTGAGCCTGTTGCCAGGCGACAAGAACAGGGCACCCACACTTCCTGTGTGAATAGCCTCCAGACGCACCTGCCCGAGAGGGAAAGTCTAGTGTGTGTGTTAATGTCACTGGCGAGAATGACACCACATGAGAGGATCTCTCAAAATGCGTTTTGTATGTCCTGTTTGGCTCATGCCGTGCATTATGAAATCAAGACATTTTAGGAATTAATTCAGATTGTTTGGATGTGTTTGGCCACTTGTTTGTGCACATAACCAACCAGCATATGTGTGTAATAATTATGATTCTGTGTTACGTAAACAACTTATTTTGAGAATGTACTGTACTGTTAATTTATAATGGCACCTTATTTGAAATCGTCGTCACTGTCCTTCCAAAACCTCGGATGTCCAAATTTTTCAGGAAATTGAAAAAACACAGTACTTTTTAAATGAAACTGTGTTGTCAAAGTTGCCAAGCATTTTTTAAATACTTTTTATTAGTTCGATATTTGCAAAACCCAGCGACAAACATAAAAGGTGACTAATAATAATGATTTATGCCAAAAAATAAAAATCACGAAATATGGAAATACAAGGTTTCAGAAGGACCGCAGTGATATGCTACGAGATGCAAGCAATAAAAAATCTAACTATTGTAAAATATAATTTTTCACAGTTACAGCCATTATAGATACAAGTAATTATTGGTATTAATTGTATTTATTGGATACAATTATTAGTCAAAATGGCATATCAGAGAATATGGGTTTAATAAAATTAATAAAAAAAGTCTAAAATAATAAAAGAAATCTAAAAAAGCAAAAAACTCACAGGAAATAAACCTTTTAAACCCTCATGTTATTGTCCCGTTTCTTCTCCCAGGGGGTGGTGGAGGTTCAGGGGGCACTCGAGGCGAGATAAGCTTGGCTGAGGTGCAGTGTCACCTGGATAGGGAGGGTGCATCTGACCTTGTCATCGACCTTATTATGAACGCCACCAGTGACCGAATCTTCCAGGAAAGCATCCTCTTGGCCATCGCACTCCTTGAGGGAGGAAATCCCGTCATACAGGTGATAATTCTACTCTCGAATTTTAAATGTTTCGATTTTTATGCGTAAGCTCATTTTTTTATGGTTATCAGCGTATTGTGATTCATGTAAACACGCTTACTGTTGCTGTTGCACAGTCCATTTCAGGTGGTGTGAGAATTGTGGTCAGCTAAACACTCCAGAACATTTGTGTACTCCACAAAGTATGCATGTTATATACTGGAAGTGTGATATTCCAATGTAATGAAAGTTATCTCTTAAAGAGGAGGGTTGTACATTTGCGGGTATAGTGAGGTTGCCATGGCAATAGCAATCGTCAGCTCCAGCGTGAGGACAAAGAGGGTGTTGCTCGGCGCTGGGGTCAGCGGTGGCTGTTTCGTTTCTCCGACAGTTACATCTGGCAGCCTGGCAGGCCCGCTCGATGTGCTCACGCATGTGTTTTCTGTGAGTGCTTTAGTGCATAATCAGCTCTGTTATTTGCATGGCCTTTCTGCTTGATGATACTTAGGCTTTCCAACAGGCACACGCAAAGGCTCACATGACTGGATTACATAAGACAAGCCCATTGTGAATAATGCAGGAAACACTCTTCTCAGCTCATCCGCTGGGCTTAACTGGTTCACTATGTGTTTCTGTAATGCTAAGAGAGTGATTAAGTGCTCGTAATGACCTAAATTAGCCCATAATCACAGAATTTGAACACTTTTCCGATTCCTGCCTAGCAACTTTGTTTGTCTTTCAAATGGTGTTAAGGTCAATCCCACAAAATCTTGTTAAGAACATGTTTGAGTCACATTTTAGACTCGATTTTCATTTTGCATCAAAGAAATGATAATGTAACGTCATGACATTTAAGCACATTTCACCCTTAAAATACATCTTGAACTTTTGACTTTTAAGAGTTTTTCTTGCGTTTCTAAATAATTGATATTGTGGTGAAGTTCAGACGTGTTCTCGGCAGGTTAGATGAGTTTCACTCTTTAATCACAGATAATGTGTTACGAGGCTTTCTCGCTCGTCTGCATCGGTGCGCTGGGTTAGATTGGTTAAACATTAAGCAGCACTGCAGGGGTTTTGTGGATAACCTGCATGACACATTTGCAGCCGGTTTGCAGAGTCATTCGGGTGTCTTTTGAAGGATGTGAGGAAACCACATGAAAGAAAGAGAGAAAGAGGGGTAGTCTGCTCTTTTAAAGCGCTTGTGCGCGCGGGGTGACGTTCTCTACTGTTAACAGGGGAATTACTGAGTTTACTCATTGTAAATCAGCTTCTTGGATGAGAATTTAGGTCTGTCGACTGCTACACACTTGTGCTCGAACTCTAGATTTAGTACATTTGACCTTTTCTCACCCAGCTACTTCATGTGAGTGAACCTCTCCAACGTGTTAGAAAAATGTCTAGCTCATATTTCACCTTGGAAAGCAGCTTTTCACATTGTTGTGATATATTATTACAATAGTAATGTATTTATTGACAATGATGAAAATGGCCGAGATTGAGGGAGGGAGAGTTGAGGACATTTAAGTAAGGGATAATGTACAGGCAGCCGGTTGTTATCGCAGAAATTATTTTGCGATAACAGATGGCTGGTTGTACATCATCCATCTTATTACACAGCTACTTGCCACCTGAGAAAAAAAAAAAAATGAAATGTGAATTTGAATTATTTTATTAGCTCATTTTTACCGAATGGAGACCTTCCGTGTGGAAAAGCCGGTTACTTTCGGTTTTAAGGTAAGAAACGATGTTGAAATGTCACGAACAGGCAATTTGGTTTAATCATTTGTAAATATAATGTCATATATGTTATTAAAAGACATATTTATGTTTAATTTGTCAAAAAACCTGTCAAAATGATTTGCTGTATCCAGGTTACCGTGTGTTATTAGTTTTGAGAGGTTGTTATCTGGGAATAACGAACCTGCAAATGTCGCGACTGGCCAATCAGAGTCAAGCATTCCAACAAGCCGTGTAATAATATATTTTCAAATCATAGATGCAGAAAAAGTCAGCACACCAAAGCTCCAACAATATCATTTCTTTTTTATAATAGACTTTCACATGTGACATTTTAAAGTCCCAGTGAAATTAAAAATTACAATGCCTATTTTTTCATGAAATATTGCAGCGTTAATTGTAAATAATTTATCAATGTGGGTCATTCACTTTTTAAAAATCGTCTGCCCTCATAAACTTCAGTTAAAATCTGAAAATGCACTTGCGTCCTGTAATGACTATCCATCTTAAATGACGGATGTTAGGCGGCTTGGGCGGAGCATCCGTTAGCTCCTCCCCTTCAACTGTCAGTCTGCTGCCAGTTCCATTTCAAAAGGCAACGGCTGTTTTTATACAGCCAATCAAATTGCAGAGAATGACGAAAGCCACGACCACTATTTTTCTCATTCAAAATTCCATTTCACTCGGAAATGCGTCAAAATACGGAAGTAAAATCGATCGCAACTTTCGGCTCTCAGAGTTCTTTTTGAGCTTTTGTATACCCACTAAACAAATGTTTTTTAGGGCTGTCAAACAATGAATCGTGATTAATCGCATCCAGAATAAAAGTTAGTGTTTACATAATAAATGTCTGTGTACAATGCATATTAACTTTGTATGTATAAACACATACACATACATGTATGCATATTTAGGAAATATTTACATATTTATATATACAGTATTTATTATAAGTTAAATTATATATAAATGTTTATTAATTTTTCTTTTTTTCTTAAATATATGCATGTATGTGTATGTTTTATAAATACAAAATAAATATGCACAGTACACAGACATATACTGTATTATGGAAACACAAACTTTTACTATTCATCAACAAATGTACTCTGACCATGTTACCACCTATAAAAACGCTCTGAACTCTGCTAAATCTGAATATTACACACATGTAATTAATAATCATGAGTTCAATACCAGAGCACTTTTTTCTACTGTCCAAGGACTCACTAAGCCATCAGAAACCACCTTCCACTTCACTACTCAATCCCAATGTCAAGATTTTCTGGACTTCTTGCATAACAAAATTGACAAAATTCATAAGCATTTGACTACATCTTTTTCAACACACCTTGATTGTAGTTGGAATAATAACTTGCATACATCATCACTTACCACACTCTCTGATTTCACTTTACCATCAAGCCAACAAATCAGTAACATTATCATCTCAGCTCGCTCATCTACTTGTTCCCTTGATCCACTCCCAACATTTCTTGTTAAATCTTGTCTCTCTACACTCTCTCCTGTCCTCACTGCTATAGTTCACTTATCATTGTCCACTGGCATTGTTCCATTATCACTCAAAACTGCTTCAGTTACACCTATCATTAAGAAACCTGGTATAGATTCCAAAGACTTCAATAATTACCGTCCCATTTCTAATCTACCTTTCACTGCCAAAATTCTTGAACGTACCGTTACAGCACAGCTTAAGGATCATCTTCAAAATAACAATCTGTTTGAGCCATTCCAATCTGGTTTTCGTTCTAAACATAGCACTGAAACCGCCTTAGTTAAAATCACCAATGATCTCCTCCGTGCAGCTGATTCTGGCCTTCTCTCCATCCTTATCCTCCTAGACCTTAGTGCCGCCTTTGATACCATCTCGCATCCAGTTTTACTCGAGCGTTTGGCTGGCACTGGGGTCACTGGTATTGCTCTAAAATGGTTTAACTCATATCTCACCGACAGGAAACAGTTTGTACAAATGAAAAACATAAAGTCATTTTTATCCCCATTACATCATGGAGTTCCCCAAGGCTCAGTGTTAGGTCCCCTTTTGTTCATCATTTACATCCTCCCCCTCGGTAATATTTTTCGGCACTTTGGTATTTATTTTCACTGCTACGCTGACGACACTCTACTGTACATTTCCACAAAACCCAGTATTTCATCATGCCCCACTGCACTTACTGACTGTCTACAGGCCATTACATCTTGGATGACAAATAACAAACTTAAACTTAACGGTAATAAAAGTGAAGTTCTTCTCATTGGTTCCAAATCTACACTCTCCAAATCCCCATCGATCAGTATAAGCATTGAAGACTGTTTGGTTCCCATCTCCTCTCAGGTTAAAAGTTTAGGTGTAATACTGGACTCTACTCTTTCTTTTACTTCACATATTAACAATACAGTCCGCATAGCTTTTTTCCATTTAAGCAACATTTCTAGACTCCGCCCATCACTCACCCAGCACTCAACCCAAGTTCTTGTTCATGCCCTTGTCACCTCACGCCTCGATTACTGTAATGCCCTTCTTTCCGGTTTACCCCAAAAGCTTCTCCAACGACTACAAAATGTTCATAACTCTGCTGCAAGAATTATTACCCGCACTAAATCAATAGAACATATTACACCGATCCTCATCCAACTTCACTGGCTCACAATATCCCAAAGAATTCAATATAAACTCCTTCTCTTATCCTTTAAGGCACTTCGTAACCTTGCTCCCACATATCTGTCTGATTTACTCCACCCTTACACTCCCTCCCGTGTCCTCCGTTCCTCCTCTTCTGGTCTCCTGTTCATTCCTTCTGTTAAAATGGTCACAATGGGGGCCAGAGCCTTTAGTCACGCTGCCCCTAAACTTTGGAACTCACTACACATCCATATCCGTCAGCTGGACTCTATCAACATTTTTAAATCACAACTCAAAAACTACCTCTTTAAATCTGCTTATTCATTGTAATCCTTTGTGTTTTTTTTATTTTTAAGTATTGGTGTTTTATTTGCTTGTGTTTCTGTTGTAAGGTGTCCTTGGGTGTCCTGAAAGGCGCCATTAAATAAAATTTATTATTATTATTATTATTATTTTGGATACGATTAATCGTTTGACAGCCCTAATGTTTTTCTACTATGTTTTTTTTTTGGCCGAGCACCCACTTTAGGTTGATGTGCGTGCTTTTGTTTTTTTTGTTTTGTACTATATTTATGTTTGAAATATGCATAAATTTGAAGGCTATTACATGGATAAAAGATGATCAATTCAGTTATCAATTCAGGTAGCTGAGCATGCAAGACACAAGCAAAGTCCCGAACGTTATGGAAAACACCAACAAACCAACCTAAAAACACCACAACCTTTGCAAATGCTTTGAAGTGTGCTAGATCAGAACCAGAGGGTTTCTAAAGATGTGTAGAGTCAGAAACTACAGTACAGTATTTTGAAAAAAAAAAAAGAAGCAGTGTGATTGGATGAGGGTAGCAAACGATCTGGGGTGCGTTTCCCGAACAACGACATAACTCGCTGGTTAACCACCATAGTACGATGCATCGTTTGAGAAACTAACTAGCTACTCACGACTGTTTCCCGAAAACATAGTAACTTTGTCGCACATCTGTCGTTTGAACCACGTTGGTTCAACAGCATAGTTGATGACGTCGCATAGTTGGTGGAGTAATACCGTCTTCTAATTCATCTGTTTAGATCGATTTAATGTCATATTATTCCTGTAAATAATGTACCCTCCTACGTAACTCAGCCCAGGGATTCCCCAGGGTCCTAGAGTATGTAGGGCCAGGCGCATGTGCACTTAAAAAAAACGACGCTTCTATTTTCTTGACAAACTTGAAGATGTAAAATTAAATTTGTATATTTAGAAGGATGTGTATTGAATGCACTGCATGTTGCTTGCTTACCTTGCTCAAAAGCATGATGTGTGTAAGTCTAAATGTCACAATAATAAGGAACTATGCTTCTAACCACAGCTCTAGACATGTAGTTCCAACCACGCACCTTTGCGATGCTGCTTGCGATTGATCGTTGGAACAAGGGTTTCGGGAAATACTTGAATAGTTGAACTAAGCTGAAATGACGGAACTTGCGACCATAGGTGACTTTTGGGAAAAGCACCCCTGGTGAAGAAGATCCAGCGTAGGGGATGCAGGGTGACATGGTGAACCTTCTAGTCGACAAAGTGTACGATCTGTTATCCACGTAGGGTAGAAAAAAAAATTCAGGCAGATAAACTTGCAGTAATACTCATCAAGTACGCTTTGGTACATGCCTGTTTCTGGCTTCTTAAGTGAGATGTGTTGGTGCAGTAGACGTGAAGCTCGATTGAAAGATGCTCAGAAGCTTGTTGTTTGAGGGAGATTGTTGTTTGCCTTAGTTCTTCCGATACCAGAACTCCTTACTTATATGGCATAAGAGAGATATCCACTCTAAAGATGTTTGTTTTTCTCCTCCTCATTACAAGGACACAAACGGCCTTTGTAGCTGGAGAGTGTATGGTGCCGAGCGAATCTGAAGCATATCAGAGGATGAATCACATTTCTTATACTTGCATAATATGTGGCTAGCTGGCCTGGTTTATGCACAGAGAGGCGTTTGTTTGAGAGCCTCCAGTGCACAACAATACACAAGCCAATTTCCCTCCACAATTTTGTTTGTTTACAGAGGTATTCTGGGGTGGTTGTCAGGAAAACAGAGGTTGTCGCTTTGGAAAGAGAAAGCGTTTGGAAGATGAGGAGATGGAGAGGTAATCGACTGAATAATAAGAAAGCAGGGAGGTTATGAAGAAGGGTGAAGTGTGCAGTAGGCAGCTGTAAAGAGTGTGCACTTTATGAGGGGGAAGTGTACTTGAGAAATGGGCACACGACTAGCCCTCCGCAACTTTGTGTATAGCTGTGCTAGCATTTGGCTTTCCTGCATGCTTAAAGTGATAGTTCACGCAAAAATAGAAATTCTGTCATCATTTATTCAACCCTCGTGTTATTCAAAACTTTTTCTGTGGAACACAAAAGAAGACATTCAAGATATTCAGAAGAAAGAAAGTCATACATATTTTGAATGACATGATGGTGAATAAACGATTCAATAATTTTTATTTTTGGGTGAACTATGCCTTTAAATATGAACAATATGGCAAACAAGGGACTTTTCCCAAAGAAGAATATGGATGCTGACATGCCCACATACAGTATCGTGGATGTAAATGTAGTCGCCATGCCCACTACTAGTACACTACTAGTTATGGCTAGTTCATCTCACTTCCGCTAGGCCTTGATATTTAACAAATATGCTAAATGTATTTTTTTATAAGATCAGGTCTGATTGATAATGACTTTTTTAAAACCACACAGCAGTCAACTGGAAGTCACAGATTTGCCATTATTTCATTATTCTCCAAATAATGAGCTCCCATTATACACTAGTTCCAGTTTCACAAACTGGAAGTGAACGGAGATGTTTAGGAATAGTGGGCGATTAACATCCCGAAGTGTGAATCCACCATTGGCATTCAGCTGAAATACATGAGATGTTGTTTTTCTATCTATTTATTGCCAGACCTGCAGGCCAGACAGAATGAGACAGACGGGATCTCATCTGTGGTGAGTAACGCTCAAGAGGGAGGGCGGGAGGGAGGAAAATAAGGCAGGGAAGGAGAATACAGAGTAAAACTGAAGGTCTGGACGACCTGTGACGGAAGCCGTCGCCCACTCTCAGTGCTGCAAGTGGGCAGCGAGCCCGAGCCGCTTCTCGAGCAGCACACAAATATACTCAATCTCCCGCTCTGACGTCAGCGTATGCATTCCTCTGTGACAGAAGGGTATAAAATACTCGTATCATACCTTCTGGAAGATCATTTGATGCTTGCAGAGCCAAGCCGCTTGTATAAATAGACTCTCATTAATAGTCAGCTTGTGTTTTGATGCAGCTTGAACGTGTGGTTGCTCAACAGATTAAATAGATGATTTAACATGGCAATGTTGTTGTTTTTGAAAGATTGAATCAGATTAATAAGGAGTAATGTGTAGTCAGACTGTCATTAAATTAAAAAATGTACTCACTTTTATGTCATTCCAAACCAGTATGAGTTTCTTTCTTCTGCAGAACACAAAAGAAGATATTTGGAAGAATGTTGGTAACTAAACAAAATTGAACCCTATTGACTTCCATTGTATGGACACCGAGACATTTCTCAAAATATCTTCTTTTGCTTTCCACAGAAGATACGAGAGTCGTATACGGGTTATGAACGAGTGAAGAAATAAATGAGTATTTTTAGGGGGCTGAACTATCCCTTTAATGTATTCATTACTTTTCGTTTTTTTGTCCAAAAACCTTTCCAGACTTTCTAGGTTGTCTATAAAAACCAGTTGATTTTTATGTAAAAGACTCTGGGTGGTTTGCCAGGAAAAGCTAAAGGATGTGACATTTCTAACAGTGTATTTTTAGTTCATCTCATTTATCGACATGATGTCCGTGAATCATGTTCACTCAGTGTTTTGTTAATGGCTTCCTCACGTCACCAAGCATAAGCAGTGTTGTTGGTTGCAGTTCACCGAACGTCCACTAGTGTCACTAAAAACGAGAGTGAATTCTGAATTCTAGCCCCTTAGACAGTTTATTTGACCAGAATGTAGCAACTGACCAATCAGAATCAAGTACTTCACACAGACAGAGAACAAGTCCTCCTAGTTGGCTTTATAACAGACGGTCTAGCTCCCTTTTAAAAGAGAGAGTGATGGACTAATTTGAATTTGGGAAATGTACCCATCCACCGTGTTATTTCCAGCTGGTACACACACTCGCGTGCACGAACGCACGTAAAGCAGTAGCGATATCCTAAGAAAAGTAAAAATAGAAATTCATGTCAAGAGCACCTGGGAGAGACCCCCTCCTCTCTGTCTTGAGTGCCTATGTCTTAGTAACCACAGACTCATTCCACATCAATTGGACCTCAGGTTGTGACCGAAAGGTCAGGGCTTTTTTGGTCCTTATTATCGGGTTAAGTTGTTTCGGTTGTCATCATCTGGTTTGGTTTTGAATTGTGGCTCGATTTGAACCTCTGCAATAATGAAACTGACCCCATGTCAACACCCAGTAGGATAAGCAAGAATGTCGACAAAAATATGCACCTCTTTAGCACTCAATGTCAGCATCCTAAAACACTGGCACTTGGTGTGGGGTCTAATGTCATTCTTCTGCACTTTGGAAAAATGGCGTAGGGTGGAGCGGACACAAACTCTGTTCCTCCCGTCCCCGCTGCTACTCTTCGTAGAGGTTTCAGGTCACGCCCTGCACCTGTCGCCCGCCTCGCAAGCGCACGCACCTCCGTTAAACATTAGCTTATGACCTACATAACCTCAACCGAACAAGTGTGTGTACAGGGGCAGATTCTAATGGAATTAACAAACACCCGAGCCGTAAATATTGACACACACTTTATTAGACTTTGTCACGTTCGGAATCATCCTAAGAGACGTCTGTGTGTTTAGCCGTGTGCATATTTGCGTCCTTGTCTGAAGTCCTCCTGGTTACCGCAAACTATAAACAGACTAAAAACATGCACGCGCGCACAGGCACGTACTACATCTTAACAGGTGTGAAGGCCGTTACTCAACACAAGCATGGAGTATTTGCGTCCTAGCTGGTTCGCATTCCCCCTCTGTCTTCATCTCTTATTATATGGACTATCTTGTCAAGCATTCTCAGACCTCTTTAATGGATTTTTGAGAGCGCTTGAGAAAGTGTGCACCTTATATCTGCGTGTGTGTTGAATTTTAAACTCGCCTCCCGGCTGCTGTCGAAAAGCTGCTGTTGAAGTGTGAAGGACGTGCCACGTAACCGCCCACCCTCCGTCTCCTCGCATCACCAGGCGCAGCGGCGTGAGCCGTTCCCGTGGTTACAGGTGGGCACGGCGAAGACCTCTCTGATGGAGCAGTTGAGGAGAAGCTCGCGCATATAAATAGAACTTACATAACATCCTGTTGTTGATGCCAAGAGCTCAGATAGAGGATGAGGGGATGGGGGGGGGTGCAGTTGCTAGTTGACCTTTTCTTTGTGCGTCCAGGCAGCTGTTAGGGGACTGCCCACATTCACTGCCCAGCCGGAGTCGACTTCCTGCTGCGTTTTAATAGGTAGTCACCTTGCAGGACAGCTGACATAAGGGTAACCCACCTGTGACGGGTAATGGACAGGCATTGAACTGCGTTTTGACGGAAAGAAAAGGCAGCGTTGACATGCATTCAGGAGAAATGAGCTTTTAATCTGGTTTTGTATGGGAATGATTGAGCCTGTGAATATTAATTGGGTCACGCTGACATTGCTAGACAAGCTTGCTAATTAATATTCATGAGTCAAGTTTTCACCTTGGTAATATATAAGTCTTGTGTATCTTGAGTTTTTTTGAATGACATTCATTCTGTATCCAGCCTGATCTCACAAGAATTCGTAATTATTGGTAAATCAAATACATGCATAGTTAAACATTTTTTAACACTTGCTACCTTTGGCCTAATCCACACGTATTTTTATAAACGGAGTCCACACGAAAACACGCTATAAAGCACTGTCAAAAGCATGCCAAACCAACAGGTGGCGACATAATCCTAAAGAGATAGCGGCACGCATTCCAACGTAATACAAGAAACCGGAGTTTCTAAAAATCGTTACCCTGGCAGGAGTTTTCAAAAAAGTTAGATTTCAGTCACCGAGTACTGCGTTTGCGTGTGGACGAACGGCCAAACTGCATAGAAAAAACGGCGGTTTTGAAAATACCCGTGTTCGTGTGGACAGGGCCTTAAAGTGATAGTTCACCCAAAAATGATTCTGTCATCATTTACACACCCTCATGTCATTTCAAACCTGTATGACTTTATTTCTTCTGCAGAACACAAAAGAAGATATTTTGAAGAATATTGGTAACCGAATATTTACTTCTGAGTAAATGATTTTCTTTGGGGTGAACTAACCCTTTAAATTTTAGTATTCTCAATTTGGCTTTATAAACCATTTTAACTTACTAAACTTTTACATGTTGACAAGTGGTATGTTGTTGTCACTTATAAATTGAATTTGCTTAATGAGTTAAAGTAATATAAAATTAAAATGACTTGTAAAGCGAGTTTGGTTATACTTAAACATTTAAGGCAGCAAACAAAAAACTCTAGTATATGATGTGGATCGAACACAACAATACAATTATATGAAAAAACAATAATAGAGCTCTACCTCTAAACCTCTCCTTTGTATAGCCACTTCGTAAAATAGTCTCAAACTGCAATGAGATTTTTGTTGTCTGTTCATTATGCATTTCGTATAGTATCATCTCATCTGCTTCTTTATGGAAACTCAAATGCAGGGTTTGCGTTTGTCTGTTAGATGTGTACAGTAAATATCATGCTAAATCGTCTTTCATTTTTATGGTAGCCACAAAATGCCAGTCATAATTTTCGTTCCTCTGATTTGTGCAATTTATTACGTTGGCTAATATTGTGTATTATAAAACACTTAATACAGCCTAACATGATTGACAGGCTTTGCTGGTCTCTTTGTTCTTAAATTCACGCGTAATTCACATGAATTTTCACATGAATTATGCAGCCTCATGCATGTTGGGTCATGCAGCATGTAAAGGCCACGAGGAGGTCATGCATGTGCCTGCATGTCACCTTTAAACTCTTATATCAAACCCAGCTGTACCAACGAAATCTATACATTATAGTGACAACTAGAAAATAGCATTTTGCTGTTTTTCTGAATGTGCGTCATATGAAGGTCATGTGTTGACATGTTTACTGTAGCGATGCGTTTGATGTGGCCATGTCGTTTGTAAGTGCAGTCATGAGACCCGTTCGAATGCTGTAATGCTGTAAACTCCCCCTCTCAAGCCTTACGTAACCTGTTGGTTTGCCTCACATTTTAATCTCACAGCGATCGGCCCCATTTCAGCGCAGCCTTCAATTAACTTGAGTGAGTGGCATTTAACAAAGAGGTCATTCGCCCGCTCGAGCACAGGAGGAGATTAAAGTTTGTCTTTTGTCTGTAAACAGAATGCACAAAGTGAATGTTTATTAAATGCAGCGGATTAAATGAATCATCTTTAAGGATCTCGTTTTATCCCGTGGGTGTGTTGCTTTTGGCTCGGCGAGGTCTGAGCTCACCGTTATCCTGGAAAGAAGGCCAGTTATGTAACGAGCTTTCAAAACTGCCCCAGAATTGCGCGGATAACTGGCACCCTCGCCTTCCCTCCTCATGCCGCTCCGTGCCTGTTTGGCTGGAGAAAAGTAAGGCAGGATTTTCCTCCGCCAGCTCTCTCTTCGCCTAGTGTGCGAGCGTGCGGTCTTCTCTCCCTCTGTCGCTCAGCTGATTGCCGACTTACGTAAGGAAGAATGAGCGAAAGTAGGACAGGATATACCAGAGAAAAACACGACATACATGTAACGGTTACAAAGAACTTTTTTTTGCTATTCTGAAACAATAACATTTGACAAGATCTACTTGTCTGACGGTTCTACTTATAAAATATAGTATTGCATTGAACTGATCTCTTTGGGTTTTAGTTGGCGTGCGTGTCATGCCGTGTGCTTGTTTGTGCAAATGTGTGGAGGGTGACAACGTTGTAGCGCATGGGCCATTGTCAAGGCAGATGGTGTTAAATCAGGTGATCTGAGGGAGGCACTCCAGGTTATTTCCGTGGTAATTGTTGTGTGTGCGTGTGCGCCGGGCTGCTTTGAGAGAGTTATGTAACCGCAGTAGTGTGAGTCTGGCTGGCAGTAAACAGGGTGGAAGAGAGAAAGCGGGAGAGAGGGAGGGACGTGAGAACTCGGCTTCGGAGCATGGCTGCAGCGCTGTGTTAGCGTTTAACTCTTTATGTACCGACGCAGAGGACGGTCTCTGCTCGGTAAAGATGTCATTTCATGTGGAATTACATTCTGAATCGAATGCAGGTTCTGAGAAAAAGAAAATTGCTCTGTTAGCTCCCTGTGGAAAAAAAAGAATCACAGAGCGAAGACTGTTTTAACTTATAAGAATCAGTATCAGAATCAGAAGGAGCTTTATTGCCAAGTATGTTTACACACACAAGGAATTTGACTTGGAGACAGGAGCTTAGTGCAGAAGAAAGTATACACATGGTGCAAATATACATTAAGATAGAAAAAATGAGAAATTAAATAAAAACAATAATGCACTATATAAAAAAAGTAAGAAAAAAAAATATAGACAAAAAACAACATATACTTCTTTTTAAAGAGTGTACAGATGTGTTATTTTCGGGGTTAACCTATTGTTTCTTACAATGCAGTTTTATAAGACATTATGAGACAACATTTCTACTTTGTGGAAAAGGGCAATTTCAGAATGGATTGTGACAAGCTAGGTGAAGAAAAACAAATCCAAGATGGCAGATGATGCAACATAAGTCAAGTCAAACGATTTCCAGTATAAAGCACATTTACTAACATCAGACTCAAAGCGCTTTACAGAAAATGCAAGAAAATATATAAGAACAGATTAAAGTTGCATTTATAGCATAATCAAATAAAAATAAACATTTCAATGGAACAATGCAGTGATCCGTTTCGGTCTATTGAATAATCTATTCAAAGCCATAGAATATTTGAAGAGTTAATTTGCAGAAAAAGATAATTTCCAATAATATCAATCAAACTGC
The DNA here is from genome assembly GCF_024868665.1 of Triplophysa rosa. NCBI lineage: Eukaryota > Metazoa > Chordata > Actinopteri > Cypriniformes > Nemacheilidae > Triplophysa > Triplophysa rosa. The sequence goes on along the minus strand of NC_079909.1, from coordinate 17,470,378 downwards.
AGTTGGGTTGTTTTGATTAAGTAACTCAAATAATATTGCTAAATAACACAAAACACAATAAAAAAATGTTTTTTTGCAAATGAACTATTCGTTTGTTAATCTATAAACTATAAATAATGAAAACTTGTTTTAGTCTAAGGGTCAGACAATGGACGTTACACTCCAATGACTGGTTAAACAAAAAAGCAAATAAATAATATAATATATAAACCTCGGGCGAAAATATTTAAAGAATACTCTATAAGAGAATAAGAAATGACCCTATTCTGTATGCTAACTCTACCACTCCCCCTCTCTCTCTCTGCTTCACCTCCAGCGGTCGTTTTTCTGCCGTCTGATGGGCGACAGTAAGTCAGAGAAGTTCTTTAAAGTGTTTTATGAGCGGATGAAGTTGGCCCAGCAGGAGATCAAGGCGACTGTGACGGTGAACACCAGCGATCTGGGCAGCAAACGTAAAGACGAGGACAACAACGACAAGGACGCCCAAACCCGCAAGAAAGGTCGGGGCTATCACCCGTGAATAAAACTCACCACCACGGCAGTGATCATAATAAGAAATCACAACTTACACTATGTATCCCAGACAAACAAATATAATACCAGAAGCACAAACATGTTTATTTATTGCTAGAGAAACAAACATTGTCAATTGTGTCCTTGGACTTTGGCTATTTTATCAAACGTCCTGCTTGCTGTCATTGTCAAACTTAATTTCTCTCCCCCCTCAGTAAAAGATGTAGTCGTAGTAACCGAGGAGGTTCGAGAGCAGCTTCTGGAAGCTTCTACGGCTACCAAGAAGGCCTTCGCCACGTACAAGAGGGAGGCGGAATCGGACGAACACGCAAATGTGGTGGAGGGACAGACCAGCACGGGTGATAAAAACCAGGATGACAACGAGATGAGCGTCATCATCACCATCATGCAGCCAATCCTGCGCCTGATGCAGCTGCTCTGTGAGAACCACAACCGTGAGCTGCAGGTCGGACATTAAAGCATTAAAATTACCATCGGCAGTGCTAACTAATTCTGTATTGTTCCTTCTGTTTTGCCATCTCTTATTTGAAACATAAAATTGTATGTTACTTTCAGGGTTGTTTTCTTTAAATTTGTTGAATTCAGGTCACCGAGTTCATACCCGACAGCTGAAATTACAAATCATTGAAGGAATAGTTCACCTTTAAAATGAAAATTCTGTCATTATTTACTCGCCCTCTTGTCATTTCAAACCTGTATGACTTTCTTTCTTCTGCAGAACACGAAAGAAGATATTTTGAAAAATGTTGGTAACAGAAAACCGTTGGTCCCCATTGACTTGCATTGGTTTTGTGTCCATACAATAGAAGTCAATGGGGACCAACGGTTTTTGGTTACAAATATTTTTTTAAATATCTTTTTTTGTGCTCTGCAGAAGAAAGAAAATCACACAGGTTTAAAAAGACAACAGGGTGAGTAAAAGATGAAAGAATTTTCATTTTGAAGGTGAACTATTCCTTAAAGCTTACCATTTGAAAATTGGGATTATTTTTAAGTACTTGGTTAATAACTAGTTTTTGTTTATGTTTAACCCAAAAATATGGATTGAAGCTTTAAAGTGACCAATGCATACCATAATAGAGTCACACTGTTGGAGGAGGGATTGAAACCATGTGATATCGCTTTTAAAGGTGGAGCCAGTTATTACATTCCTATGCAATGATGGTCAGACAGATTTAATGATGAATTTATGATCATCAGACGTCTGATGCTTACCTTCGGAATGCAATCAATCACTTCTTGCTATGGTTTTAATTCACGTGGGTGTCATAGAGCGTCACAAGAGTTTCACAGTAATTAGATTATCAAGAATAATGTATTTCCTCGCTTACCTATTGTTTGCTTGTTCTACATTATTTCTATTGTGTCATCGTGCCATTTTCCCTATCTAACACTCTCATAAGCAAATCGAACAAGTACTGTATATTGAAAGAAAAACCCAAACATATTTAGCTTTACGAATCGTCTCGATAAATAATTTCAGTATTACGCAGAAGTCCTCTGGCTCTAATATGACTTATAAATACAGAAGCATGTCCTTCGTGTCCTTTTGAGCTGTTTCCCTCACTTTTCCGCAGAACTTCCTTCGCTGTCAGAACAACAAAAACAACTATAACCTGGTGTGCGAGACGCTGCAGTTCCTGGATTGTATATGCGGCAGCACCACGGGGGGCTTGGGCCTGCTGGGTCTCTATATAAATGAGATGAACGTCGCTCTCATTAACCAGACTGTGGAGAGCTTGACCGAGTACTGCCAGGGCCCTTGCCATGAAAACCAGGTGGGATGACCTTAAGCATAGTTTTATTCCCTTAAGGACATAATACACATTTCGGAGAGTCACCATTTCCTGCACAAATTATAATGAAATCTCTTCTGTGAGCTGTGCCATTATGTGATTTTTCTGACTTCATTGAGCCATAATGAGACCTATTATCTTCATTGTCCTAGTTTTCTAAGGAGAAATGTGATGTTCTTGTTTGATAACAATACACTTTCGTCATATAATGATTAGATAATTAGTGTCTTTTTGTGGCGCACGGTTCCCTCTCCTAATCGCTTAATAACAGGTTGATTTTCATTGTGGACTTTTAAGAACATCCATATTGTAGCCCAGTGGTCTCTTATGTGTGTCTTTGTTTCGATGTTTTGTTCAGTTTTTCTTTGGAGTTTTGACGTTTCTTTATTGCTAACACTTAGATTATTTTGATAACATGTTTTGGTTACCCCTGAACAAACTAAGTCAACAAAAAACATCACTTGCAGTCCAACTCAGAAAGTGATCGTGATGTAAAATGTAATAGTGCCATAGCAAAATAAAAAACTAATGGTAATGGTAATGGTAATAAGAAGTTTGTTTTAGTGGTGTTATATGATGAATTATGTGGACAAAGTTGAATTTTAAAGGCATACTTCACCCAAAAATTTAAATTCTGTCATGATTTACTCAACCTCAAGTTGTTCCAAAACTGTATACATTTCTTTGTTTGGTTGTACACAAAAAACAATATTTAGTTAGCAACTGAGATTTCTGGGGTAGTCAAAAAATGGTAGTCAAAAGAACCGTTTGTTTCCCTAAATTCTTCAAAATATCTTCTTTTGTGTTTAACAGAACATAAAAATATACAATATTTTTTCTACTATGGTAGTCAATGGTGACCCAGAAATCTCAGTTAACATACAACCAAACAAAGAAATTCATACAGGTGTGAAACAACTTGAGGATGAGTAATTCGTGACAGAATTTTCATATTTGGGTGGACTATCCCTTTAAGAAAAATGTGCACCAGCCCTTTAAGTGACATGCCTAATGTATGTTTAATGTTTCCCTCGCTTAGAATTGTATAGCCACACATGAATGTAACGGCATCGACATCATCATCGCTCTCATCTTGAATGACATCAATCCTCTCGGAAAGAAGAGGATGGACTTGGTGCTGGAGCTCAAGGTGCAAGAATCCGTCCAGAGCATTCTGGGATACGAAGTGTTCACTTCAGTCAGAAGTAATGTTTGGATTGTTTGCGTTTCAGAATAATGCCTCAAAACTGCTGCTGGCCATCATGGAAAGCCGCCACGACAGCGAGAACGCAGAGAGGATCTTGTATAACATGAGGCCTAAAGAACTGGTAAATGTGAATTATAGTTCCACATTGAGTTCTCCAGTATTTGGCATCATAATATTTAGCACATTACATGTCCCTGCATGCTTGTTTATTCTTTCGCACATTGTATAAACTGAAACATTTTGCAAATGTTTGATGGTAAACAGGTTGAGGTGATAAAGAAGGCCTACATGCAGGGAGAAATTGGGGTGGAACACAACGATGATGAAGAAGACGGTGAGGAAGAGCGTGCTGCCTCTCCCCTTAATGTGGGTCACAACATCTACATCCTGGCCCATCAGGTGACACACAAATCTACATTTACACACAAGCTTTGTGTTCTCTGTGTCAGTTGTCAGGGTTATATCACCTCCCCTCAGAAAGAACGCTTGAGCCGTATGGATTTTCTGCCCCTTCATGTAATTATGTGGGCCATCGACACAGGTTCAGTTATGCAAGTGGAGGAACGGTGCAAGGTTTCATTGGCACTCTGTGTACCCGTGAAATGACTCTGTTTGGAATCAAAGGTTCATAAATGAAAAGGCCAGAGAACAAAAGCGCATTAGAACAGGACTGTTCCATGCTGTTTTATGCAGAAAATAAAGAAAAACGATTTTTCCGGTTGAAGCTCAAAAGGCCAATTCCATAATTACAGCAACAAGTAATTCATTTAGTACGGCAGGAACAGATTCTGTAACAGGCCACACATTGACACACTGTGCTTTTTAAGCAAAGTTTATTTGTTCACTGTTAGGCTTTGACCCTGGGTAGTTGTTGCAATAAAAAATTAAAAATTTCGACCCTGGACCATAAAATCAGTCTGAAGTAGCACTGGTATATTAGTAGCAATAGCCAACAAAACATTGTATGGGTCAAAATAATCGATTTTTCTTTTATGCCAAAATGATATTAAGTAAAGATCATGTTCCATGAAAATATTTCGTAAATGTATCAAAACTTTATTTTTGTAAGTGGATGCAGCAAAATCATGAACAAAAGTGGCCAGAAACATGCCGCGACAAAACTTCACTCACTGCTGCCCTCTCTTTGGGAATTACCCACTCAAGTTTGGTATTTGTTTAAAGCTTTGAATTTAAGCTTTCGGGTTCATCTACTCCACAACAACATCACAGCGGTAAGCCCATAGAGAGCGTTAAAACAAACCTGTTTCTTAGCTACGGCCTGCTGCAGCGCCTCTGATGGACAGCTTTAAAGGCCATTATCTCAAAGATTTTTTTGCACCCTCAGATTCCAGATTTTCAAATAGTTGTATCTCGGTCAAATATTGCCATGTCCTAACAAACCTTGGGCCCTATTTTCACGATCTAAGCGCATGGTCTAAAGCACACGGCTTTAGAATCCACTAAAAAATCCACTTTTGCTAATTTAACGATGGGAAAACGGTCGGCGTGCCCGGGCGCATGATCTAAACGGGTTGTCCCGATTCTCGTAATGGGTGTTTTTTGGCCTTAACGTGCAGTAAACCAATCAGAGTCTCATCTCTCATTCCCTTTAAGAGCCAGTTGCACTAGCGCCATGGAGGATTCGCTACTTACACGGCGGAATTAGCAAGAGCGCAAAGACTGGACGCTTCTCCAGAGAGGAAACGCATCTGCTCGTGCGTGAGGTTAAAGCGCGCAAGCAGATCATCTACATGACAACCCGGATTTTTATCTTTATGTACACAATAATAATCTTTTACATTGTAGTCCATTTATATTTTATATTTGGCATGTTTGTGTGCTACTGCGCTTCCCTCTGTGTAATAAGTAAAGTGAAAGCGCGTTGTATGTGGACCCGCCCAGAGGCGCATTTTCTACTAATGCGCTTTTTTTTTAACAAAAAAAATTGCGTCATTGACTTCAGACTTTAAACCAGGTTTGAGCTGGTCTATGGCGCAGTCTATTTTCAGTTCTTCAAAATAGCAACGCGCCAACACTGCGCCTGAAACACCTCTTTTTTAGACCAACACGCCCATGGGCGCACAAATGAGCACAAATGCATTTGCTATTTAAACAACGCTTTCAGGTGATGTTTAAATCTCAATTTCAAAAAATTGACCTTTGTGACTGGTTTTGTGGTCAAGGGTCACAATTGTCAGATGTCTGTGATGTTGTTGCAAGGGTTATCAGTTGTGATCCATAGGCGTGATGGCGTTTCATAGTCTGGGTTGTAGATGACATTGTTGTCATGTTGTTTATTATATGATTAAAAACTGTACTCTTACGTTATCTGTTATCTCTTCTCTCTTTCCACGTATGCTAACAGCTAGCCAGACATAACAAGGAACTCCAGGCCATGCTGAAGCCAGGAGGAACGTATGGGGAGGGGGACGAAGCTTTGGAGTATTTTGCCAAGCACACGGCTCAAATCGAGGTCAGTAGTGTCCATCTGTGGCGGCCATTATGGCTCTGTCATCCATTTCCAGTCAAGACATGACAGAAGGGATGTTTTCTTCAAGAAATGTAAAACTCTAGTTTTGCTCTGTATTATTATCTAAAGAAAAAGAAAAGGTCTGACCAACATCAAAGCTTCTTTGTTTGTCATAACCGTGTCCTCTTAAACAGCACAACCTCTTTGTAACGTTGAAACCACCATAGCCGAGATCCAGACAGGTGACGTTACGTGTCATTTGTTCTATTTTTCCTCAGATCGTCCGTCTAGATCGCACAATGGAGCAGATCGTGTTTCCCGTCCCCAATATCTGCGAGTTTCTAACCCAGGAGTCGAAGCTCCGGGTGTATTACACCACGGAGCGCGACGAGCAGGGCAGCAAGATCAACGACTTTTTCTTGCGCTCCGAAGACCTCTTCAACGAGATGAATTGGCAGAAGAAGCTGCGAGGTACTCAAGAGGCAACTGGTAACCCAAACTCCGTGCCTTGTGCGTGCCCACTCCCTTCCTCTTTTTCCTTAGTAAGCTGCTTTACACGCCCTCTCCACTCCCCGGATCTGCCATGACCCATCAGGGCACTGTCCGGAGTCAGACGCGTGCCTGACCCTGAAGCCACGGCAGTGGGGAGGGGGTGTAAACGTTTGCTTTTTTAAGATAGATAGATGAACAAAACCTGTGATGGAATATGTAGAAGTGATGTAGAAAGTCAAGAAATGTTTGTGTTTAAGATGTCCTGTATGGTCATGCGTGGAGCAATATGTGTAGAGGAAAAGCCTGAATGAATCTCAAACGGACACACCTGGCGCTTGCATCTCGAAAGCTGATTATGGAAATGAGTTACATCTCCCGCTGAGAGCGTGAGAGAGAGACGGGATGAATAAAACAGATTATGAAAGGTGTTTATTACCTCATAAGATACACAAAAGCATGTTTTCCATCCATAGCCCTTTTCTGCTGAAATGGCCTGGGGAATAGGTCTGCCTTTTCACTGAATCATGAGCCGAACGATGAGTCTCACAAGCTGCATTTGTTGCTATAACTTTTAATGCTTTTCAAGAAATTAATTTAATTAATTTTACAGATATGACCTCTTCACTGAGCTACTATTTGTATTTGGTTGTCAGAGACTATATGTTCTAACAGAATATAATTATTACAATGCCATTTATTGAGCTTTTTTAACATTTCAATAAGAAATACTAAGGACAGAAATGTTTATGTGGCGACCATTTCATAAAGCAGAAAGGCACTTGTGACTGTGCCATATAATAGATGATTTCATCGGACGGGCTTAACTTCGCGCCTGGCTCGACGTTAACTTCTGGTCTGTGTTTGGTTATAAACTAACCATTTATTTTATATTAATGTATATTCATATTTTATTTTATATTGTATATTAATTCTATTAAATTAAATTAAAACCACTCAACAGCTGATTCTTTGCAGAGAAGTCTACCGGAAGTTAAATTTGGGCCACGTAACGTTTGTTTATGTTGTTGCCGCCGAAAACCGTAAGCGTAAAATACAATGCTTAACAAATTTTTAGACCACCACCACCCAATGTAAGGTTTGTGCCACAGCGGTCCTAAATAAAAATGAATTTGGTAATCACAAATATTTGTTTATGTTTCTGTAATATTTAATCCACCAGTAGGTGTATGCTCTTTAGTGACAGTAATATTTCTAATTCTAAAATATAATTATTGTTATTTTGTTATTATTGTTAATTAATTGTTATTACTGAATTTACTGTTTTACAAAAAAGCACTTAATTTTTATTCAGAGGCCCAATTACAATAGCAAAAGAGACAAGTACATAAAAAACAGTGCCAGCAAGAATGCAAGCCGTTATCGAGGCCTATCGAGTTTTTGATTTGGAGTAGTTTTTTTTGTTTTTTGTTAAATATGTTTAAATAAAGACTATTTAGTTGTTTTAATTTGTTATTTGCTTGATAGTTTTAAACACGTTTTTAACAGATTCCTAAAATAATTTTTTAATATTGACAGGTGATCTAATACATTTGTTAAGTACTATATATATTATCTAATGTATATCTAATATGTTTATACATTAATATACAGCCGCAGAAAAAATGAAGAAACAATTTTTCTGATTTTAAAATGTACTATTTGTAGGTATGTATTTAGGTAAAACGGTCATTTTTCTTTTATTCTGTGAACTACTAACAATATTTCTCACAAATTTCAAATAAAAATATTTTTCTAGTTTTAATTTGCATTTATTTGCCGAAAATGAAAACGGGAGAAACAGGACAAAATAACAGAAAAAGATGGTCTGTAGTTTGTCAGACCTCAAATACTGCCAAGAAATTAAGTTCATATTCACTGGTAAACAATATAACAGTAATATTTGTACACGTATTTAGGAAAAGTTCAATAATATTTTTTTATGTGAAAACCTGAATTTTTACCACAGTTTTCATGTGTCATGCTGTCAGTCTTTCACGTTGCTGTCGGATGACTTTGTCACTCCTGAGGTGTAATGTTGAAATTCATTTTTCAATGGTCTCTTAATTTTTCCCGCAGCTGTATATCTATATATCTATGTACTTTTCTAAGTCCAAATCTACTGTATAAGTACACTTTTTTTTTTTTACAAATATGTATGCAAATTGATTCCTATGAAATTTGTTTGTTAGAAATTTAAGCAGAATTCTAACGTATCAACAAAACTTAGATCGAAATTCAAAAGTCCATTTCGATAAAATCGAGGTACAAGAGTGTGAATCAGGTTTGCCTGGCCTGGAAAAGAGCAAGTGTTCTCTGAAAGGAAGAGCGTGAGGGAAACCACAAGGATGCGATGAAAACAAGCTCCGCATGGATTGAAAAGCAGAGATATACAGACAGGCCTGAGATTTATGTCTCCAGATGTGACAGACTGCATGGGCGGGTCTGCAGGGGTCGAGACTTTTCAAAAACAGCCGGGGTGAATTCCACATTTAGTTTTAGATATACGTTGCATTGCGTTGTTCAGACTGTGAAGATTATTATCAGGGTCAATCAAAGTAAAAGCAATGTTCCATTATAGCTAAACTAAAGTCATAAGTATGGCATCCGAGTGTGAAAATCCCCTCCCCCGGTTCCTCTTTTCACAAAAAAACCCCTGTCAAAATAGCCATGGTTCAGAAACTGAATCCTCTAACCAGACTCCTCAGAGTCGTGGGTCAGAACAGAGGTGGCAGCTGAGGTCAGCGAGCTCATGGTCTGGATGAACTGAGCAACCCTTTCATTTGCTTCAGTCTTCTTTCCGTGGCCCTTGACTTCAATTGATCAGAGAGCATCTGCCTCAATATTATATATTAAAACGAATCTATGATGTCATTGATAGGTTGAACACCGCCTCCACAGAAAAATATCAACGACTACTTCTCTAGCCCCGCCCACTAGAGCGAGCAAGCAATAAACATGCCATTAGATCGCAAAATATTGTGAAGTCAGTGCCTGGTAGTGGAAGAACACAGTCGCTGCATAACCTTCCTTCGGATTCCGACATTAGTATTGAAGTTTATTTTTAAAGAGGTTCCAGCTCACGTGGGTAAAACATTACCGCAAATTCCTTTGTGAACAAGGCAGAGGTTGACGATGGATTTGCGGCGAGACTAAAATGAAAAAGCAGTGCTGTGCTGTCAATATTGGATCCGATAGGAATGGCGCAGCAATCTTATATATACAGTATATTTGTACTATGCGTCACTATTGCTTTGTTAGAGATCGCTTCGTCTCCAACCAAATTCACAGAAGGCTCCAACTAAGTTTACTACGCAAACTGCTATCCAATCATAGCAGTGGGCGTTTACTTCCAAGTCTTCATGGCAGAACGCCCATTCAAACCGATCGTTTGTAGAGTCGGCCTCAAAACCCGGGTAGAAAATAGCCTATTACTTATTGATTTTGATGTTTTTGAATGTAAAAACCACGCGAACGTCATAAGTAGACCTCATACAACAGTATAAAACAATAAACAAGCCCAGTTCATCACACCTTTACGCATGCGATTGATCAGAATTAAAGGGATATTTCGCCCTAAATTGAAAATTCTGTCATCATTCACTCACCATCGAGTTGTTCCAGATCTGTATAATTGTTTTATTCCGATGAACACAGAGAAAGATATTTGGAAGAATGCTTGTCACCAAACAGTTCATGGCCACCATAGTAGGAAATGAGTAAATGAAGACAGAATTTTCATTTTGGGGTGAACTGTTTCTTTAATGTTTTAGATTGCTATGGAAACTGCCACACTGCTAGCCTCTCATTAGTTGGTAAAAGAATGCTATAATGGTCTCAGTCATCAAAAAATGTGAGATCGTCTTTGTCTAAGAATTTGATGAAATCACCATGCACTTGAATTTGATGTATTTTATTACTTCTTAAAGGGGTCATATGGCACGAATATGTGTTTTTCTGTGTCTTTGGTGTGTTATAAGTTGCCCATGCATGTATTAGAAACGTAAAATTGTGGAACAAAAATATGGATTCTATCTAAAAGCGAATGCTCACCCAGACCTGCCCGAAACGCCTCGTGTAACCACACCCCCACAAATCCACGTCAGTTCATGGTATGATTTGACTAAGACCGCCCAAATGTATACGCAAGTAAGGAGGTGTACCTGTCAGTACAATTGCTTTGGAACCTGATGTTCCAAATAAGAGAGGCTTTACACTTTTCCGTCACACGCTTGCAGTATTCGACCAATCACTACGCACTGGTTAACTAGCCAATCATAGCACACCTCGCTTTTCAGAGCCATGAGCTTCAGAGAGGCGGGGTAAAGAGGAGATACAAACATGCACGGTATGTGGAAAATGTAGCGTTTTTAAATCGTGTATACACATTACGTTACATCTAAAACAAACGATAATATTCGTTTTAGCCGTGTCATATGACCCCTTTAAAAGGTAAAGCGTGTCATTTCTGTGCCACAAAAATGCAACAAATCTGAATTGCAAAAGTAACAGCAATTTTTTTATTATCCGCAAGACAATTTGTGTTCCAATGTCACACCATTGATTGAAGAATGCTTTTTGCCGCAGCCGGGCCTCTCCAACCAACGGATTGAATTCAATGTCAATAGTGTCTCAGAACTCACACACTTCACCTTTTATAATGTAACACTTCATATTGTAATTTGACCAAATGCCTTTTGGATTCTTGTTTGAATATGTATTGTATTAGGCCCTTTTAGTTTCGTGATGGCTTCTTTTCAAAGTGTTTATATTTTTTGTAGAGTGTAATGGGTTACAGATGATTGGTTGTTGATGATTTTTTGACTCGCTGTCCCCAGCTCAGCCTCTTCTGTACTGGTGTTCTCGCAACATGTCTTTCTGGAGCAGCATCTCCTTCAACCTGGCCGTCCTCATGAATCTGTTGGTGGCGTTCTTTTATCCTCTGGAGGGAGTGCGTGGAGGTGAGACACAAACACATTTATTGGCTAATGAAAAATGGCACATGATCCCTTGCTGTGTGACTGCTGATCTGTTAAAGGAGGAGAGAGATGGGGCCTTATGGGTAATTCATTTTAAAGTCAAAACCAGATGAGTTATCTTTTATGGCGTTTGTATGGCGAAATGTATCACATGATCTTAGCTCAAACTTTAAACGGATCACTAGAGTTTATTGGGTGCAGCTAACAACAGATGCAGGATATTTGTGTACCCACACACACTCAAAGTCTCCAAATACATAACAGCCACCCATAACTCTTGCAGGTTTATGTGTTTTTATATAATTCCTTTTATTTTGAGGTTGATCACTGACTCAGTTTGACACAATAACACAAAAATGTAAGTTCTTAGCATTTTATTCTTGTTTTCTAACACAAATTTACTCCACAAAAAAAGGAAAATTCCCTCATGAATTACCCCCCCCCAAGTTGTTCCAAATGTGTTTAAATTTTGATGTTTTGTGTAACACAAAGAAAGATATTTAGAAAAATGTAAGCAACTGACATCTCCAGGACATCGACTGCCATAGTGGAAAAATGTTAATGGTATTCAAAGGTGCCCTGAAACGGTTTGCTTTCCTTAATTCTTTAAAATATCTCTGTTCAACAGAACAACGAAAAAAGATACAATAATTGTTCCTACTATGGTAGCCAATGATGTCCCAGAAATGTCAGTTGCTGACATTTTTTTCCAAATATCTTGTGTTCATCAGTAAACTTATGTTTAGAATAAACTTCAATTAGGTACTTAAGACAAAAGCAAAACTGCATTCAAGTTAATTTTTCTTTAAATTTTTTTGTTTGTTTTAAACGCTCACAATTCTTATGTTTTTTCTCATTAAACAAGATTAAATATCTAACACCATGTGTACACCGGACGCAACCGCGCCGCATCCAGTGTGGACAAAATGTAAAATTATAATGGGTTCTAATGCGTTCGATTGTCTTTTGACGCCTCACATCGCGCAGCGTCTGGTGTAGACACGGTGTTAGGTCACTTTTATTGTCAAGTAAATGCACAGTATCATTATTTAAGAATTTTTAGATATTTGTACTAGAAAACCAGAGAAAAAATGCTTTTCAAGATTTACTTTTTGCAGTGCGTCTGTATATATTCACACAGTGATTATAATATTGTAATTGATACAGTCTGATAGAACAACGATTGTAGTTTGATATATACTGATATTTTTTATAGCACTTTTACACTTCACTTGTCTGTGTCTCGAGCGTTTTAAACGAACAGACAGACAGACCGAATATAAAGCAATCTCCCACTCACAGTGACTGATAAAGAAAATTGCAAAATGCCAAAAGTCTAACTCAACAGGTCGAGTAATGTGTTGGCGTCACAAAAGTTTATGGGTTTGATAACCATGAAACGCACATACTGATCACTTCCAAGTCGCTTTGGATAAAAGAGAAATGCAGAAATGCTGAAATGTGAATCAACACACACTAATACTGTAAAACCTGCTTCAGCATTTCTCGGTCAAAGCAGCGTGTTCTTTACAGGAAGCCCTGGCGTAATGACGGACATAACCCGCCTTACGTCAGGGCGTAACCTGGTTATTGATATAGTCAGCTTGCCCGAGATCACTCGCTTAACATGTCACCTGACTCCAGGGCTCGCGCACACATTCTCTATTTTCCTAATCTCATAAGCTTCAGTTAAGACCGTGTTTGTCCCCTCCCCGCTCTTACTGATCAAAGGTGTGAGCGTGTGTTTGTGTATGCGGCTACGTGTTGGAGAAATGTGACACCTGTGTATCTCAGAACTCAGATTTGACCCTGGGAACAGAGACCCAGATAAGGCCGCTGCTGCATTCTCAAACACGAGTTGTTTGTTAAAGTTTCATTTGCATTTAAATGTTTAATGTAGAACTCTTGTAAATGGTTTTACATTATTAAAGTGTTGTATGAAATGTATTTATTAGCTCCTTGATCTTTCTTAGGTTGCCTTTCTTCTTAGTTTCTTTCTCCTTCATGTTGTGTTGTGCATTGTTTGTCCAGTCATTGTGACTGGCATAAGTGCCACATTGTGACGGGCATCAACTCCGCTTTGTTCAGGCTGGGGTCAGGCTCTGCGGTCTCTTTTGTTTCAGTATTTTTCTCAAGCGCACGAGCGTTTTTGGCTTTAGTTCCACAGTATTGTCCCCTCTCACACTTTTGACAGAATCACAGATCTCTTCTCGAATGATTGTAGGCCACAATTTGAAACGCAAACAAAAGCTAATGTAGATCATATCAAAGGTGAATGTGAAGTGTCGCCCGTGCAGTAAAACATGATGATCTGTCTGACCGGGTCATCTCTGACAATACATATTTACAATAGTCTGCTAGTTTGATCATTAACTAAGAATTATAGATTTATTGAAGTCCTTTCTCTCAGTGTTCTGTTTGTTTAAAAAAAGTCATCATTTGTTCACCCTCATATATGACTCTCTCTCTTACTCTTTCCGTAGAACACAAAAGAAGATATTTTGAGAAATGTCTGTTGTTTTGGGTCCACACATTGGGAGCCAATGTTCTTTGGTTACCAACATTTTTAAATATCAGTGCAGAAGATGATCAAAGGTATCCGTATTTATGTCGAGGCCATACGGAAAAACTAAATCTCTTCCTTGTTCCCCAACTAAATAGCATAAATCTCTAGTTTTATATTTGTTATCGAGTCTGTGTCTTGTGAGACCTACTAGTGAATACTGTACATTACAGTGAAAACAATCACCTTAAAGCCCTTTTAATAACAGTCACCACCTCTTAATCAGACTTCACAGATCAGTAGGTCTCTATACAGCATGTGTAAAGGTCAAACAAGGGGCCAGCACAGCAGCGCAGGGAAGCGGCCGCCCATTTACAATTTTCTTCCCACCCGTCAGCAAAATGTAACCATTCAAACACAACCAGAGCACGCTTAGCATGACTACAGCAGCCGCGGAGAGATACTGTCAAAGAGCCAGACATAGCCACTTCGTTACTGCACACGGCCAACAAATCGAACTCGTTGTGTTTTGAACCAAGAAACCGATAGTATAGGTCAGTTTAGGCCTCCCTTGACCTTCTTTTCAAAGTGTGTGTGTTTTTTGGAATGAATGGAATACAGCCTTTCCAGTGTATTTATATAGACACACATACACTCTGCTCAGATCTGCTGGTTTCCTGGTCACCCGCCAGGCCTGTCGATCCAAACCCCTGTGAGCCCGTCCTCGCTCGGAACCCGACGCTCATGCATCTTTCAGCCGGGGTATTTTTAGCACGCCGCATTATGTAACCAGCACCTGTCATGTGGTCTCTTTGCAGGCGGGAGAGAGAACGAGTCTTTTTAGTCTGCATGCACACACACCCTCACGGTAAAATATTCCTGCATACGTCCTTGATGCGAGTTTCATAGTTGTTGGCCTAAAACAGAACATAAGGGAGGATTAAATGCATACCAACATGACTCATGATTCAAGTAAACCATAACTGATTCAATTGGGTCGCACCTTCTGGATTATATAACATTCGTCTGTTTGCTTTAAGCTTCTTTCCTCTAGAATGTGCCTAAACGTGTTCAACAGGTGAACCTGCATGTTCCGCCGGGAGTCCTATTTAGATACGACGTGCAGTTGTGAATCTTCTGTTGTTTCTCATAGAGTTTTATGACACGTTTGTTTCTTGGGTTCCTATAGCTCAGTTGTTATAGCATGGTGCATATCTTGAACGCAATCGTCATAAATCTGTACGTCCTTTATGATTTTGCATGATTTATATCGAAATGTTTGGATAAAAGCGTCTTCTAAATAAAGATGGTAATCATGTAATCATTTGCCAACACACTATCCATGTGCATCGCCGATCAAATCTAAATCAAGCGCCTGAGATGGTTTAACCATGACAGATGGTGTTGTGACAATTTAGTGTGAAGGTATTTGTATTCCCGTGCTTGATTGATGGCTTGCGCACATGTCAGAATGTATTTACCTCTTTCCCTTCAGGCACTCTGGAGCCACACCTCTCCGCGCTGCTGTGGGCGGCCATGTTGGTCTCGCTGGCCATCGTTATAGTTCTTCCCCAGCCTCACGGGATCAGGGCGCTCATCGCCTCCATCATACTGCGCCTCATCTTTTCGGTCGGCCTGGAGCCCACCCTGTTCCTGCTTGGGGCTTTCAATGTGAGTGTGTGTGCTTATGAGGGAGTGTGTGTCTTACCTCAGTCCTCTGCCAAATCTCTGCGGGCCAGAAGTGTCGCTGAAGGGCAGCTCGGTGTATGTTGCATTGAGGTGTGGCGTGCGTCACTGGAGGATTCCACACGGCCTTCACAGTTCTGTGTTCAAATGGACTTGGCCCACACTATAATTCCTGTTTCTCATCATTTGCACACTCGGGTTACATTCTGCTGACCAACTAAAACAAACCCTGAAAACTAGCTAATATTTAGTTCACACAACACTTGTCAGTAGCTAGTAATGTTTTTTTGGCACTTAAACTTTGTTTACTCCCTTTAAGAACAAGCTGACAAGCACCTGACAAGCTGTGCACTAGTTTGTTTTAGTTGTAGTTATTTTGATTCAGTTTGCAGTTCATTTTATTAGGTTGTAGTTATTTGTATTTAGTTTGTAGTTGTTTTGAATTGCTTACAGTCACTTTGATTTGATTGTCTTTGATTTAGTTTGTTGTTATTTTTGTTTGGTTATGTTTATTTGGATACTGTTATAGTTTTTTATTTTGATTCAATTTGTTGTTTTATTTTATTGATTCGGTTTGAAGTTATTTTGGTTCGGTTTGTAGCTATTTAGATTCAGTTTGTAGTTGTTTTGATTCGGTTTGTTGTTATTTTGTTTCGGGTTGTAGTTATTTTGATACAGTTGGTAGGTATTTTGATACAGTTGGTAGGTATTTTGATTCAGTTTGTAGTTATTTTGATTCTGTTTGTAGTTATTTTGATTCTGTTTGTAGTTATTTTGATACAGTTGGTAGGTATTTTGATACAGTTGGTAGGTATTTTGATTCAGTTTGTAGTTATTTTGATTCAGTTTGTAGTTATTTTGATTCTGTTTGTAGTTATTTTGATACAGTTGGTAGGTATTTTGATACAGTTGGTAGGTATTTTGATTCAGTTTGTAGTTATTTTGATTCAGTTTGTAGTTATTTTGATTCTGTTTGTAGTTATTTTGATACAGTTGGTAGGTATTTTGATACAGTTGGTAGGTATTTTGATTCAGTTTGTAGTTATTTTGATTCAGTTGGTAGTTATTTTGATTCTGTTTGTAGTTATTTTGATACAGTTGGTAGGTATTTTG
Organism: Triplophysa rosa; assembly: GCF_024868665.1. Taxonomy (NCBI): domain Eukaryota; kingdom Metazoa; phylum Chordata; class Actinopteri; order Cypriniformes; family Nemacheilidae; genus Triplophysa; species Triplophysa rosa. Next base: position 17,453,601 of record NC_079909.1, on the reverse strand, counting down.
ATACAGTTGGTAGGTATTTTGATTCAGTTTGTAGTTATTTTGATTCTGTTTGTAGTTATTTTGATACAGTTGGTAGGTATTTTGATACAGTTGGTAGGTATTTTGATTCAGTTTGTAGTTATTTTGATTCTGTTTGTAGTTATTTTGATACAGTTGGTAGGTATTTTGATACAGTTGGTAGGTATTTTGATTCAGTTTGTAGTTATTTTGATTCTGTTTGTAGTTATTTTGATACAGTTGGTAGGTATTTTGATACAGTTGGTAGGTATTTTGATTCAGTTTGTAGTTATTTTGATTCTGTTTGTAGTTATTTTGATACAGTTGGTAGGTATTTTGATTCTGTTTGTAGTTATTTTGATACAGTTGGTAGGTATTTTGATTTGGTTTGTAGTTATTTTGATTCAGTTTGTAGTTATTTCGATTCGGTTTGTAGCGGTTTGGTTTATTACCTTTAGTTGGATTTAGTTTGAAGCTATCTTAATTTTGTGGTAGTTATTCTGATTTAGTTGTAGTTGTTTTGATTGCAGATAAATGTTTTTAGCTCTAAATTTGACCAAAACTGATTACTAATTCAAATCCAGTCTTCAGCGCTTGGTATCATTTTCATGTGCCGTGTTTCTTCTATTTTTAGGTCTGCAATAAAGTGATTTTCCTGATGAGTTTCGTAGGAAATCGCGGTACATTCACGAGAGGCTATAAGGCGATGATAATGGATGTGGAGTTCCTGTATCATCTGCTCTATCTCATCATATGCAGCCTTGGAGTTTTTGTTCACGTCTTCTTCTACAGCTTGCTTGTGAGTAAAGCACACACCCACAACACATACCATCTTTCATGCATGGGTGTCACTTTTAACTGACCTTTCACCTCTCACACTTTCACCCACATGTATAGTGTATATACACACGCATTCTCACGTTACTCTCCGTAGCTCTTTGACCTGATCTACAGAGAAGAGACGCTGCTGAACGTCATCAAGAGCGTCACCAGGAACGGCCGCTCCATCGTTCTGACAGCTGTACTGGCTCTCATCCTGGTCTACCTCTTCTCCATTGTGGGATACATCATCTTTAAAGATGACTTCATCCTGACCGTGGACCGAATACCTAATAAAACTTTGGGTGAGAATAACAAACGTATTGCCTGTAGATGTCAAACAATGTTTTGTATTTGGCAACTTCCCATAGCAGATGGAAAATGTGTTGCTGTTATATGCCACTGTTTGGGTTACTGTATATGCATTTAGCCGGTTATTTCCCAAAAGTCTGGGTTATATTTCACCCCAAACAAAAGAAAGGAATAAATTTAAGTCTTTACTTTAATTTTAGGGGGGGGATATAAGTCATACACACTGTCATTGCATCCAGATGTTCATTACAATTTAAACAGAGCTTCTGTTGAAGACTTGCTTCAGGCATTTCACGAAACATAGTGATGTGTAATAAACATTTCCATGTTACGACAGCGTGTGAGAATGTTTCCTATTGGATAAGCTTCATTATTATAAAGATAGTGGCAAAATATCCTTTCATGTTTTTTTATCTGAATTTGGGGTCAAATGTGGCTCAATTGTTAGAGAAGTAGCAGCACCAAGGTCATGGGTTCGAACCCCAGGGAATGCATTTGTGTTTTAAATAATATCATCCGCCAAATACATGAATCTAAATGTCATGTGACTCGGACATGCTACATGAGGTTCAAATACTGTCCACAGACAAGTCAAATGAGGACACACACACGGCTTGCTTAAGAGTTACAATTTATAGCTTCTAATTTGACGTTTTTCCATTCAGAGCATTCTGCCAGTAAGATGGGAGAGTTCCTGGCAGGCGCTGTGTGTCGGAAAGAAGAGAATTGCTCTACAGAGACCGTGATGGATGGTATGAACCCCATCGCCTATAAAATCTCTCTCTCACACACACACACACACACACACACAGCTTGGTAAATCTAAGTAGAATGGTTGGTCATGAGACCTGAAGAATGCAGAGACTCGTCATCCTCAAGGAACCCTTCTAGGTTATGGGGGGTTAATGTTTGGGGGTCAGAGGTTAATGACAGTCAGGCACTAACAGTTCAGCAGGGTCATGCTGGCCCCGGGTTAGAGGTCAGAACAGTATCATTCGGATTTGCGAATGGGTCTGTGAGAAGTGCTAATTCAAGATGTAAGTCTGGTTTAATTTGATCAGCCAGTCTGGACCGTCTGACCCATGTGACTGTTAATTTGTAACACTAGTGTGTTTCGTCTTTACCACGCCTGTGTCAACTAACCGAGTCTGAAACTATGAATGATGCCCGTGCAGCTGTTGTTGTTAACGAAAGGTGTGTTATTTATAGAAATAACTTCTAAAATAGGCAGAAAAATCCATTAAAAGGGCTCCTTTAACTCGGGCCTATAAGCCAACACCTACACCCTAGCAACCCCATAGCAACACACTTCAAACAACTAGGAACACCTTAGCAACTGGATATCTTTTTTTTCATAAAATCTTTTTTAACTGGTTCTGTGCTAGTTTACAACGAAAAGTTGGATCACAATGTGTTGCGATCTGATAAATCCTGACATTAAGGACAGATTTGCATGGTTGTGGCGATGTAGTCTGAAGACTTTGCATAGAATATGTGCCAGACAAAGAGGACTTTGTCAGAGTAGAGTTTGTGTTTTTGTTCATTTGCTTAAGCGCTTATTGACGTTGTTGTTTCCTGTAGCTGTGGGTGTGCAGCCGACTGCAGTCGTGATCGAGGATAAAGAGAGGGCGTGTGACTCGCTTCTTATGTGCATTGTCACCGTATTGAGCCACGGCCTGCGGAGCGGTGGCGGAGTCGGAGATGTTCTGCGAAAACCATCTAAAGAGGTTCCACACTGTTTATATCAACCACGCTGAGATACATAAGCATCAATATAAGAGCTTCATAATGTGTAAAAATTGTATTGTTTTTGCAGTCACATTTAGTGATGTTGTGTTCTTGAATTTTACGTCACACTTCCCCTTCGATATTACATTGCAGATTGTTATGATTAGTGCACATCGAACAGCTTGGTTTCCTCAATCAGCGACTTTCTTTCTTCATTATTAAAGAATGTTTTGTTAAATCAGGCGTTGAATGTTTTTTTTTTTTATCCGTTTGGTGTGGTCAAAGGTCGCTTGGAGACAAATACCACACGACTGAATAGTAGAAAGTTACACATGGAGCTCAAAGGGTTATTGACGCTACACTGCACCGATATTCAGTATTGATGGGTTGAGTTAATGTCTGATCTTCTCACATCATCTTTCACTCTCTCCTCTATAGGAGCCTCTGTTTGCGGCCCGTGTGATCTACGACCTTTTGTTCTTCTTCATGGTCATCATTATAGTCCTCAACCTCATTTTTGGAGTCATCATTGACACCTTTGCTGACCTGAGAAGTGAAAAACAGAAGAAAGAGGAAGTGTTAAAAACGACCTGCTTTATTTGTGGTGAGTGGCCAGTTTGGGTATAAATGTTCAACAGTCTTTGTTTAGAAGATGGCAGTTTAAATAAAGCGGTTAGCTTCACACACTATTTCATGTCATGGACTGTAGACCCATAAAGCTCATGGGCTCATAAAGCAGTTTTGCTCTGGTGTAAACATAAGGGCGACATATCAGACCTTACTTACTTCAAAGGTGGTGGAGTCTTTGCCTTTGGCGTTTTTGACAAGGTCGTGTGTAATTTCCACTGGAAGTTCTGTTCTTCTGGAATTGAAATTTTCTCTTTAACATTCAGATGTTAAATGGATTGTTCGCCAAAAAAAAAACAGTTCTGTAATCATTTATTCGCCCTCGTGTCATTCAAAACCTGTATATACTCAAAAGAAGATATTTTGAAAAATGTTTCAGTGATGTTGTGTCTATACGGAAATCAATGGGGTCCAGTCAGTGTTGTTTGGCTACCAACATTCTTCAAAACATCTTCTTTTGTGTTCTGCAGAAGAAAGTCATACAGGTTTGGAATGACCCGAGGGTGAGTAAATGATGACACATTTTGCCTCAGAATTCATTTTTTTATGAATATTATTTTCGTTTCAAAGCTCAACGCACAACCAAATCAAATGTAAACTTCACACAAATCCGGGAAATCAAATCCAAGATGAACTGTCACGCGTGCTCGCTCTCTCTCCGATATGATCTGATGTGTGTGTGAATACATGTGTAAATGACGTGCTGTCGGTCAAGTGACGCTTTCTCATGTTGTTTACTACCCAGTCACGCATCACAAAGTGACTTCATGACCGTCACAAGATTACCTCCATTCGCTCATAACATTCACGTTTGTATACAAACCGTTTCCCTGTTTTAACTTCCTCTTCCAGACTGTACAGTTTTCATGACAAAACCACCCGAACGAAGAAACGTTGACCACTACTATACTAAACAGTTTTGAGAGATTGTTTTCACTCGCACTAGGTTAAAGGTTCAAATAAACTACAGTACACGGAGCTTATTTAGATTTCACCCTAAACAAATCCTGTTTTTAAACAATTGACAGATGCACAGCTTGTCACATCGAGATTACTCGTAATCTTGATCTTCTTACTGACCTCAACAACAAACAGCTGCCACAAATGATGGTGGTTGATACTAAGTGTTTATTTTCTCTACAGGTTTGGAGAGGGACAAGTTCGACAACAAAACGGTGACGTTTGAAGAGCATATAAAGGTGGAGCACAACATGTGGCATTACCTTTTCTTCATAGTGCTGGTGAAAGTCAAGGACTCCACTGAGTTCACGGGGCCCGAGAGCTACGTGGCCGAAATGATCCGGGTAAGGCTTCTGATTTTCACAGAGGAGAACGGATGCAATGACCCATGACTAAGAGAGACAGCAGGCTTTGTTTGTATTTACGTGAATGTTATGTTGCAAGATGGGTACGGTTATCTGTACTGATATCTCGAAGACCTTCAGTTGAACTTTGTGTTTGTTTGTTTGTCAGTGTCTGATCTCAGACCATTCAGCTGAGCATTTTCCCAGACTAGGACATCTTTAGGAAAGCTTAAAACGACAATGAAAATGAACAGCCTTCTATTAGCAGTATGCACAAACCTGTGTACGGTGTCCAGCGATTGTCAGGTGACAGCAATTTTCTCGTGAGGAACTGAGGTCATCATAAGGTAACTTGAGCCCTAGGGCCAAAGTCACATGACGAGAGGAAGTTAGTTGTGTTTACTGCAGAGGATTTTTTTTCATTTAAGAGCAGATAAGGTGTGAAGAATGCCACTGAGCGTCTACTTCTACACACAGAAAGGGAACCAGATTTACAATCACAAGGTTTTTCCCCTCTGGTGAGATAAATACGTTTATACCAGATTTCCGCAGAATTAGGCTTTTTCGAGGAATACGCAACTGTGCCACATCCTTATACTGTATGTAAAAAGGAAGGAAAGCATACTTTGGAAATCATACAGTACATTTAAAGGGACAGTACACCCAAAAATGAAACTTCTGTCTTCATTTACTCATCTTCGAGTGGTTTCAAATCTGTAAAAACAAACGTTGTTCTGATTAAACAAAAGAAGATATTTGGAAGAATGTAGGAAAGCAAACAGTTCTGGGGCACGTTTGAGTACCATTGGCATTTTTCCTACTACGGTAGTCAGTGGTGGCCGAGAACTGTTTGGTTACAAGCATTTGTCCAAGTATCTTTCTCTCTGCTCATCAGAACAAAGAAATGTATATGGATGTGGAACAACTCGAGGGTGAGTAAATGATGACAGAATTTTCATTTTTGGGTGAACTGTTCCTTTAAGAGCAACTTTAGGAGCCGATCAAAATGAACCGACCGAACCCCAGTGATTCAGAGACTGCTTTGAAGAATTTGGCCCACTTTAGGCTTTACCTGTGGGAACATAGAGTACTTATGCTATTAAACCAAATTCCTAACAGTAAATCTCTCGAATTACCACAAACCTTTAGCTTTGACTTATGTAATGACAACTTTGTGACCTCGGCTTCCTGGGGGTCGGCAAAGCTTCGGCTTGCCTTCAGATTCTAGAGTCTTAAGACTCAGATGTGTGTCTGAAAATGGCTTGGAATGTGTTAATTCCTCAGAAAAGCCATAACAACACACACACACATTTTGCTTTAGTCGGATGACCCAAGAAACAGGAGTTTCCCTTGTGTGTGTGTGTGTGTGTGTGTGCGTGCGCCTTTGCATGCATGCTTTTCTTTGAAAAATAATGTCATCCCTTTCGCCCATGCGCTCAGGGCACTTACCCCGAAAACAACATTATTTTAACTACAACAAATCGGTGGATGAACACCAGCCTTTACCAGAAAGTTCAACTGAGTTGATTTAGAAACAAAGATGCCTTTTAATAACGATGGCAATTGTGTTCCTGTGTTGTTTTTATAGTTTGTGAACTCTTTAGAGTTTATTGCAACAATTGCAATGTGACTGTTGAATATTTTTAAGGAAAGAGAAGTGCTCAGGAAAGCCCCTTCTCCACCAGCGGTTGCCGTCCTGACGCAGATGGTGCCACGGTGGGTTTCTGACACAGTTTCTGATCCGGGTGTCTTTTTGGCCCTGTTCCTGACCTCAAGTGCAGCGTTGCAAGAGGTGCCACGTGGTCTTGTGAGAAATCACCTGACTCAGGATTATCTGCTCATGAGGTCTCCCAAAAAATGAAAAGTCTTTGACCTGACAACAAAGGGTCGCGCAGTTTGCGATGCATCTGTAGGTTTTTCGAGCTTGGTAGTGGCCTGTGGGAAAGTGATAAAGAAAACCAGATGAACATAACTGTCACAACCGTCTGAGCTGGTTTTTCATTGTTGGTTTGTTTGCACATAAACTAGACTAACATCTTGAGATGCGCCACGTCTGCAGTGACCGCTGCATTTTTAACATGCCTTGTCCAGTTAAAATAAGTTCCGCTTTTGATAGAGTAGAGAATGGATATAACAATGGACTGATATAGCATGCACATTGGCAACAATAAGGGTGTTACAGTAATGGTAATACTTGAAATGAAGACGGAGACTATCAGGTGCTTTTACAGTCGTGCATTTGGACGATGCTTTTATGCAAAGTGATGTAAAACATACATTTCCCCCGTGTTTGTGTCTGTTCTCCAGGAACAAACCCTTGACCTTGATGTTGCAAGCGGTACCACTTATGCTACCAGATACAGTGTTGCTACTGTAGGTAGAGCCCCTAAATGGAACCGCTAAAGATTCCCTTCAGCTTTTTTCCCCGTGCATATCATTCACAGCTTGGTGATGACGACAGCCGTAACCTGCGTCTTCCTGCGATGAAGCGCTCAAAGTCCTGTTCAGAACCGACGCTGTTGTTGCTCTTCAGACCACAGAGCATCCTGCCTTAAATATGTCTGCTTGTGTGCGCGCGCGTGGGCTATTGTGGTATTAGTAATGAAATTCGCACTTCCCTCGTTTCCATTAAGCAGCAGATACAGTTGAATTTAATGTGGCTTAGGAACTCACTCATTTACTGGCAGTGTTGTCAAGTGTAAACAAAGCTTAGGAAATAGAGGTTTAAGGGGGGCCGGTTCGGACGCACGAACGTGCACAAATACGCAAGCCGCAATAAAAAGCACGAACCAAAACAACACTACAGCGAAAGATGCTTTTTTCCATTTCAGCCCCTAACAAAGCGAATGAGTGCTTTTTAAAGGGAATTTTTTATTCATAGAAATTGTTGTAGTTCTCGTTTCTGTAGAAGTTGGACCAGAGGAAGTGAGTATTTCAGTGTGGGCTGTAATGCAGACGAGTCACTGATTCGCTCCATTTATGTCCTACATCAGAGATGTGCTTTGTATCGTTTTATTTGTTACATATATGGCGTTTTATATATATACCTTATTGTATTTTTTGGTTTTATCTGTAACAATGTTAGCTTTATTATTTATTTAACAACACAGAAAAAAACAACTAGTTGAATTTACTTGATTTTTTGTGTTAATTTACCTTTTTTTACTTAGTTTTTTTCTTTAACATTTACTTGAAAAATTAAAAATAAGTAAATTTACTTAAAAAAGCTGTGTGCAAAAAATTAAGTAAATCCTACTAGTTTTTTTGTCAGTGTAGTTTTATTGCTAAAAGATTGCTATCACCTCAGTTAAGTTTAGATGCCAAAGCTATTTTTATTTTTTTATAGTTTAATAAACAATATTCAGGAGGGTACACACAGGCTTGTTTTGACTGGTTTTATAGGGCATGGGGTTTATGCCGCTGTAGTGTGGGAGGAGCTTTGATACTCTTGAATAATGTGGGTGAATTGATAGATTTCAAAAGTAGTCCACTCTGTGTGGCGTAGTGTGAGATTCATGTCAGGCCCGATAAGAGATAGCGAAGCGTGTCTGTGTGATGACGATGACGAAACCGCCCGACAGCTGGGCTGCTCGCGCAGACGCCGCTGTTTGTGGGCGGAGGTAAACACAAACCTCAACATCTGTGGTAGCAGGAAGTGAACACACACACACACACACACACACTCCTCTCTCATTCTCAGAATGACTGAGAGCATTACCTGTGATTTTCCCCTGCGTCTGCCTGACTCGAGTGTGTGCGTATGTTGCCCCTCCATCTGAGATTTGACAGAAACAGGGAACTTCTCTGCAGCTGAGGTGTGATCGACCTCTCTCACTTGCTTTCTGTCACCACCACACACACACACACACACACACGCACGCACACACACACACACATGCATGTGGGTAGCTGAAAAAAAGTTTAAAATGTGCATGAGCTCCTTTTTAGGTTGAAGTTTAAAAGTTATATGGGAAAGTGTGTATTATTAGATACGGTGACTGATCAACAATTCCTTTTTAGGAAATGTTTAATAGACAACGGTTTGTTAAACACGCTGACGGCATCTTTAATCAAATTTAAGATGTTGTCACGTTTCTTTTTGGCTTATTATAGTCCAGAATTAAGTCATTTGAGGTCATAAAAACGTTGCAATAATAAGAATATTAGTAACGTTTTTAAAAATAAAATGAGTGTTTAAAAGTGTTCCTTTACCTTACTTTGATTTACAACGCTGAGCTTGTAATAATCATTTATAAGTTGAGCTGTTGGGTACAATTCATGGGAAAAATCAGTTTGATGCCATTTCGCTTCAACCCACGTAAAGTATGTGAAGTGACTTGCAGTTTTATGTTTTAAACAGAGGTGGCGATAGACTGACAAAAGTTAAAGGTTACAACCTTAAATAATGATACATAAATCTTTTGACTTCCTCATATCAGGTTATTAAGATATAAGACGTTTGTGCTTAAGTGTTCACAAACGCTCTAGTTTGGGCTTGCCTGTCTGTAGGCCAAATCGTTTGTGTGTGTTTGTGTAAGTAGGCCAGCTTTGGGGAAGATTATTGGAGAAAAGAGTGTTGTGGGGTGTCTTATGGCCATTTGCACAGCCCAGCTCTTTTCCCGACAGCGTTCTTTACAGCGACTGTCACTTTTTCCTTTCTGCTGTTAAAATCTCTGTCCTTATTAGGAGCTGCGTCTGACCTCTCCCATCAGCCAGAAGTCTGACATTCCACAATCCTGTTTGGCGCTCGTAGACTTCCACTTCTGTCTCTGATCACTGCCTGGTTTATAAACCATCCAGAGATATTAGGACAAGAAGGAAATAGATTTTTTTGCTTCAATCTATTTATAGAAACTGAAAAAAAATACATCTAAAATAGATTTTATCTGGAAAGAATCTGGCTGATGATGCTGGGTGATTGCTAGGGCATTGATAAGTGGTTGCTAAGGTGTTGCGAATGGTTTCTATACGGTTGCTAGGGTGTTACTGCTCAAAGCGGGCATACACAATGGCATAGTTTGGTCCCTGGATATGGTTCAAGCCCCTTGTGCTTGTTTTATCATTCACCAGAATTTTGTTTTCAGATCTCTTGATATTATTCGAAGTATATCCACGTAGCACTTACAAGAATGATATTATTTTTTCGCAGGCAGCACAAAAACAATCAAATAAGATGAACGCTGAATGATTATATTAGTTCGGTTAAATTACATTTTCATTCTGTCCTTGAGTGGATGACATACAGTATGAGGCCACAGTTACAGGAAAGAAGTAGGACGAAATCAAACATATCTTCATTAGAATATGTTGTCATTCCTTCTGTGAAGTTCTCAGAAAGACCTCACTGATATTTCACTGATCTGTTATCTCAAAAAGAGGTCATAAAATATCATTCCTGAAAGTCTTAAAGATGTGATCAGACAGTGTTGTTAATGTGCTTTGTTAAATTAGTTCCTGTAAAATCTAAAGTGCCCTGTCCCGCAGTTAATAATCACAGGCCTGTTAGATGGTGTTCAGTGTTTTCAAGCTCTGTATCAGAGGGTGAGGCTGTCCAAATTCTCATGTGACCTTGATATTGCAGTAAGCAGGTTACACGTAGGGAATTTTGTCTGATGTAAGTATACACATACTTGTTTAGAGCATGACAAGGAAGGAATGAACACAAAAGAGGACATGACTTAACAGTTGAAGTTAAACACACTATTATTAAAATGTCCAGTTTAAAGAACACTTTGTGTCAACAGGTTTGTGTGACATCAGTGGTAGACGAATCATTCATTTTTAAAGGAAGTTTGGGTGGACACTTTGTATTACAAAGAATAATAACTTTCATTAAATCATAACAAACAATGCGTAATGGTTAACAGGGGTACACTAAAAGGTCCAGTGTGTAATCTGTGCAATATGATATACATAACTATGTCTTCATAGGTGTATAAAGACCTTTCATAATGAAGCGTTATGTTTTTATTACCTTAGAATGAGCTATTTCTATATACACACACCGCGGGTTCCCTTACATTCGACATTCGAATTCGACATGTTGTTTCTACAGTAGCCCTAATCGGACAAACTGCTGTACAGAGCGCGTTTCGTACATATATTATCTCCTTCGGCAAAGAAGCCGAAACGTGACGACATCTTGGTTTCGTAGTGCTTCGGAAGGGAGGGGTGGAGTGAGCCATTGGTTGCAATTCACAACCTCGCCACTAGATGCCGCTAAAATCTCCACATTGTTCTTTTAAAGAATTTTGGTTTGCAAAAAGTGCCATTGACATATGAATTTGTCATTTCTAACTTGATCAAAATTTGTGTGAAATTTACGTGACATTTAATGTAATTGAATGTACATTCAAGTGATTTGACATTATTGACCAAAGGCACTCAAGTCTCATTTTTCGACAGGAGCACAACTTAGATTGGTTCCCACGGATGCGAGCCATGTCTCTGGTGAGTAGTGATGCTGAGGGCGAGCAGAACGAGATCAGAAGCCTTCAGGAGAAACTCGAATCCACCATGAAGCTCGTCTGTAACCTGTCAGGCCAACTCACCGAGCTAAAAGAGCAGGTAAATGACAAAGTCTCTGTGCTGATCTCAGCACATCCCGTCCAAAGTGACGTGACTCTGCGCCAGTTCTTCACGCCCGCTTCAGTTCTTCATGAAGCGTAGTCTTGACCTATTAAGCCTGACGACGGACATGGAATGCTCATCACAACAGGGTGTGAGTGAAACTAGGGTTCGAAGGCCGGTCTGCACGAGTCCACAACTTCTAGAAGGTTCAATTAGACCAAAGCGCAATGACTCATTTCATTTTCTCTTTGTGTTTCTGCCCTCAGCTCGTGGTATTTAAAATGATCTTTCACCTGCGTCACGAGCCCAAGTGTTGTTTCACTTTTATTCAGCGCGCATTGTCGTCCAGACAAAGTTCTGCGAACTCGGGCTTGTTTGTTTCCACAGATAAACAAGCAGATGTGTGTGATAAAGCGGGTCTCGTTTTTTTTATTCGGTGGAAAGATGCGTAGTGCAAATGTTGATTTCTTGTAAATAGCATCGATTAAGACCAGCTTTGAGGCGTGTATAAAATGGGAAGTGTCTAGAGGGAAGTTGATCCGTTTTTTGGTCCTTGAGACAGGGGAAGAGGTCACAGTTTGGCTAAAACAACGTAAAGAGGCTAGTGAAAACCAACTAACTTTCACTGGATGATCTGAGCGATGTAGCGTTTACACGTGTCGGTACAGCTTTTATCTCTCCTGGTGTATAGATAAGTGTGAAGAAAACACTTGAGAGAATGAGTTGTGTTTATTTTTAAAATATTGCCAATTGTTACTTTTTTTCTATTTAGTGCATAAATCTATAAGGGCAACTAAATTGTCAGTCCGTCATTTTTTACGATATAGTTCTGTAAGTTTGGACTTGATATGTATAATAAAACAATGATGCCAAATACGTCATTTTCATAGCAGACTCAAACTAACACCCATTACTATGTACTTACAATCAAATATACATGTGTATATAGCAACTAAAGTTTATTTTTGGTTGTCATTGATCTTGTGTTTCCATATGACCTCCTTTCCAGTATTCCATCATGTGACCTGTCTGAGGATCCTTGTGATGAAGGGATTCAACAGTGTTTTCATGCTAAAAAAAGGATCCGATCCCAAATCTGAGGAAGATCCCATGATAGATCTCATGTATTTCATCTCGAGACGATTGAATTATTCACATGTATTACAAATCCATAGGTAGCAAACAATTTAACAGCTCCTTATATGGAGCCGCATATAGCAAGAAATGAACCGTCTTTAAAAATGGTTTTGTTGAGTCAAATGAGAGACTTCCTGTGGACACAGACTTTAATATATATGCCAGCGAGCGAGCTGTTGCGATTCTGGCTCACTTTCGCAGTTGTTGAGTCAGAGTAGGGGATTTCTGTACAGACGGACTGAATTTCGTTGGAAGTGTCAGTGTGAGTGTGTATCAAGTGTTTTGTGGCTCGGTTGCACAACGTTGCATGACACGGCTCCAGTTGCTCCATTTTTGTATTCCAAGAAGCTTTTTCATATAGCACCTAAAACACACTAGACACTCTTGAGTAATGAGGTTATTACCAAGGCAACATCAACGGATACGTGATACAAGATACGTGTTATTCCATCACTAAGTCTGATATAGGCGAGACAAACTGTAGGAGAAGATGAAGTTTAAAAATATATCAATTTAATTCAATTACTATGTATTTCAAATAATACTATGAAGTTTTGGTTTTAATGATCCAGGTTTAAAGAAAGCATTGTTATGTTTATTTGGATTTACAAATACTATAGTGTATGTATCCTGTTAACTACAGTATATATTTATATATGTAACTGTACATTTAGGATTTACACTATGTACATTCAGATTCACATATTTTATGAATGAATACACACCACATTAATGCGTGAAACATTTTGTGTGTGTGAGAGAATCACTTCAGAAGGTACGAGGTTTAACTGTACGGTGTCCTTGAGTGTTGTAAATGTATTATTATTATCACAAAGCTCATGTGTTTTCTGGCAGACGATGCACATCATGTATCCTCATTTAAAACTTTATTTAAAGTTAACTGTATGTTTAGCTTTTATAAGTATATCCAGATGTATGTGTATTTTTTATGTGTATGTATGTATATGTTGGATATACACACCTACGGTAGAAAGTGAGTTAAAAGAGGAGATTTATAATCAGACGAGACCCAATAACACTTGTGTGTTTTCTGACAGATGACAGAGCAAAGAAAACAGAAACAGCGGATCGGGCTTTTGGGACACCCCCAACACATGAATGTCAACCCTCAGCAGCCTGCCTGAGCCCGTTACCCAGGCCAAGTGTCCTACAGCTGTCTTTTGCAGACATCACATCAGACTTTGTGTGTGTGTGTGTGTGTGTGTGTGTGTGTGTGTGCGTGTGTGTATGTGTGCGTGTGTGTGTGTGTGCGTTTGTTTGTGTGTGTGTGAGAAAAAGACAAATTGTCGCATTACAAATACAAACTCCTACCCACACGATCCATTTGAGTGCCAAATGTTAAATGGAAGTAAATCTCACTTGGCTTCCACAGGGCAGAGCTCCAATAGGTAAACTGCACGACTGAGAATGTGTCTGTAGATGATGCTTGGACATCCTTTTTTTTATTGACCCATAACAGTATAGCAGTCAGTATTTGATGTTTATTTTTGTATTTTGTGCAATATTAACAATATGCAAATACACTGATCTGTAAATTATGTCTTAAAGGGGCGGTGTGGAAAATTAGATTTCCTGTTGTTTTGTTCTTTTGCTTTGATTCTAATGAATCTCATTGGAGGCCAAGTACATGTAGGAGTTCTGTTTGCAAAGTCTGACATGTGAAATACATTATATATAAATAATTTATGAAAAAGCCTTTTCTTATTTATTTCAATTTATTTATATCAAAATAACAAACAGATAGGTTGTTGCTGTAAGAGTTCGGTTCTCATCGATGAAATCAGGTTTTGTTTGTTATTGAGCATTGATATAGTTTGTTTTGCTTTTGCTGGATTTATGACCTTAGAAGTCATATATTGAGTATAATGAATAAACGTAGGTCAAAAACTGTTTAGGCAGGTGAGGTTTGTGTTCAAATCGAACGTAATTTCTGCACTATTGAATAACTGAACCCATAGCATTCCTATCATCATAGAGTCATTTTAAGTGTGCCTGTCCATACGGTCTGCATCAAAAGGTGAAGCGCACAGTATGAATTCTCACTGGCAAAAGCAATCAAGTTTTCTAGACTTCTCTGTAACTTTTCTAGATTTCACCTTTTAGCTGAAAATTAAGGTAACTTTCTTGATATCAGTTTTTTCCTTTATTTGTATTTTATTTATATTGTAATACATGTATATATGTCTGCCGGGTCTTTGCTTTTATAGAGAGATACATTTTCATATCATCCTAATAAAAAAACACCACCGTTACTGGAAAATAACTGATTGAATAGATAAATATATATTCAATGAGATTGTAAATTAATTTAGTGATATTAATAAAATCTGTATTTCTTGTTGAAAGGATCAGAAATGTTTTTTATGTCTTTAGTCAAAATGACAAAACTCGAAAATCTCCCTTGATGCCATCAAGATTTATGAGTTGTGCTTTGACCACCCATGTTTCCACTACATGCAGCAAACTTTTGAATAGATGTTAAATAACCATTTAAAGTCACTACTTCCAACAATTTAATCTTTTTTATTTACTGTACATTTTAATAATATGGTTTGTTATTCTGCAGATCAGCCAGACATGCGCTGATGCTGATGACAACATTATTATTTATAGGTTTTCATATGACAATGCCTTCCTCATGCAAAGGAAGTTGAGTTTATGAAGAACATAATCTTTATAAAGCCGACAGTTCATGCTTTCTCGAAAGAAATGCACTTTCTATGACCTCTCATGCTGATCTGCAAAAGCTTTTTTTGTGAAACACTGGGGTATAACATTGCTGTTGTGTGCAAAAGTGAGATAAGTGTCAAACAAACATCATAAAACACTGAATTATTGACGCTTGGCGTTGCACAAAAGCTCTCTCTGAAATCCCCCAATGTGATGTGCGGCATCAGACCGAAACCTTCCGCGAGTTAAGTGACATTTGTGAAATAAAATAAACCAGTGCACAGGGAGGAAAATATGACAGGACCATCATCAGCTTCGTAAGAAATAGGAAACTCTTCAAGTGTTATCTTGAGTGGGCATGTGAAAAGCAATATATTTTGATTAGGCTTCTAACCTTCATTTTTTTGTCAGTCTTTATTTAGGTCAGAATTGTTCCCGGGGAGCAGTAATAATGTTCTTAGACATATTTCGTCAGTGAGTCTTGTTGCAAATGTCGGTTTAGCAGGATGAACGATCAGTTAGTCATATTTCTGAGGGGAGTGCATGTCCATTTTCATTGTTAAAAAAGCAATGTCGTCACATCACCAAGAACCGAGTTGTACCAATTAAACGTGTAATTGATATCTAACATTGTTTTCAAGCAGCTATTTTAATGACTTCTAAATACGCAGTAAAGAATAGGCACTTGTATGCGTTTCCAAAATGCATCCGCTGATGACAATAAAATCCATTTTTTTAAAGCAGTAATAATAACCTTAAGTTCAAGGGTTTTGTTTGTGGTCAGATGTGGGACTTTCCTATAGAAAGATGCAATAAAGCCATAACAGAACACATAACGTGAAACATCATTGGCATCTGGACAGGAGGCTGTTTAAAGTAACCCAGCGAACAGAGTTCAGATCACTTATCACATGATCTAATAAAAGTCCTTGATCCAGTTGTTTTGCAATAAAAGTAAAATTCAACTGTGAAATTGGCTGTTTAAAAATTAAACCACATTACGTGTCTGTCTTATTGCATTAGTCTAAGTATTTCTCCTGGAACCCACATAGTTGTCAAGTTTCATTCACAGTAAAATAACCTTATTGGTATTCACCATCAATTTTAGTGCATTGGGTGGCTGTACTGTTTCTTGTGATGATTTATAACATTGGCAGCACCTTGTATTACAGTACATTATCGATGTCCATACATGGCAATGTCATCAATTACAACATAGGAGCAGCACCAACAACGTGTACAATTATGAGCAGTTCCGATTCATAATTATATGCAGGAACATGTTGTTTCTCAGTATTATGTCATTTCACTCTGACATGAACAGTAAAGTGTGACCCTATATCACACCCACATATTTTGTTGCTATAGTTTTTAAGTATAACAAAGTCTACAATCCTTTTAATTATTTCAATTAGAATACTGAAGGAAGTGTCTCATGTAGCCTAATAAATAAATAAAAAAGTACCAAACTCCCCCTTAAAATTGTATTGCATTGCATTGCGTTGATATGCATAAAATTGAAAATAGGCTAAAGTAGCCTATATTTTATTTGTTATTAAATTATTTACTGAATAAATCGGACCATTAAAACACAAGGAAAAGAGAACAAGATATAACATCTTGATATATTTATGCTTTACAGTTAAAGCAAGCGTGAGTTCTCTGTTGCTGCCATTTGCATTGTTCTTATCAAAGCGCCTGCGCTGAGCTCGCGCTTCTCGGTACTAAAATAAATAGAATGACGTCAGCACCGGGGATTCAGACGGTCCTCCTCCTCCTCCCTCTCCCTGCACCGCCAGCCATGAGGAGTTCAACGTGACTGCCGCCGAGTACAACCGGCAACAACAAACCAAGCCGCAGCACGAGAGAGCCATGAGAGACTGCACCTGCACGTGGAGCGCAAACGGTCCCGGTGCGAAATAACGGAGCGCGCATCTGTTACTATTGTGTAAACATGGGTCGTGCACGCTCATGCGCCAACATCATGTCAGGGGAATCTCGTTAATAAACACTTGCGTTATTTTGATGGGGCCACAGGTGTTCTGGATATCATTTTAATTTGACATGATTCCTTCTAGAAGCTTTGACACAAACATTCGGGCCCATGTTTGTGTCACATCGCCTGCGCGCTTAATGTGTTTTTATGATGCTGGCAGATCTACTTACACTGGGGTTGCCAGAGAAGCATTTGTTAATAAATAAAATGTACACGAATATGTAGGTTATTCGATGGAATACATTTATAAGGCTTTTATAAATCATGGGATATTGTTAATGTTTACGTTTTATTTTAATTTAAAAGAAGTGATCAAAGTAAAATAAAAATATAAAAATGGCATGTGTTATTTATTACTGTAAATGCATACTTTTATTAATAAAAAAGGAAGCCCTATAAATGCCAAGTAAGTATATTGTGCAACAAGTTTAGTTCTTTTTCAGATAGGGTATGTATAATATTTTATCTATCTATTATGCACATTATTCATATTATTCTACGTCCAAAATTATAATGCTCGAAATTCACAGTTTTTTACAAACTAAATATATATTATGCTTTCTTTACAAGACAATCCAGGATCAAGCACTCCAAACACAGGAGACTCATTTTCCTGAGTTAAGCTGTTATTGTGCGTTCAGAGCTCAGAGAGAGAGAGAGAGAGAGAGAGAGAGAGCAGCATGGCGGGACACGGGACACGGGCGGGCGGGCCCACTGCTGTAAATGGGTTGAGCTCTGAAAGCGCCGTCACACACGTGAGGCTCATGTGACTGAAGCTCGAGACGTGTCTGCAGTCACAGGGTTTATTTAACACGTACTTCACATCCACCCACACACACTCATTTAACCAGCAGCGGAGCCTGCATACATCTCCAGCTCACAACACCAGACAGTGGAACTCCAACCAGTTCAGCTACTTTTCAGTTCTTTATTCATGGGAAATACGTGTGGACTTTGATGAGAAAGTGAAGGATTTGTTTTTTTTACTTTTATATAGTCTTTTAAATCTGCCGTGTTTTTACGTCTGTAAGACATAAAGTCTGAAATGGATAGGATTACCAGTGCGCAACCTCCTCCATGTATAACCAAACACGCTCCGATGGATCATATCTCTGACATGCAAGGGTAAGTCAATCTCAAAATGCTTTTTTTTGTTTCTGAAAGATTTTCATATCGCTTGTTTTCTTATTGGCTTTATATTATTTTCTGCTCTAGAATGGATTTCCCCATGTATGTGTATAAACAGCGGCGGGGAATGAAGCGCAGCGAGGACAGTAAGGTACGGAACGCGCAATTACGCACCAAAGCATATTACGCGCACTTTTGCGCACATCTTCTACTTGCAAATCGTATTGCATGTACATTAAAAACGAGTCTAAACAATATAATTAAACTGCACAAGTTTGTTCTTAATGTTGTTGTGTTGCGCACGGAATTCGGTATTAAATGTACTGCTCGATTCTATAGGATACATACAAATTGCCACATCGATTGATCGAGAAGAAAAGGAGGGACAGAATAAACGAGTGCATCGCGCAGTTAAAGGATTTGCTGCCCGAACACCTCAAACTCACTGTAAGTAATATGGGAGTGGATGAGCTCACCTCTCCCTGTTGTATCAAAGCGCCACCTGCTTGTTAATAATGAATAAATCATGTTTGTCCTGCTTTTTAATAACTTCGTGAAAGGGCGCGCCCTTCGACAGCAGATCGAGTGCGTAAAATACACATTTCTCAACCTGTATGCATAATACTTAGCCTATACAGGCATAGCATAAATTGAATCGTTCTCACACAGGGTTACTTAACCAGTCAACATATCAACAAGTTGAAGTTACGGTGTCATTCCAAGTATTTCTGTATTAGAGACATGCACACTCACATGCCAGCAGAGAGGAGTGCCTGCATTCCCGCTCAGCGGAGTTTGTCCTCTGAGCTTCTGCAGAGCGCGTTACATAAGAAAGATCAACATGCTTATCTTTGTTCTTTCTGTTTCAGACTCTGGGACACTTGGAGAAGGCTGTTGTGCTGGAACTGACGCTCAAGCATGTGAAAGCTCTTAACAACCTGCTGGAGCAGCAGCAACAGAAAATCATTTCCCTGCAAAGTGGAATGCAAATCGGTGAGTGTTGCTCAGAAAAGTGTGACCTTGCCACAGGGTACGGCCCTGCTGAACTTTTTACTTCCTCCCCACCCCCTTTTGTTTTTGAATGCATCAAAGAGTAACGAAACTGAGTCTTGCTTGCATAACAGCGACTGATTGCGACATTTTTGGCACGATTATTGTGAAGCAAGATGTCTGATGTGGTTTCTGGTTTTAATGCAGGTGAGCAAGGCAACGGGCACTTGGAAAACAGCGAGGAAATGTTTCGTTCCGGGTTCCACCTGTGTGCCAAGGAGGTCCTGCAGTTCCTGGCCAACCAGGAGACGGTGCGCGATCTGACGCCCACTCACATAATCAACCATCTGCAGAGAGTGGCGTCCGAGCTCATACAAAGCCCGTCGAGCCCCTGCCCCGAGGAGCCCGCTCCCAAACTCCAGGAGAACCGGGAGAAACCGGCAGGTGCGCAGCCAAAATCAACGGAGGGTCATGCTAAAAACTGCGTTCCTGTTATTCAAAGGACTTATCCCCACAGCAGCGAGCAGAGCGGTAGCGATACTGATACTGATAGCGGTTATGGGGGCGAGCTGGAGAAACGTGACCCGAAAGCCCAGCGGCCGGTCTACTACGGCAAAGACGGTGATGTCAAGTACGGCCTGGCCGAGAGAATGGGCGGCAGCATTAAAGAGGAATTAGACGAGCCGCAGGCCAAGCGGCAGAGGTCCGACTCTTCCGAAGACGAGTCTCTTTCGGGGCACGAGGTGGTGGGAGGTCACAGTCCCTACGTCAGCTTTTCTCCACACCAGCCGCCTCTTTGCATGCCGCTCTACCTCTTTCCTAACGGCACGGCGGCGTACCTGCCGATGCTGGAGAAGTGTTGGTACCCGGGTGCCATGCCCGTACTGTACCCGGGCCTGGGTGGGTCCTCGAGCGGGTTGTCTCCGGAGAAACTCCCTTCACCCATGGTTATGTCCTCGAGAGTGGGTTCTCCAGTCACCACCCCGACCCCTATGGACTCTCCTGCACTCCTGCAGGCTCTTAAACAAGTCCCGCCCTTAAACCTAGAAACCAAAGACTGAGGACCCGCTCTCTGAACGTTTTGGTCTTGCAAAGTGGACTTTCCTGCTGAATAAGCTCTCCGAGAAGGTCGGGTTGAAAATGGGCAAAGTTCAAAAAAGCACCCTCAACCAGCAGCTGTTCAGATCCTTTCAGAAGTATGACGGCCTCATAAACACACAAACACGCGCACACACTCTTATCAGTCAACTGGCTAGCTCCATCCACAACCAGCGTACACAGACCCTGAGACGGAAAGGACGGTTTACGAGGCCCCGTGTAAAGCACTGTGATGCACTGTGAAGAAGGTCAAACGATGAGCTCTGGGCGAGCGGCTTATCTCTGCACTTACGTCGAATGTTCAAATTCAAAATACAACCCCCCCGGAATGTGACGTGCAGACGATCCCCCAAACGTTAAGGACTTTGCCCTTTGCACAAGCACCTTTTCATTTGTTGAATGTAAAATAAGTCTTTTTAACATCACCCCTGTAGATGCTGCTTTGGACATTTCTGTGCCGTGGAAGCTAGAACAAGATGCTTCTGTTACTGCTTCAAGCATAAGAATCATCCTTCTAGACTGCAATGCTACCAAACATCTCCTTGTTTTTGTTGACCGGAGCTCAGATGTAAAACTCACCCCGTGACCTGTCGGAACACAAACGGACACACTCGAGGTTTCTTACGTAAACGAGAACTCCATCAGACGTGACGCTCGTGTATATACAGGAGGAATATAATCACGACGACATTGTAGCTTTTGAGTTTGTCATCGTGCACGTAGGAGAAGTTCTTGTCTGCATCGTGTAATTATTTTGTTTATACTACTTGTACATCTGTATTTTTGATACGTGACCCACCGATTTACGCTTGAGAGGTGAGTTTTAGACAGCCGAACGCTGTATGCCATGAGATTGTGTACGTATAGCTTTGGACCTAGACTCGATCTGCATCACGTGTGTTCATTTCTGGCGGAATGAAGGCAGGTCTTTGTTCATACTGTTGCCTTTACCCGTTTAAAGCAGTAAACGCGATATCTGCATCGCCAGACATTTGTACAAATTGCATTTGTAATCCTGGATTCGACATAGAAGCAAATGAAAGTGAATGTAATGTTTTAAACAATTTATTAGTTTTGTATAGTAAGAGGTACTTGGGATTTTTATTTTGGGACCTAACTGAAGGTTGCTTGATGTATATATTTTTGTCTAAAGTATTGTTGACATACATAAAGAAAACAGTATTAATAAAGCTTCTTTTCCTGTGGAAATGTCTTGTCCGATTTGAGAGCTTGAACGTGTTTAGCTGTGAAAACAACTTCTCTGTTTTTCCCATCAATGCCCGTCATTATGTAACACTTACATAACCCATAAACTTGCTCTGTCTATGCAAATCCTGTAGACAAACAATATAAGAGTCAGGTTTCAAACATCCCAGCCTCACACCTATAAAGTCCAATCATTTGACTACTCAAAAGAGGCAAAACAGAATTGCATGGTATTAAAAATCAGTAGTCAGAAAGCATATACAGTAAATGTAAACAGCTGCAAAAAAAAAAAGATTTTAAGAAAAAAATACAGCAACAATTACAGAAGTTACTTTAATACTGTCATTAGCATCATTGTTTATTTTATTAAGGCTCTTATGCCACAGATTGTCATAATGCACATCGTATTTCCAGCACCTGTAACCTGTTGAATTAGGTTAAGATTTGCACCCGTGTCTGGCTGTTCAGAGTAGTTTCACCCCTCCACCCTGCTGGGATGTAAACAGGAGTAATCGTTGGCCTTACTGATCACATGTAGAGCCACACTGAGCACAAGCATGATCAGCCACGTGCCATCACTCAACTCGAGAATGATGACGCAAGAATTCATGGTTGTATACAAGAACAATTTGTAAACTTGATTAGTAAAGTAATGACTTTTGATTAATATTATATTTTTATACCTTTTAAAAATATAAAGTGCACTTATCATTAATCAAAGTAAACACAGATCATTACTTGTAAACTGTACCAGTACTTAAAAATAATGTATCTCTGGATGAACTGCAACAAGAAATGCAGTGAGAATACTCATTATTTTAAAAACAACAGCATCTACAGTATCATGTTGTGATTTTATACTATTTGTTTAAAAAACATTTATTTGAACATTTTAGCCATTACGAAATATTTAAACTAATAGATAACAGTGAAAATACAATATTCTTAAAGGTTAATCATTTTGTTTAAATATCTACATTTGCGTATAAAACAGACTACAAGCAGTTACAAAAGAAAAAGCATGAACTGAAACAACAAATACCGGCTTACTGTCTATTCTAAAGCTTTATCGCCATCTTGTGGCAAAGAAAACGAACTGCAAGAGCTTATTAAACCTCATGCGCACGCAAATCACACGGTATAATATTTTTTGTCCCCACTAACAAGATGCTTAGTGCATTTACTTTTTTGAAAAAAAGGAAACTATTCATAATTATTTGTAATTTATTAAACTCTACATATTTTGTATGTACTAAAGATAGTCTGATGTTAGTAAGCTTCTTGCTTCTTTCTTTCTTTCTTTCTTTCTTTCTTTCTTTCTTTCTTTCTTTCTTTCTTTCTTTCTTTCTTTCTTTCTTTGAAATGTTCTATATTAATAATTTAACTGTAACCTGTAATCTTTTGTACGTATGTTTCTTGCTTTCAAATACAGAAAAGCTACACTGAGAGTTTTATTCTGAAATATAAACGCATTTGATTTCCTATTTTCTTTCTTAACGTTTCCTATATTACTTATTTAATTGTAATATTTATTCTTACATGCACTAAAGATGTCGAATATTTTTATCTTATTTTCCCGATTAAGAAAGCTTTTGCAGTGCAACTTTTATTCTGAAAGCTGAATGTGCGCCTATCGTGGCGCTGTTATTCTGCGTCACTGATAATCACAAGACATCAGCGCTTCCTCTTTATTCTCGACTGTCTCCTGCAGCAGGGAGAATCCGTTCTGATCACCTGATCACAGTTTATACAGCAGCATTACACATCGCTTTGAGAGATGTTGACCCTCTTTAACCGGCTTCTGGACTGGTTCCGGTCGCTCTTCTGGAAGGAGGAGATGGAGCTGACTCTTGTGGGACTGCAGTACTCTGGGAAAACTACTTTCGTCAACGTAATTGCTGTAAGTCTGATCTATTTCCCTACAGTCTGAACACTAAAGCTTTATTAATGCCGCAATATCTCACAACCCATCACCATTTTTACGTTTAAATGTATCTGCCGCTGTATGACTCAGTATAGCTGATGTGTGTGCTGTCATACACACGAGTTGAGGTGTGTCAAGGGTAGAGAATTTTCTTTACTACCTCTTTATACGAATATTGTGCTGTTATAATTATTGGAGTGATGATATAGTTTTTATATAGGATTCCCAAGCCTGTTGTACCTACAGTATGACTTTTAGGGAGGATGAGATGCATCTTGACTTTATGATTTATATACTCTTACTGCATCATTAAGCCTATTATATTAATACCGTATAATTTAAAATCAATATGTTACCTGCAAAATTATGTTTATTATTCATTTTGGCTTTTGCATGTACATCAGTGCCTGTCGCCTGCATGGTTTTTTAAATGGGATCATTTTTTGGTAATTGTTGAAAAGAGTCTTTAAATGACAAAAGCGTCTTCGCTTTAACATTGAATCAGAGGCAATGATATTAAGCAGTCTCTATTAAGCTCTGAATGAGTCATTTTAACATGTCACAGTGCTGATGTGGTTAGGCATGGATTTGCATTTCCGCCTGTCTGACACAATATTGTGGTGATAGTTTAATGTCCTTGCATAATGTTTGTCGATTGTCTCCAAAAGAGCACAGTTGTGTGACAGCCCGAAAATAAATACAAGAATTAAAATGTTGGCAGCTTGCCCAAGAGCAAGTGTAAGAATGCACTTAACTGCCCCACCGGGAGTTGTTTTTCTCCGGGATCAGGTGAACCTGACCTTAACCTCTTGCTGCTTCTGCAGTGCAGTAAAACGAGTGGAAAAGGTTTTAAAGAACATTTTCACAACTGCACCTGCTCAAGTCAAGGGGATTCCTGTTGTTCCTGCGAATAGAAATACCTCTTTTACTGTAGTTTCAACATCTCATTGGTCAATCTAGGATCAATGAGTGATGGGGTCAGCTAAAATCCATAGATAGATCTTTTTTTATTTGTGTACAGGAAATTGAAGCGCGTGCACTGTTGCAACCCAATAAGGATTTGCTAATATTTCCATAAAATTAGCTAAGCTCTGTTGGGCTTTTACTCTCAGTGTGAACGTTTTGCAATAAAGGATGTTTCGCCTTGGTAAAAAACCAAACCCAAGGGACTTATTTACAAGACACAGTCTGCCTTATGATTTGCACTTTTAATTTAAATTTCTATATAAAACCTTTGTATAAGAACTAAGTGTTTTTTAATTAAAATGTTTTGTGTTTCTCCAGTCTGGCCAGTTTAATGAAGATATGATCCCTACGGTCGGCTTCAACATGAGGAAAGTGACCAAGGGCAATGTAACAATTAAAGTGAGTCTCTATGTTTTCTCCTGTCTCAGGGACACTTTTCTTTGACTTGAATTAAATTTTTTTTTTGTATATTATGTCTGTTACATAACTAGTAGCATGTGTATTTAAAGGATTTTAAAGGATTTCTGATTCACACTTAACATGGTTCCCTACAGTTTTACTTTTACATTTTATTCATTGAATTTATTGCAAAAAAAAAGTGTTGCAGAATATTCATGTTATTTCTCTGTTTAAGTCCGTATGTTTCAGAATTGTTTTGATCCAATTGTTATTTTAATTCATTTTTTGTTTGTTTTAAAATTCTTTTTTTGTAATAGATGATTGACAGTTGAGTAGGTGGTAGTCTGATATTTGGGATGTCAATGGTAAATGAATGTTGTCTTTACGTAGATTTGGGATATAGGCGGGCAGCCGCGCTTCAGAAGCATGTGGGAGAGATATTGTCGGGGTGTCAACGCTATAGTGTGAGTATGATGTGGGATTTAAAGGGCCGGTGGTTACATTTCTGCATTGAGGTAATACGAATTCTGTGTTGTGCTTTCAGCTATATGGTGGACGCTGCAGACCGTGAAAAAGTGGAAGCCTCAAGAAACGAGCTACACAACCTGTTAGACAAACCACAGCTGCAAGGCATTCCTGTACGGGGAGGAGAACAGTAGCATTCTGTTTGATGTATTATAGCCGAAACTGCTTAAATGAGTAGTTTACTAATAAAATGTAAATTCGGTCATTTAGTTACACATGACTGACTTTCTTTTGTGGAAGAATAATGTTTGATTCTTTTTAAGATGTTGCTTGTTGTCCATTCAGTTAATGGGAATGGGGATTCAAAAGTGAGAAATTATTCACCGATACATATTTGTGAAGGAATTCATACAGAAATGAGACGAGGACAAGAGAAAATGTACGTTTTTGTCTAAAGTGGTACTTTTTTTATCAAAGCGCCCAGAAGTGAATCCCAGTGCCACACCCCTGCTTTTCCAGATCTTTCCAGAGCCGCGGTGTGGTTTTTAAGGAGCATGACTAAGCAAGCATTACATCTGCTGTGAGCTCCTGTGGACTGAAATGCCCCCGCTGGTGGCATTATGTGCGTTATCTTCAGCGGAGGAAACAGCTCTGACAGCACAGAGCAAACAGATCGCTCATAGATTATATGTCTGTAGGGAGTGATGGGGCTTTGAGCCGTGCTGCTCACTATTCGCTAATGAAACTAATTTATAAGACGGCTTTAACACAGTCTGATGCACAGACATACCATTATGTGGGTTTCTGATCAGTAGGATAAACATTCAGTGGGCCTAGTGAGATATGTAGATTTAAGAGGTGCGTAATGGGTGATTTACGGTAACTTTACTTTTCACAGATACTTGTCCTTGGCAACAAAAGAGACCTTCCCAGCGCGCTGGACGAGAAACAACTCATCGAAAAGATGCAAGTACTGTAAATGACTAATATAAAAACACTGTGATCTCTGGATGCTTTCGTGCTGAATGAAGTTGCATTGGCGTGCCAAACCACACTGCGTCTCCTTCCTGTTTCAGACTTTCTTTTTAGATGTTTCTGCTTTCGCAAATCAAAATTCACCCTTTTCTCATGACCTCTGTAGTTTTCTCTACTTGCAAACACACTTGTTGTAGAAGATCCGTGAAGATTTGAGTATTTTTTTGGCAGGATAACAGAAATAGTTCATACATAGGAAAATATTGTAGGCAGCAAAAATGTTAAGAATGTTTCCTATTTTCTACAGGAATCTCTCAGCCATTCAAGACAGAGAGATTTGCTGCTACTCAATTTCATGCAAAGAGAAGGACAACATTGGTGAGTGTTGGAGATCTGTGATGTTTGGACATCGCTTTGCTCCTTTTCTGTTGATTATTTCGAATGTCACACAAAAACACGACTGTATATTGCTTAAAGGTCCAGTGTATGACATTTAGCGGCGAGGTTGCGAACTGCAACCGTAATGAAGCACTACGGCGGCTGACACAAGACTAAGATGTTGTCACGTTTTCACTTCTTTGCTGAAGGAGATCACGTATTCAAGACTCTGTAGAGCAGTTTGTCCATTTAGGGCTACTGTAGAAACAACATGATGAATTCCATGTAAGGGGACCTTTTGGCAGATATCATTGTCTATAAAGGTTGGGAGGCTCTACTTAAAGGTTCAGAAATAAGTAAAAAGGACAGAAAAGACATTATGTTTTACAGGCCATAATTTAATGTTATTAGAGACGTTTTATGAACCAGCTGACATACTTTGGTTTGGAAGAAAATGTGCAACAGTGGAAATGGGATCATGATTGTTAATCTCTCTCTCTCTCTCTCGCTCTTTCTTTCGGCACTTCTTTCCTGTAGATATCACATTACAGTGGCTCATCCAACATTCAAAATCCCGGAGAAGTTGAGAACAGACCCCGTCTCTTCCCGTCAGTCCAGCTCTGCCTCTGTTTTAGCTCTCGGCTCAGCCCAGCAGCCCCTCCCTGACTGTCCCAGTGGACCTGTGTCTGTTTGTCTTTATGAGCGCTTTTCCACCATCGCGCCGAATCGTTCTCGTTGCTTAACCGTGCCAATCCATGCCAGCCGGTACGTAAATGGTTTCATTTTCCACCGCAGGGCTGATAACGTAAATCTTTAGAGTGCATACACAAACACCT
Organism: Triplophysa rosa; assembly: GCF_024868665.1. Classification (NCBI taxonomy): domain Eukaryota; kingdom Metazoa; phylum Chordata; class Actinopteri; order Cypriniformes; family Nemacheilidae; genus Triplophysa; species Triplophysa rosa. The sequence continues at coordinate 17,426,055 of NC_079909.1, read as the reverse complement.
CACGCGCTGCCTTGGTAACACAAGAGACAGAGCTATAACGCCTCTGCGCGCATTTATTAGCAGTTTGTAATCGTGCCATGTCGAACCAGGCTCACGTGTAAACATAACTGTAACCGTTTCAGACTGTGCTTAGAATGGTTCGGCGCGATGGTGGAAAAGCCCTCGTCTGTCTGTCTGTCTGTCTGTCTGTCTCACACCTGCTCTCTGTTACACACAGACTCTGTAAAACATCAGTGGGCTTCAGACATCCCACCAGTACGGTTCTTTTTTATAGATCAGCCTGGTTTTGTTTTGGCTAGATGGACTTTTATTCACACCCATGTCTGACGAGAGGTTGAGAAAGTAGCTACAGATCAAATCTCCTTGTTCACCTCTGTCTTCTTAAGACCATCTTCTGACCAATGCTTTAGATAGTTTGGGGGTTTTAATCTCTACAAGATGTTTTGCGCTGTGTTATGCTTGACTTATTTTAAGCAAATAGAAGCGTTCGAAGAATTAAATATTAGTATTATGAAATATTAACGAGAAAATCAAAACATTTAAAATATGCACTTGTTTGTTTATCTTACAACTTTGCCTATACAGTATCCAAGCTAACATGTTAAAATTCAAGAAAAAATATATAGCTAAAAATGTTTCATTCTATGTTCAGCACGTGTACTGGTCATGAAGAAATTTGTCCTACTAAGTGAATCTACAGAGATGAATCGGTACTATTCAGTGGTTAGCACCGCCTAGTAAACAGCATTTCTCACTATACTTTATAATTCACCTCTGCAAATTACATTCACGTAGGCCTATTTATCGATATGTCGGCCACAGTAACAGCAGCTGAGCTCTTGCAAAGCGATTTAGAACAAACACATAGATGTACATATGCTTCAAGGGGTTTTAAGTAAAAGAGTAATAAACAGCTTATGGAGCACATCAATTTTAGCTTTATTTAAAAAAAAAGGGGGGGGGGTGGAGAGATCATTTATTGAGACGGTGGGATCAAAATGGCTCATTTTGTTCCTGCATGTTGATCAGCATTATGAGTCAATGAAGTTTATCCTGTGTGTTGATCTATTGGATCAGATAATGTCATCTTATATTTCTATCGTGCTGATTCTTTAAGTTTTGTGTTTAACATGTGATTTATTTCTCAATGCCTTACTAAAAATGGGTCACTGTAGCATTGAAAACGTACAAGGTGGTTTGTACAATCTGTCCAGGAGGAAGTTACAAATGTGGAGGTCTATTACTAACCACAATTCGCTGTTGGAATCAGCTCGTGTTTTTTATGTTTTGGAACTGTGATTATTAAATGCTTTGACTGTAAATGGCCTGCTCGCTCTTCTGAGAATTTAGTCACAGTAGTTACTAGTTTATTTCGGTGCCATCCGCCTTATCCCAGCTTGCTCCCTCACTTTCAAAACATACTTCTTGGTTATTTGTGATTGATAGTCATTTCCCGTCACAAGAGTCTATTGTTTGAAGACAGATAGGCCGTCTGTTATTTATACTTTCTGATGTAGAGTTATTGACTGTTCTCACCTGTAATCTACCTCAGAAGAGCTACATTGAGTTCAGACATCGTGAAGGTCATCTGAGGAGAAAGATCATGAGTTTGAATACAATCCCAAAATTTACAGTACAACATAAAAAATATATTTATCGTCGCTGTCATTCTGAAACCTCGGATGTCCAAATGCGCTGTTTTTCAGGAATTGGAAAAACACTGTGCTTTTTAAACGATTAAATACTGTGTTGTCAGAGTTGACAAGCACCTTTTAATACTTTATATCGGTTAGACATTTGCAAACATTTGACAAACATTAAGGGTGACTAATAATAAGGATTTATGGCAAAAAATTAAAATCACAAAATATCCAGATACGAGGTTTCAGAAGGACAGCGGCGATATGAGAATTTTGCTCTTTTGCTGTCCATGTGATACAAGTAGCATTTTCTGACAAATGTTAGCCAAACCATACAAAACCTGATAACAAAACCTGGACTTGATTAATACAAACCACAAATGCTGTATTGATCATCTGCCATAGTATTGGTGTGAAGCTTTTTAAAATCATGTTTCTTTAATTGTATTATTCTTTTTAAGATGTACATGTGTGCTAACGCTGACAATTGTTTTTCTTTTTTTATAATTTATTGCAATTTTTAGTAAGTGTTTATAATGGTTGCAATGTTTTTATACCTTTTATTTTATGTTTTTTTTTTCTTTACTTTTATTTTGAGAGGTCAAATAATCCCAGACTCTTGATGTGCAAATTATTAATGCAGACACTGTTTTGTGATTTGTCCCTGACACTTTACATCACATCCCATAATTCTTTGTGTTTATTCATTGCTAGCTGATGTGGGTGGGTCTTTTTCTGTCACGTAATTATTTTTGTGCAGCCTTGACCCTTGGTATTTTAATACTAATACTAACTTTTGTTTATTTTGTCTTTATTCCTGTAAAGCTGCTTTGAAACAATGAAACATGGTGAAAAGCGCTATATAAATAAAACTGAGTTGAATTTAATTGACACGTTATACAGTAGAGTTTCCCCCCATGATGAGACTATCAACACATGAAGATTAAATTTATGTGTTTGCTGATTTGTAATAAATAAAAATAAAAAACAAAGAAGCGTTTTATTGTTTAGCCGAGGGTTCTTATGTGTGTATTGCATTTGGTTTGTTGTGGTTGCTCAATAAATGTTTTTATGAATTACTTGTATGGCGTTTGACAATCTAAAGTGATATGGGCTAAATGCTTATTTCATTGGCAGGTAACCCACAAAGAAACGCACGTGGATACCTACTGTATATAGATACAGTAAACTTCATAGTTGTCTTAAAAAAGTACTTTTGATTATATTATGTTAAAACCTATGAATTAACTTTTTTTAGAGTAATCGAATAAGTATCTTTTCTTTAAAACAATGTCACTTGGTTTGATATTCCGTCATCCAGGTGTTTCATTGTTTGACGGGACTGTCGGTAGATAAAATATACTGTCAGTAAGATTTTCTGACCCTGAAAAGCAAACAAACTTATTTTTATTATTATATATATATATATTTTATTTTATTATTGCATTGAACTAAAAATTGACTGTTAATTCTCATGGAAATGGAAGGAAGGAGTTGATCCGTCTTTGATTTTTCTTGCAAAGCATCAAAAAGCCACGTGGTGGCAGCACCGTGCTGTAGAAAAAAATCTAGCTTTTGAAACTTGTCTATCAGATTTAGTGCAAGACTCAAAGCGTCCAAATACGGCTAAGTATGTGAACACATTCGACAAATTATTGTTAACGAATCTGAGCATATATTAGCAAACTAGTGGTTTAATCCATGACAGCTGAACTCATTGACACTCAACACCATTTACAAGAAAACATGCAAAAAGACATTCTAACAGGCTCTCTAGACAGTTTATTTGTCTTTGGATATTTAGATATATTCAGTTTATAATGTCATATTCTCATGCTTTGTGATGGTTTGGCCATTTGGGTGTACATTGCCTGTGACCTAAGATGCTGCGATAGGCCGTAACCCTCAAGAAGATTGATGTTATGGTCAGTGCGGCTGCCTGGTTGGTTTAGGTATTACGCATACACATGGCATTTACCAGTATAAGAAACATGCCCTTTTCTATCCAAATAATCTGGTATGCAATGCATAATGTATGTATTTGTTTATTTAATCAATTAATTCTTTCTTTTACCCTTTACCCCTTAAAGGGTCTGAAATTTGTATAATCAAGGTCTTAAATCCACAAATCTGATAAAAGCTTTCCAAATTGCCAAATCACATGACCTGTTAACTTTGTATTGGCCATCGGGTCAAGAAATACAAGCAATATAATCATGCAGAGATATAAAAACCTTTTGCATGTCAAAATCAATGTCTTTGTCTCACCCAACACATTAAAATACTTAAAGCATCATTTGAATTTCACACGTCCAGGTGTCCAAGACAAGTTTAATAAATCTGGAAGGGGATTCACGAGTCCTACGAAACGATTTCCAATTGTCAGAATCATAAACAGTGTTGCTTAAATACCTGGCTGCAGATCTGCCGTCTCCTGGCACTGAGCACAACATGTTATCCATTCATTCTGTCAAAACGTATTACTGTGAAATACAGACACCTGCTCTGAAACATATTCTCCAATCCAAAAACCCAGAGCCCGTTTAAAACTAGTCCACAAAACACGATTTACACAATAGCGTGTTTCAGTGGAGGGACATCTTTAGAGACTTGTGTATGTTAGGTCATATATGTTTGTAACTAAAAGCAAAATGTGTCGTTTTGGGAGCAAATAATGGCTGGTTTGTAAGCTGTCCTTTATGATGATCTGATGACAGTTTCATGATTTTGACGTCTATGATTGAAGTCAACATGAAATAGGGTTTGCGACCCATTTTACTTACAGTAAGTCATTTTGTCCATGGAGAATTGTTTGGATTGTAAAACATGTGGTTAAAAAACAAGAATGTTTGTCGCTGTTAAGCATTCAAAGAAAATTATTCCGAAATATTACTCCAGACTTTTTTTGGACAACATATCAAACACAATTAGACCAGAAATGTGTAGGAAAAAGGTAAATACGATCAGTTTTAATGTATGCTGACTTAAACAGCTGAAAAGACACGGACATGGTCCTAAAACAGTCCGACATGTTTTTCACACACAGCTGGACTTTTACCAACCCCTCGACGGCCATAAGCAACATTACAATAAAAAGCACTGTAATTAATCCCATTTAGTTGAGTACTAATGAACAGCTGGTTGGCTTTTTGTTGTGGTGATTAAGTAGTTAACATGTGGACGGGTCCAGGTGTTTGTTGAAATATGTGTGTATGAACTCTAGGTGTTGTTGTAAGTGAAATTCCTACTTTTAGTTCTTATGACAGTAGGGTTGTGTGAATTTGGCCTGTAGGTGAGATATACTGCCAGCACTGAAATATTAAAAGCAGGTGCACAACATTTATTCATATCCATATATATTTATAAGTTAAAGAATTGCAAGTTTGTCTGCCATTGTTTTAAAGGGAAAGTTCACTAAAAATAGAAATTCTTTTATCATTTACTCATTAACATGACTTTCCAAACCTATATGACTTTCTTTCTTCTACAGAACACAAAAGAAGATATTTTGAAGAATGTTGCAACCAAACAACACTGACATTTCTCAAAATATCTTCAGCTGTGTTCCACAGAAGAAAGAGTCATATACAGGTTTTGAACGACATGAGGGTGAATAAACGAGTAAAGAAGTACAGATTTAAATGAAAGAATGTTTTAGCCTCATGCACCACAAGTAACACACACGCACGCACGCACACACACACACACACACACACACACACACACACACACACGCACACACACACACACGCACACACGCACACACTCACACACGCACACACGCGCGCACGCGCACACGCACGCACGCGCGCACGCACGCACGCACGCACGCACGCACGCACACACACACACACCTAGACTTTAATTACAGTTTATCAGTGTGCTGCAGGAGGACAGGCGGGTCTCTGACAGGCGGCTGATGGTGATGAGACTAAATGGGAGAGGAGCTCTCACCCCTCCGAGGTTTCTCACAGGGCCCGTGGCTTGTCATAATAAGACAGCGTGAGAGTGACAGTTTATGGAGCACTTCCCCTGGCGTCCCTGGAGAGATATTTCAGGTCTAATCGAGCTTAAGAAAGTTCAAATGCTATGCATGTTGAAAGTGTTGAGGCAATGTTTAGAGGCCCCATTTTAAACTTGCCAAAGCAAACATCACTATTACAATATATCAAATATTTACACGGTCCAATATGCTAAATAATACGATATCTATATAGTATGTATTTATTAAATTGTTAAATGCATTATTTTAAATATGTAGTTTTACGGTCTCAAATTCAGAAATACTGCAGGTTAACTTTTTTTTGCACATTTAGCGAGTGTTACTTTGTTATTGCAACTCATGGATGCTCATTTCTCTCGCCATCACTCTGAGCAAATCCCTTCACTTTAACCTCCAGACAACGTAGAAAGTGAACGGATAACACCTTTTTATTCTGTGCTGTGATTTCTCACTCTTTGCCCGAGCTGAAAAGCTCTCACCTCCGCTGCCAGAACTTGAAGTGCTCCGAGTCCCTGCAAATTGTCTCTCATCCTCTCGTTTATCTGCTCGGGGAGAAAAGCCCCCATATCTCTCGTCTGCTGTTCACACGAACGCAATGTTCCTCTTCAGTGCACTCCTAACGGAGCTGTGATGTGCTCTTGCTCCTCTGACAGTAGCAGAGACACCCGCTGGTGTTCTCTGAGGCTTGCGGTAACATTTGGACCTGCGGTTTGTTTTGACCTCTTATGCAACTGTAGCTGTATATTCCTTGCAGGGATAGAGGAGCTACTTTGAAACTGCAAGCTACTCAGTTTAAAGAAGTTAAATTTGCTGTATAATAATGAAAAATAATATAATGGCATTAAAGGTATTTAATGGGACAATGATCTTATGAAAAAGTGGTTTACTTATATTGAGGAAGCTGCATTTGTTTTGCTTTTCAGGCAACAAACACATTTGCACGGATGAAGTATCTACATCACTCTTAATGGAAGTTTACGAACCACATACTCCAACAATGACTCGCTTTGGTAAGTCTCTGACGTTCTCACGCCAAACGGCACAAAGTGTTTAAAGAAAATCTTTGGCTAAGGGAATCTGTCCTCACTGACAGAAAACAAACTGTTATTTTGTGATGTTAGGCATTGAAGTGTGGCTCACTGTTTGATAAGGCCCATTAAACTTGGGCCCTATATTTTATTAGACGAAATAGATTTGGTCAACAGTGCTGCGAGGTATGTCTTGTTCTGCCAGTGATAACTCGATTAAGGTAAGTTGCTGTAACCTGTGGACGTCTCCACTGTTGTTGATATTTGTAGGAGTGAAGTGGTCAACCTGGCGAAGTGTTCTGTAGCTTTGTGCTATAAAAGTGATGCTTTAAAAGTTGGTAAATGACATTGTGATGTCATTACGTCATGACGTCTGCATTACATTGCAAAACTGTGTCAATGTGAAGAATGTTGGAAGAGTAATACAAGAAATTTTAACGATTGGATATTTTTATTTTTAAATACACCAGTAATTCATTTGATAATTTCAAAAAAGCAACCATCATAAATTAAAGGTCCGGTTGAACACGCAGTTTCTGCCAATCTCATATTAATGTTGTGTACCTATAGAGTAGTATTGCACACTTTGTTTCTTCGAAGATTATTCGGTTTGATCACATTTATAAAATATAGATACAGCTGTACGATTATTTCTGAAATCAGACGACCTCCTGGGGGTGTGCGGGAGGCGGAACTAAATCACGAGCACACAATACATCATCGCATTATCTCTGCATAACTGTTGATTCACTATAAGTTTGTGTTTTTTACATTATGCACATACGCGCCGATTGCCAACAAAACACAGACATATGAATTAGTTTCACTTACCGCGTACGGTTCTTGTCTGGCATCTTTTAGCGCTGGGACCGCTCCATCTATCAGTTTCAGACGATCTCCAAATCCAGCGTTATATCCATCGTTTCTATAACATCCATCACTGAAATGCCATGAACAAACAAACACACCTCAACTTCTCTCACTATAGCAAGAGTAACGAGCTGCAGGCCCACAGCGCAGCCAATCTTGACGCAGTGCAGCCAATCTTGATGGTAAGCGGGTCTTCCTATCGCTCGTCGGTTGACGCGTGGGCCGGGTATTTCTTTCGCCTTGCCATGGTTGTGCTTTTCCGGGAGAATTGCCCAATAAGGGACTAAGAAAAGTTGTTACGTAACTGTTTTTCATGTTCGAAAAGAAGGCCGTTTCTCAATTCCAAGAACGGAAAGAACGGACTTGTGTTCTTTTGGAGACCAGTCTTGCGAGGCAGCCTCGGAAGAACGAACTTGGATGGAAACGCCGCAGTGACTTCTGGGACTTCAAGCGGGTTCCGTACGCACGCAAGACTGCATCCAATGCATCCTTGATATCGAGAACACAGTACTTTCATGCATTCTCTGTTCTTGTGTTCTTGAGTATTGGAACCGGACTTTGACGGTTATTGATGACGTAGAGCGAGAACACAAAGACACAAGACCGCTGAAGAACGCATATTGAGAAACGGCCGAAACTTTCCGAAACCTATACGAACCTTGGGGGAGTGTATCGAGCACAGAAATACTACATAATACGTCCAACTCGTTTTTTGACAAGTTGACCATGTTAAGCATGAGAAGCCAGCACGTTTAACATTGTAAAGAAGTCCGATTGCATGAAAGAGCGTTAAATCACCCCTTTAACATTTACTCCCAGTGACTTAGTGAGGCTAACCTTTTCTTACATTTATTCATTTGGCAAATATATAAATACACTGAAATATAACAATATAACTGAAATAGGACGAAGCCTTCGAAATAGGACACAGGTAGATTATGTTGTGACCAGTGTTGGGTGTGACTAGTTACTAAGTAATTAGTTACTGTAATTTAATTACTTTTCCCTTGAAAAAGTAAAGTAAGGGATTACTCCGTTTTTTGTCATTTAATTACAATTACTTCTGATGTAATTAAACTAAATGCTTTGTGTAATATATGTGTGTGCAATAGTGGAATTGACATCAAAATCTAAAGTCTTACTTTAAAATCCATGCTTTAATGTATAATTCTCACATTTGTAAACTTTGGTCAGGTAATAATACTACTTTATGTAGTTTTATATTATTTATTATTAAGCCGTTTCATGTCTATCCTTCAATCACTTAACTAATCAAGGTTGATGTAGGATATAGAAAGTAATTAGTAATAAGTACTTAAATACTTTTTGGAGAGAGTAATTTGTACAGTAATCTAATTACACAATTGAATATGTAATTAGCAACTAGTAATTAATTACTTTTTAAGAGTAACTTACCCAACACTGGTTGTGACTAAGGGTGTGTGACAGAAAAATGTTAATCAAGTCACTTTTCAAAGGTTTCAAAATTTTTTCAAATAAATAAAAAAACTAGATTTTTTGTTAGGTGCTCTTTGAAAAATAGTTGCCAGGCCAGCTTGAAAAGTTGTTAAATCTAGCAACAAAACTGGTAAATTGGCATTGATGGATGGGATGGGGTGGTGTGGCAATCAGGTTAAATATCTGAGCTGGTAACCCAAATGCTGTTGGCCATGTTTTCAAGAAAATAACCAAATTAATGGAGCATGTGTATTGGCTGACCCAACCTCATAAAATGTTTATTATATATAATATTTTTTTGAAAAATACTAATGATAGCATAAAAAACATAAATAAAATAAAATAATTTTCGACAGACTGTGAATCTGTATTTGCATTACTACAAAATAGCAATCTGAGGGTATTGCTAAAATGGCCGCCACATGGGTTTACTTGGCTTCCTCCTGACAGAGCAGGTTGCGGTGAGTCATCATTACCATCCAAAGATCTTTACACTCAACAGCAAAGCTGCATGATGAGAAACTGCACTAATGTTACAATCTCCTGCTAGCATATTAGCTTTGTCAATGTGTAGCCAAACAAGAAAAAATAGGTATGCTTGTATTGTAGAGTAAAGTGATCAGATTCCATCTTTAGCTTTGATGTGCATGGTGTCATGTAGAGTCTGTGTGTGTGGATTTCATAAGAATATCTGTCTAGCATTCTCTCACCAGTTTTTGAAAGGCTTTCTTTGATTCAGATCCTTCATGTCTTGCGTCAGTGGCGTGCATTAGGTCTGTGTGAAAATGGCTGTGCTGTTTGTGTGTTTTTTGTTTGTTTGTAAGGAGAATGGGGTTCAGCAGCTTTGTTTTATTACTCTGATTATTTCTTAGGAGTAAAATGTTTAACCAAGTGAAATTTGCTGAATGGGAAGACACGAGAGCACAAAGATGGATTTTGCACAACTGTTTGGCAAAGAACTTTAAACTTTGTCTCAAGAAGCCAGGGACACTGTGTACATTACAAATAAAGAAGTTTGTTTTTTTTACAGAAGAAAGAGAATAGAGGTTCATACTCTAGGTTCGTACTTTACAATGAGGCGTTCAGTGATTTAACAAAGTTTGTGCATTATCATTAGTACTGTAGGCCCAAACAATGTCTTTTGTGTTTGAATTTCTAGGTCTTCAACCACACAGCCACACTTTCCTATAGCTCAGATCACATGTGAGATCATAATTTATACTCATTTGTGCAAGAATGACAGATTTGCTCTTCATAAATGCAATGTAGGTTGTGTTGTTGTGACAGTAGTTCTGGCTTTGATTTTCATCCTCAACAGGCATCGACAAACAGCTTGTTAGGTCTGGAATGTGAAGATGATTTGAGACTCGATAGCATGTTACTGTTCATCTAACCACTGTGAAAGTCATTAAGAAACATCTGGTCTGGAGAAAAAGCAATGGGAAAAGTTTGACTTCCAACTGAGTCCTGATTCACAACATGATGGGACTGTAATATATAAGAGATAAAAAAAATGCATGAAATTGAAGAACTCTAAGGGTGCGTTCATATTTGTAATTCGGTTTGTAAATTTAGTCCTGGTTTGCTTAGCGTTCAGACTGGCATTTTAACAGCGAAACTAAAGATACGGAACAGCTTACGTGTAAAGTCGCAACGTGATTGGACAGCTTTTATTATTATTAAACACTCCTTTTATGTTACCAAATCACTTGGTTTTCAGGTCGTATCTTGTTATCACTTCATGTTTTTGATCTGTGTTGCGTTCATATTTCAATCAAACCGCGCCAGAGTTCGTTTGAAACCCATCTTTTCAGCGGTCTCGGTCCGCTTGTTTGATGCGCACCAGGGTTCGGGTGGCAGTGTTCACACGTACACAAATAAACCGCACTAACAAAGCATTCGCACCAGAGTTTGTTTGAACCGAACCAAACATGGCATATGTGAACACACCCTAAATCTAGGGATGGGTTACGACGGCTAGATTTTTCAGAAAATGAAATATAGTTTCAAAGGTGAATATATAATTAGTTTTTTTAGAATTTTAAGTTTTGAAGAACATCTTGCACATTTGTTTTTAATAAGCATGTCAAAGGTAATTTAAATTTTGTAACTATTAAACATTGATTTATGAATGTTTATAAAATAATAATATATTGAACTATTGATCTGCATTATTTTCTGTGGTGTTGTGTCTAGCTGTTTATTTACTGAAAGAATGCATCTTCAGGTGAATCTGATACCAATTTGTATAGCTTTTATATAGATTGACTTCCTCTGGTTATGAAATATCTGCTGTTACAGACATTAGTCTAAACCTCCAATATAAAAAGATAACATCTAAAACAATGTCACATTTTATTGGGGATTTGTTTACCGTTCAATGTTTATGTATTTTTTTGCCATTAATAGGGAAGTGCCTCTGCCTCTGTTCCAAGTTTAAAAGTGAAGCTGCTGAGCTTTTCAAATCCAGTGAATCCATTCGGTTTTAGAATTTGTCGTTTTATTCAAGGTCGTTTATCGACCTGTCACCCTTTCTGTTTGTTCTTTTGTATTTATGCGTTGATGCCTTTCTGTCCGTTCAATCCGCCCAACACTTTTCATTAAAAGTCATAGGTTTAGCTCCGGGGCCGCTGATCAAATAGGAAAGGGAAATGCATTTTCATTTCTCCAGATATTTTAGGAGTACCTTATATTTACATATAGATTGAGTATTTATCAGGAAAGCAGAGGGTGGGGAGGATTCTCTTTTGGTTCATTTTCCGAAGCCATGTTGAATTTATGTATTTGTTATGGGATGAAGATGTAGGGTGTGCGAATGTAATTATTTGAAGACGACGTCTACATTATTTGAAATGCTAACAGTGCATAAAGTAATGGGGGGGCTTAAGTTTTGTGTCACTTCTTCAGGAGTTGAACTATAACAGAGCATTTACCTCAGTCTGGATAGTTGGGTCCTAGGACTTTATAAAATATTTGATTTGAAAGTTTAACAAAGCTGTAGGAAGTTCTCAATGTACCGCTCGTACATTATAAACATGGCTGATTGGAATTTGTGACTTGCAAATGTTTGCCAGTTTTGTGAGCAACATCTATCAGACTGTCAGAATTAGTATGAATTGCATTTGCAACAATAGCTGAAAGTCTTAACGTTTTGGTGACTGTTTTGAGTTTGTCAATGCCATAATCATGTTTTGGCAGCAAAGCCATTAATATCGTCATTTCTGTATCGACTTCTTCATTCCCCCGTTGCAAAGTGTCCTCACTCTTAAAAATGAAGGTGTTACAAAAGGTTCTTCACTGCGATGTCATATAGAAGAACCATTTTTGGCATCCCAAAGAACCTTTCAGGTGACATATACTGTAATTATAAATAATTAAATGGACGGCATCATGAAGCACTTTTACAGTGAAGTCTTGCCTACATTACCTAACCAAAGCTCCTTTCTCTTCACTTAGGTCACTTAAAGGGATACTTTCCCCCAAAAATGAAAATTCTGTGATAATTTACTTACCCCCAAGTTGTTCCAAACCGGTATACATTTCTTTGTTCAGTTAACCACAAAGAAAGATATTTGTAAGAATGTTAGCGACTGACAGTTCTGGTGGCACCTTTGACCACCATAGTAGAAAAAATTAAAATGGTAGTCAAAGGTGCCCCAGAACTGATTTCCTAAATTCCTCAAAATATCTTCCTTTCTGTTCTAAAGAACTCAGAATTAATTTTTTGGGTGGAGTATCCCTTTAATAGTCTTTTGACATAGTCTTTATGTTCATGTTGTTGTTGAAACAAAGTGACAATAGCTGGATTTTGTGTAGCTTTTAACTGGTGGAACAAACACAGTAACTTGATGTTTTAAATCTCTCTTCTTAATTTGTGTGTTTCAAGTATGTGGAGACATACAGTAATTGCTTATGCTAATGCATTTTTAATGAGTTCTTTTGTTAATAGAGAGGCAGATGTTCATTTCAGATCAGTTATTGGTTTCCCCTGTTGTACCACAAATTGTTTATGAATTACTTCTTCTTTTTACAAACTTCTACTAGGAAACGCATGCTATTTAAGCAGGCTATAATGATCAAGTTGCGTTTTAGGATTCATGAAACATTAAAGGCAGGGTGGGTGATCCTGCCCAGCAACATTTTTTGTCATGTTGGTTGGAAATCTCTTTACATCCTGATAGCAATCAAGAAGTCTAGTGGTCAAATAATATTTTTATAATTATATTTCGTCTGCGAAAGGAGTAGAACCAAAAAACGTTCGCCCAATCAAGACGTTCTGGCCGAACGCTGTGACTGGTCATGTGTACATTTTCGGCCAATGTATTTTGCATACCACTGCGCACGCTGTTCACGCAGACATCATACGTCATCAGCGCGCTCACGTCCACTGTGTCAACGTAGGGAGAATGGGGGACAATCAGCAACAATCAAACAAAATTTTAATGGATTTAGTTTGTAATTGGTTACGTGGGTTTACGAAATACATTCATGTGTTTGGAGGAGGCGTGGCTTTGAATCACATAGAGGGTGGGATTATAATTTCCGTGCTAGCAGGCTAAAGTTAGCTCCTTTCCGAATCAACCGCTCCACCTTTAAATCCGACCTGTATTGCGCAACATATTGTATTTTGGGTAACTGTAGATTCCACCAAATTGCCCATTTGTATTGAATTGTATTTGACCTCATGCAAGCATTGAAAATATTTGTTATATTAAATTATATTTTCTTGAATAAAATGAAGACCATTAAGAATTTTGCATTAAGATCATTAGCAACATCAGTTCATCAAAAACCACCGTGATGTATAAATACTTATAAATTATCTCATTATCTATACTAAGGTTTCCACTGTATTACGTTATCAAGACATTCTGCCATAATTATCAACACCGAAACACAAGTTGTTTGCTTAGTGCCTGTTAAACAATTAAATCGAAATAGAGCGCTTGCCCGGCTGTTGTTACAGTTGGCTCACTTTCCCTCCAATGTTGATCAAACATTAGTCAGGACAGCGCTCTGCTTTTTCAGCAAATACCTCTGCGTCGTTGGCTTTCCGTAGCCTCATGGTAAAGAACTGCTCTTTGCAAATTGAAATAATGGTTAATTATCTGGATTGGTAGCAGATGCGGCGTTCACCGAGACGTTCCTGGTCTTCTCGACCACAAGTGAAAAAAGAAAATATTCATTTGCCCTCCACTTCAGCCACCTGACTGCTGTTCAGCATGAACCGCTCAACACAACACAGTGTTTTGACATGCTGGAGAAAAGGGCGGGGAGGGAAGCCTACAAAATGGAGCCATACATATCGTTATCAGAGTTAATAATGCATGATGCTCTTATTTTTCTCTGTCAGCCATCCCGGATCTCATGTCAGATTTCAAGAGTGCTTAATGGGGCGTTTATTAGTTTCCCCGGATTAATAACGCAGGTTTCCACTCAGCCAATTCTCTCTGACAGACGTTGAGACTTTTCCAAAATACACCGTCGTGTCAGATGAAAGATCGCCTCCTTGGCTGTGTAATTAGTGATGAATTTCATTTTCCTATTTTTGGGTTTTTTAAAGAAATGGGCGGCAATTACAGATGCTAAACCGGTCATGTTTGTGTCTTGTTTAAAATTGTTTGAGAGTTGTTTAAATGATGCGTCTGAAGCTTTTCATAGGAAACAGCATTGATTTATTGATATGAGAATGTGAGGATTGGCACATCCAGGGAATTGCAGATGTACTTCTATTTTGATAGGCAAGTAGGGGCAGAACGGATGGGATGTGCGCTTTTACCTGTGTTAACAAACTGACTGAATGGAATGCATTCATCCCCAGGAGAAACGGGCTGCGATGGAGGCTGTTTCCAGGACCATAACCAGAAGAGACACTGATGGGGTGTAGATTAAAATGGGTTTTTCAACCCCAGATTTGACTTAGTTTCTTGAGCAGAACACAAAAGAAGATATTTTGAAGAAGGTTGGTAACCAAACAAGCAACCCCATTGACTTCCATTATGGAGACGAAACATTTCTCAAAATATCTTCTTTTGGGTTTCACGCTCTTTCCCCAAAGATATATAAGCAGGGTTAGAAATTTAAATTTAAAAGCCTTAACCTTTATTATGAACTATAGTAAAAGTAATGCTTGACCTAGCAATGATTCACACCATTGTGACTAGGCCGGTTTAATTTGTTGGTCCGAATTATGCTGAGCACTCGTGATGATATGTAAAATAACATGCCATCTTTGTTGAAAATATTCTAGGAATGCTGAAGTAGTCCATTGACATGGATGCAAATGGAAATTCCTGCGTCAGGTTATGCAAACTGAAAAAAATGTGCAGCGTTAGGTCAGACCCTAGACCTCGGCTCACCCTGTCTCTGCGGAATGTCACCGTGATAGCCGTGTCCTTGGTGGTCCGATTATTCCTCCCCTCCTTCATTGTCTCTCCTCATCCTTGTCTTTCATTCTTAAGAACTACTTCTTCCTCTCATTGTCCACGTCCTGCTCCCCCTACACCCTCTCAAGCCCCCTGTCGACCTCTCACCCGGACCCTCTGTCTCTCTGCTAAATGGACGGCATTCTTGGCTGTGGCCGACCATTGAGACTGTCCCAGGTTACCTCTTGGGTCTGATGGATGGGCTTGTCTTAGTACTCTGGTCAGGATAGAGTCTATTCTGGTTTTAGACATCCCCTAGTCTGGCTTTATCGGAGTCTGACTTATCGAGCTGTCATTTGTCTAAGTCTTAGCTCATTATTGTGACCAGCGCATAGACCTTGGCCTCTTGGGGTACATCTTCAGACGGCAGTGGGCAACGTAAGCCCCAAAGGAATGTGTTATTTCCCAAAGGGTGTCGATTTTAAAACTCAGCAGACTTAAGTGAGTTCACAGTTGTTTTATTTATGGATCAAATTTATCTTGGATGTCTTGAGATTCCTTAGAGGAATAAAGGAAGGTACCAATCAGACATGGAGTAAAAGTATGAAATTGAAAAAAAATAATGTTATTATAGATGTAGAATGATGGTTTTAAGTATTTGAGATTTTAAGTCTTCGACTTTTGACCGTTTTGAGGCATTGGTGAGATCTCCATCATTTGTTCGTCGTTTGTTAATTTACTCTTGCAAAGATGTACACAAACCTCCCTTTCTCTTTTATAAATTAGTTTCAGGACAAAAGACAGCACAGCATTACACTGTATGTACCAGTCAATTAGCGCTAACGTTTGTGAAAAAATGCTAAAAATCAATAAGTTCATAGTTTGTATATGTAATTATTATTTCTGGGAGAAATTCTCTGATTACAAGTGCATGATTGTATGCCAAAAGGCTGGAAAGACAAACAAATCATCTTTATTTTGACACGGCTCTCACTTTGATAGGTGTTTGACTAATTGAGCGTAACAAGCAATTTATAAGTAGTTTACATTTACTTCATATCCAAAATTACAATCCGTCTTCATCCGTCAAAGAAATACGAATTTATAAATCCATCAAACCTTCACAGCGTAATCAGTCTAATGAAACACGACAAATCAAACAATGTTGATTTCGTAGAACAATATTTGGCCGACACCACAGAAACCGCACCTGTACTGTGGACGACATCTGCGTGTAGGATTACGTATCTTTCGTTTAGCGTGTTTCATATTTAGTTGCATAACAGGAAGCAGTAATGAATGCTCCTTTAGCTTTTGCTTTTGAAACAGATTTGTATAAAGGAAAACGTGTCTGTTATTCCATAGACATACAATTTCTAAGAGAAAAAACAGGGCATATTGGTAATGTTTTTTCCTGATGTAATTCACATTACATTGCCATTTGAGACACACCTTAAGTGGCATTTTAAGGTGTGCAAAAAAAATTCAAAAGGAAGGTTTTGTTTTCCGCAACACTTTGTTGCAGCATTGCATCCGGATCCAGAATTAATGACATCAGTTATTTATAGCTCTAAAGAAATGTGCTTTGTTTTTTGTCTTTATATGAATGAACGTTGAAAGAGGAATGTATTTTCCTTTAGTGATTGCCAAGCACTTGGGAACACCCTGTTTTCTGGCGTTAAAAATTTGAACCTGTTATAATTTCTCTGCTTAACAGTTTTAATAGCTGAACGTGCTTGTGCACTTAAACTTCTGTGAGAACATGTATTTCATTTACCTTGAGGGAATGTGAAGGAACAAACAGTTTCAAATGTCAGATATTACACAAAATGATTATACGGTATCATCATCACATTAGAACCTGTTAGAAGACTATTAAATATTTCTGAAGCAAAATGAAAGCTGAATTCAATACAAAGGAAACATACAGACAAATCAAGCGTGTAGCGTTAGTTCTGGCTGGTCACGCTTGCATCAGCTGATCTTCCTCCACCTATAGAAATATGACACAATCACAGCTTCAGTTTTAAAATTCATTCAGCTAATACTAGTTTATCGCGTTGCTCAGGAGCAAATTACCCTCCACCATCCCCAGCTCCACCTCACATTTACAATCGGACTCAACTTCTGTTATTCCTTTTTAAAAAGTTTCAGCTACATTTTAATTATGTGTTACACTTAAATGTCTTTAAGAACTAATGACATCTGCTTGTTCTGTTCTGTTTACCCTAAGGTGGGTTATCGCTGCGCTATTCATGCTGGCTGCATGGATGGGCAGGTAGTTTTGCCCAGAACAGAACCACCAATCTAAACTATATGCATGTTGTCAGTCATTTTTGACGGTAGTAAACCCGACAGAATTAAGTTTTTAAATAAGTATATTAAGTATTAATATTAAATGAATATTTTAATTTAATATTTTATTTTTAATTAATATTAGAAATTAAGTATATTTGAGTTAAATATTTGTACAGCTTTTATAAATTATTTGTGTAATATCTTTTTAACCAGCCACGAATGGGAATGTGACATTTTACATAGTACACTCAGACAAAGAAATCAAATCTTTTCTTTTTTGCACTCTCTTTGGAGGAGCTTCAGACACACAGATGTATGTTGATTTTTAATCCAGCGTTCTGACTGCACTGTGAACGTTTCTCGGGTGTCCTGTCATCACTGAAACGGTTTTGTTTCATGGCGAGCAGAACTCGGTAATGAAAAGTAAGCTTTATTTACTGAATGCCTTAATGCCATAATGGCATAAACGGTCATGATCTGGCATGTAGACATTAGATCACTGTGAAAAGGTTAGCGTTAAAGAGCTTTGAACTGATACAGGATCAAATCCAGCAGTAAATGTTTATGGCCTTGTACCTTGGCCGGTGTTGACTTCTGTGTTCTCTTCGGGATGGGGATTTTGAACGGCTCTCTGTATTGGCTCTGGTGAATGGACACCATTGCCAAAATATACTCTTATTACAAGAGAGGAATTTTTAATAGACTCTTTTTCAACAGGTCTCTATATTACGATAAAACAAATATTATTTGAATAAGGAAAAACCTGGTTGTTCGTTTGTCTTTTGTTGACCTGAAGTGGTTTATTCCAAGTCCCAAATTAATTTGTGGTGACTGAGGCTGGATTTAGTTTGAGATAGGCACACAGGACGCCCCTTGAGGTTTCCCACTCTGTCTCGCTTCTCTTTTACACTACGTTTGCTCTCTCAACCTCTGTGATTCTATGTCTTTTCTTATATTTTCATTCTCTTTTCTGTCATGGAGAGTGTGTGCATCACTGGTTGTTTTGTTTTCCTTTGCTTAGTTCGTACTTTAGTCCAAGGGGACCCAGATGCTCCACAGTTTGAATGCAACCCCATAAATTTTGTTATTTTGCAGGGAAAATTAGTACAATGGCTGACAGGCAGAATATGAAAAATATTTGTTTTGTGGGGCGTTGGCTCTTGGTGCTGTAAGGCAAGAATGTTATTATTATAAAACTGGTCAACAGATTCTTCTCATATATTGAGATACAGTTTTTAGAGGCCTGTGTAAAATTTATGATATAGACTTAGTTTTTCTGTAAAGAATGATGTGTATTTACTACAGTATGAAGGCCTCTGTGTACAGGATGCGAAAAATGTTTTTAAAAATATAAATAAAAAAGAAATATTTTGTATTATGTATTCATTTTCATATAGATCATATAATACATTTTTACAATTTAAGTCATTCACGTTATTTATTATTTTGTGTTTGATTATTCATAATGATTTTGTAGTAATTATTAAATGAATACGTTCAGTCCACATTTATTTTAAAAATTAGCTTTTTTGTTAATTTTATTATGTCTAACCCTTCCTTATGTTTATATCTCAATTTACTGTCTCTCTTCCTCTTCACCACTCACCTCATCAGCTGAGCAGAAAGACTGTCCAACCCATAATCCTTTTCTCCGCCATGTCCGTGAGTGTTGCCATAACCCAAGCCCACCTTCCCCTCATCTGAGGTCACATGACACTGCAGCAGCACGCACAAGGGCCAATATACCCCCCGTGTCCTTGTTGATTAAGACAATATGAAGACGGGGAAGCCGGTCCAAAATCAGCACTCGTCCCCTGGGTCACTTTCAGCATATGGGGCCCGGCTCTGGGTTTTTGATATGCATCCACAGGTGAAAACAGAGACCAGATGTGGACAGCTTGGCACGGAGACAGCGCCTGTTTGGACGCACTCAATAGGGGTATTGTGCTGATGTGAATACGATAGATCAAGTGGAACGGAACACTGCGTTAAATGAAAACTGGCAGGCGCACCAGTCGTGAGCCTTATTAATAGTTAATATACATTGCTGATATATAATGTCTATCATCAGGTTTTCTACTAGAAAATTTCTGATATATTTTTTGGAATCCAGGTTTCACTCAGTACAAAGTAATTTCGTGCTAAGAGAACACAGATGTGTGTGGATTTATGTGATTCATTTGATAATGATCTTCATTTATCAAGATCTTTAGATCTTTACATTCCTTTGCTTTTTAATTAGCAAAAGGTTGTGCTCCGTTGGAATTGTAAAACAGGTTTTCAAACATTACCCTGGTCCACCATTGGTCAGAAAACCGCCCCTAACTTATGCCATTGGTTGAACATATATTGCTGAGCAGGGCAGGTAAAGATACTTTACTTAATAAACACCAATGTAGGATATAGCAGCACAGTCATAATGTTAATATTTAAAGAGGTTGCTCTTTCATAGCTCAGAAGATTTGATGGAATTCTTAATTGTGTTTCATTATCGACTAAGATGTTTCTCTTAAAATTGGAAAAATAAAAGTGAAACAGATGACACGGTTGTTAAAATACACGGACTATGGTGCTGCAAAATTATCATAGATTGTACAGTAAAATATCTTGATTTGGGTCAATTTGATGAGAAATGTTCGAGTTCACATTGAAAATTGTAATCTTAATATCACTTCTGAAATTTTAACAGAGAAATTTGCAACATTTCTGGGCTTTTTTCTCAGGGGAAATAACTTAAGCAAAAGTTTACATTTGCTCTCAATTTAATCAATTATAAATTGAAATATTTAAGAGATCTCACATGCGATTTTTCTTTTATACGTACATGACAACTGCCTTGATGAATGAACATTTGGACATACAAGATTTTCACTTTATTAGACATTAAAAACATTTGTATTTAAAGGCTCATTTTTAAATCCTTGAGTTTTCTTTGTCGATCAATTAAATGATTCTTTCATATCCATTTCTTCACAAAACTAAAACGTATTGTAATATCTGGGAGTTTTGAAATACAATGATGGCGAGCTATCACGCATAGAGATTGTGATTATTAAATTACAGACACCTCTTAATAACCACCAAAAAATGGTTTTGATATCTTAAACTGATAGAGAGAATGAAAGCTGAAAGTACAATGGCCTTCTTTAAAGACTACAGGAGTCATATTCCCAGTTCAGGAGCAGAACACTGTTTCAGGATCAGAATGTGCATGTAATGTACACTGACACGAGAAGCAGAAATCCGATCAGCTCTGTTGTTCTGTACTTATGCTTACGGCGTCACTGTGTGTCAGACGCATTAGATCACACATCATCATAATGACAGTCACAAAGCCTCAAATATCAAATGATTCATTCAGTGCTGAAATGATTCCCTTTTATCTGATTACTCGTGAATCAAGCTTTGTCTTCATGCGTCGTGAATGATGTAATTGAATCAGTCTCTGTACACTCTCATTCAAGTTTTTTCTATTTGGATGTATATATCATTTTTTAATAAACTGATTATACTTTAGGCTTTCAAATGTTTATAGTGTACCATTGCATTACGTCATTCACAATTATATGATACGAAGAAAATCGAGTGGTCACTCTTAGTTATAGTGTGGTTTGTATTTGCAGCTATTATGTATTTACCAGCTTTTGTAAGCATGAAGTTTATATTCTCATCTGGTTGGCATTATAGAGTTTCAGGCATGGATTTACTCCGTTGGTTTGGTGTATTTCACATACAGCAGCCACCTGACGCTATGGCCTGCTGGCTTGAGGACAGAGCTCATTAAGTTCTCCTGTGTCTGTCTGCGGCTCTGCTGTGCTCTGCTTGGCAGGATGCCCTGTCTCTGCCAAGGTTAACTGTCACCACAAGCTTTGACATGTCTCCCTCTTGCAGGACTAATGTTGCCCAGGGGAGTGGTAAATGTGTTTGCACCTTGCCCGCTGGGCAGACTGGCAGAGTTGTGTTGCCCTAGCAAAATACTGGCATGAGCACCTGTTCCTGCTATGGATGGCCATTATCCCTGCATCGGATTATTTCCTGCATAGGATTATATAGAAACAAATGTGTCACTTTTATTGGTTGTTTTGGGGTGTTTGTCTTTGCATCATACTGCTTTGTTTTACCGTTGTTGCATTTAACAGCAGATTCTTTGACCTTTTTAGTGGTGCCTACTGTATCTGTAAAAGGGTTTCCAGCATGATGCTGCAGTTTTGTAAGCGTTTGGTTGGGCACAAAAACT
Organism: Triplophysa rosa; assembly: GCF_024868665.1. NCBI lineage: Eukaryota > Metazoa > Chordata > Actinopteri > Cypriniformes > Nemacheilidae > Triplophysa > Triplophysa rosa. Next base: position 17,404,156 of record NC_079909.1, on the reverse strand, counting down.
ATAGTAGAGACACTTAAAAAAAATGTTGGGTTGTTTCAACCCATGTTTGAGACTAGAAGTATTCCTGTATTTAATCGTACAATATATCGCGGCAATGAACATGTACACTATTGTTATTGTGCACACTTAAAAATACTGTGAATAATGATGATTCATTGGATTTCAAGAATGCACATTAGCGTCTTTTCCATCAACCAGTACAAATTTGCAACACTTTGTGTGAGACCGAATGAAAATGCTTCTTCGAGTATGAATAAAACAGACATTACATATTAAATGCATCAATTTTGTTATAGTAAAACCATTTTTATTCAGGTCAATTGTTACACATTTTCATCTGGACTAAAACTTGCCAGCCTAGAAAATATTGGTTAAAAATGTTATTATTTTGATTGTATTGTTTGAAACAGGTGGTTACTATATACTTAAAAATTATGACGGTGTTTTTCAATGTGTTTGTTTGACAAAATTTATTATCATGATAATACTGTGGTAAAAGTTCCACCAGTTATTGAGATACAAAAAATTGCCAATTTAGGAGAAATACCGACAATCCCAAATATCGGTTTAAAAGAACATAGACTTCTTTAGATGACATAAACAATGCTGGTACGACACTGGTCTAGAAGAACTTCCTGTTTCAGTTACACAAACGTTTGAACAAAATTCAAGTAACAGAATATTTATAACCGATTTAAAATGTTAAACTAATATCTTTAAGATTTGATGACATATCGCTGTTGTCCTTCTGAAACCTTGTATCTCTGTATTTCGCAATTTTTATTTTTGACATTATTATTAGTCACCCTTTATGTTTGTCACTGGGTTTTGCAAATATCTAACCAATAAAAAGTATTAAAAGTGTTTGTCAACTTTTACGACATAGTATTTAATCATTTGAATAAGACAGTGTTTTTCTCATTTCATGAAAAATTGTGAATTTGGACATACAAGGTTTTGCAAGTCCAGCGACGATATGCAAGATTTACAAATACTAATAATAAATACTGAAACTGGAAGTGTTCTGGACCAGTGTTTACATCTTGCAAAGTGGTTTATAGAGAATTCTATGTTAACTTAAACCAGTGGTTGGGTTTGTCCATATTTGTGGCAACCATGTATTAAAACCACCCAGTTTGCTCCTTAAATCTAAATCTATGGGATTAGCTGCATGTTTTTCCTGATTATTTTTGATTTGAAGGGGCAGTTGAAGGGGCAGTTGTGGCCTAATGGTTAGAGAGTCGGACTCATGACCAGAAGGTTGCAATTTCAATAGCTGCTCAACATGAATGGCCTGATCATTCACAAGTTGGCGCTCTTAACCGTTTTGATCGCTCGTGTTATATGGGTGTGACACCTCTATTTTAGGAAACGTCGTGGTGTTACAAGATCAAGGTCCAGGAAAGATGTCACATTGGAGTCAGCTGTCGAGAGCGTGTATCTCTGTACTGTCTGTCGCTTATAGCTTCTTACCTCATAGATGCAGGGTTATGAAAATATCACCATTGGGTTTGACTGAGAGTGTGAGGGGACACGGGGCTAAATGAAGCATTTGTGTAGAAGATGCCGTTATGAGCTTGTCTGGATCCTCTTTTATTCATATTTAGTAATAAGTGAGCTGAGTTTGTCCTCTATCTGTAGCGTGAAGAAGAGAAAAAGAAACGGCACACTCCAGAAAGATGCTGTGTTGTGTCAACCTTTGGTGTAATTTAACCTAGAAAATGGGTTGCGACAACTCTGCGTTTTTATCTTTGTTGCTTTCTGTCCATGTTAAGCCAATTTGAGTCACGTTAAAGTGTGTCTTTCCACCTCTTTTATAAACATCTCTTCTGATTTACATCTAGTCATCGTCAAAGCGGTTTCAAAACAGTGATAAACTCCCTATGACACATCAGGTCTTACTCAACTCTTGTGCAAGAGAGACGCTTGCCATCATTCAGCACTGTTTGTAAAATTTGTCTCTGGGGTCTAGTCCTTTCTTGCACAATCTATATTTTATGAGTAACGCTACAATACACCTCCTGGTTGCCCACTGATACTTTTTGCATAACTTGGTGGTATTTCATAAAATTCTGGCAGCATGATTTCCAACATATTTCATTCCCCCTCTAAAACCTTCTGGCCTTTTCTGCATGGTTACCACTGATCCTCAGACCAACACGCTATCACAGTTAGCAGTAAATTATTTAGAGGTCGACACCCGGGGTCCCAGTGCTGCGTACACCCCCATCACCAGCCTGTTTTTCGGTTAATACCATTATAGATGAGCAGGATGAGGAAGTCCATTTACGTCTGTTTTGGAACCAGGCATCAGGGAACCTCGGGCAACAATAGCCCCAGAGCTGTAGAGCCCGTGTGAAACCAAATCCGGGCAAAAGTACGATTAAGCGCCCCCCTGGAGGCCAAAGGGGTGTATTTTTAATGCTACAGTAGTATTGCAGAAGCCTTTGCCATTTGTATGGGAAGTGGCATGTGTGGGGTATCGAAAGATGTCTTGAGCTATGGACTATCCGGGACTGGAGCTTAGATGCAGATTAATAAGTCTTTAGCACATGTTAACCTTTTTGCACCGGCCTTTGTTGTGACACGATCGCTCGCTGTAACGCATCACATGTCTGCCAATCTCTCCGCACGCTTCTTTGACTTTATTTAGCTTGTGTAAAACAGTTTGCAACAGGCGGGTTCGTAAATCTGCTTAAGTAGTTTCAGACAAAAGAGATTGTGCCAGGGACTGTCAAAGCTTGCTGTTCTTAGAAAAGGCATTTGAGTTGAAATATCCCAGTCAAGTTTAACCCAGCTGGATCAGAGCCAGGACTGATAGAGATGCATGATGGCAAGATTTATGCGGCGCTGTGCCTGTCACTGTAAAGGCTTCAGATGCTTTGATCTGCTTTTAAACCTCATGAGACGCACAGAACGTCCATAGCACATGATATGAATGCCACTTGTTGAGTTTATTCTCATTTCTTATAAAGCGTTGGCTTGTAAAAAGTGAAGTGTGACATTTCACGTGTCGCAAAATATAATTGCAAAAACGACTTGCTTGAGTTGTCTCTCCGGATTAAGCTGGGATAGAAGAATTGCAACCTCAAAAAATGACTTCACCTTTAAACAGATTGACTAAAGAATAGAAAATATGTGGTTTTGCTACTCTCAACTTATACATTTGTTTTTAAGGCAATATGCATTCAATTTAAACACTGTAGTTGTTATCATGTTTTCCCTGAAAACGTTTTACCAGTTAAGCTGCTTACAAGATTTTAACGTTGCAAATACAAACACAGCAAAAAATGAAAATTTTACTAGGCATTTTTGTCTTGTTTTCTAGTAAAAATATCTCAAAATTCTTATATCAAGAAGGATATCGACCCAAGAGATTTAGTATTGTTTTATGAAAGAAAATATATGAATGAAGTATTTTTATGTTTAAAACAAGCACAAACATCTGCCAATGGGGCAAGAAAAATAATCATGAATTTAGTTTCACCTTCTTCCTCCGTGCCTAATTCAAGATTATTTTTCTTACCCCATTGGCAGATGTTTGTGCTTGTTTTAAACATAAACTTACTTAATTCTAAAAAAAGTTTCATAAAACAATTCAAAAATGCTTTTTTTTGCAGTGGAGTGTTTTTTTTGGGGGGACAAAATGGACAAGATGGGCAATTTTTAATGTCAAGCTTTTGCCATAATAATTCTAGTGAATTTCTGCAATGGTGATATAATTAAACTTTACTCAACAAAACTTTTACAATTTCTCTTTTGTTATTTTCTAACCATTGAATGGATTTTCAAATGAGATTGCTTTCATTTAATGACCGTATTCTAATAGCACAAGTTTTTGTGAACAGGAAGTTATGTAATTTTGCTCACGTAGGGTGATTTACCCATCGTCTCTTCACAAACAGATGAAGAAATCTGTGAGAAGAGCCCCTGTAAGCAATGAAGCTCTTTGAAGACCAGACACGGGGCATTACCATATTCATTTCATATCACGTGTGTGTACTGAATGAGTGAGACGGAGCCCTTTAAAACCAAAGATGAGACTATTTCTAACCTCGGACATCCCTGTGCTTTGGGTCTGCATTGATTTACAGTGTAGAGATACAGATACCATATCAAGTAATTGGTTTGCAGTGAGTAGTGTTACAGTTTAGTGGTAATGTGTGTGAGTTACTCTTTGTTTGTGGTCTCAGACTTTACTGCAGCTGCTTGTTCATAAATCAAACCGAGTAACACGATCGGCTTTTACTCATTGATGTTCATATCCTGACCAGGTCAGTGACTCTCTCTCTCTCTCTCTCTCTCTGTCAACCCTTTCTCACTCTCTTTCTCTCTAAGTGTGTGTTGGGCACAAAGTCACGTTCTCACCACATTGTATAGACGTTCACACATATGTAAGAACCTCCAGGGGTTTTGAGAGCCCACCCACATGCACTTTGAAATGTATAATTGGTAATTCTCAGTATAATGCTACTATATGATATCATACGGGTTGGCGTTTTTGAATTGTGCCCGGTGTGTGTGAGTGAGAGAGTGCAAATAATACACATCTGTCTCCCGCATCTGTTTACTCAGTGTGTGTTACAGTCTTAGGAAAGGTCAAGTGCAGCAGAACTTTGACCACTCACGACCCAGGAGTTTAAGTTTCATGACTTGTGTACAACTGGCCTTGACCCGTTTTAACAAGGATTCCACTTCCTGTCTTATAAGACTGCAGTTGTGTAGTATGTATTTGACATGACCTGACATTCTTTAAATGGGCACTTTTAAAGTAAATGCTTTAAAAGGCCTTTTCCTTTAAGAGTACTGTAATTTTCCTTGAGACAAATTCAAGGATTGGATTTCACCTATTATGAGAAATTTTTGCTTGGCATGAGTCAGTTGATCTTGTAAAGAGATCTCACGGTTCACACACTCATATACACGTGTGAGAATGTAGGTACATTTAACAGTTTGTTGCATTTCTGCTCTGCTTCTGTGGATATGTTCTGTGACGGTACAGCTTGTATGTGAGAGAATATGAATCAGGAAACTTCCCAGTCAATGGTCTATATTTTATGCATTTGTTATAGTTTTATCTCCAAAGGTGTCAGTTGTCTTCAGTGTTTACTGTCTGTGTGCCTGTGGGTTTTGGGGTTAGTGTAAGTTCTTCCATGTGTTCTGTTCCTCCGACAGTAATCTATAGTAAAATTGCTTTCCTGTCTTACAGTCTCCAGAAATAATGCAAAACTCCCTTAACTACTACAGATTTCAGCCTTCCACGTGTATGCCCCAAGAGCTGCAATATCTCTATGTGCTTTTTGTGTCTCAATAGTTTTTGATTCTAAAGCCTTAACGTTTCGGCTTAAAAAAAGTGAATACTCCATTTAGTGTCCTTAACTACAAAAGAACCTTGCTCTCTGCGGTAAGACAAATCAGTTAAAGGGATAGTTCACCCAAAAATATATTTTTTAGCAATTAACTCCGCCTCATTTAATTCCAAACCTGTACACTCTTAAAATAAAGGTGCTTCAAAGGTTCTTCACAGCGATGCCATAGAACAACCATTTTTGGTTCCACAAAGAACCATTCAGTCAAACGTTCTTTAAAGAACCATCTCTTTCCTTTTTATAATCTGAAGAACCTTTTTTCGCCACAAAGAACGTTTTGTGAAGCAGAAAGGCAGAAAATAATCCATTATGCTTTTTTGGCTAAAGGTTGTAGGCTTTCCATCTAGTGTCTTATTGGCTTCTCCCTGCCGCTTACACACTGCGCGTCTTCTGAACAAAAGCTGCTAAAGGGGTCGGAAAAGTCACCAAATCTAGTGAAAGAGTCGCAAACTTGACAACAATGGCTGGACAAATTATTAATGGGAAAGAATGGGAAACAGTGCGTCACGTTAGTCGCGGTGGGGAGTATTTTTGGTGTGGCGACCTGCCACGGCAAAATGAATATAGCGGAAACACTGAAGGTGTCAAATACAGACTTTGAAATAAACAATGACAGAATTTGCAAATAAACAACAACAAAATGTGTATTTCTTGGGGAACTATCCCTTTAACATTAAATCTGAACATGTACTCAAAACTCAATATAAACCTGAAATTATGCATCTATGTTTTTGTGTACACTGTTTGTTGATATGACCAACAACACTCATTTTCTTAGGTTCCAGCTTCAGCATCTCACCCCTGAGAGAAGCCCGTGATGATGGATGACCTGTGTGGATTGTGTGCGGTGACACCACCCAAAAAAGCGCTAATGGCTTCACCTCTCCAACAAGCTGTAAAGACTTAAACGCCTCACAACAGTATATTGATGACATAAGTCTCTTTGTGTGCTAGCCACGGTGAGGTAACCAGATCATTTCACGGCACCTTCGGGATACAGCTGCTTCTGCCATCCCTGAAATTACGATTCTCTCTTTTTCTCTCTTCTCTCTGTTTGAGAAACGCCTGCTGCTGTGGGACATCCTAACTGCTGGGACAAGATAACTACTTCCTGGAACACATTCCAAACCCAACCAGCTCGGATAACAGTTGAGAAGGTAGAAATAATTCAAAATATGTTTTTATGAGGAAAATGGTAAATGTTGTATTTGGGGGAAAAAACAAATGAATTTAAGTTTAATTGATCACAAATTCTTTCATCATTTACTCACCTTCATGTCATTCCAAACATGTTTGGCTTTCTTTCTTATCCAGAACACAAAAGAAGATATTTTGAAGAACGTTGGTAAACTAACAACATAGTCCCCCATTGACTTCCATTGTATGGACACAAAAACCACTGAGACATTTCTCAAAATATCTTCTTTTGTGTTCCACAGACATGAGAGTGAATAAATGATGACAACGTTTTTTTATTTTAAGTGTAATGTTCCTTTAAGATAAGCATAGCCCAGTCCACATCCTCAAGGAGCATTTTGTTTAGAGATAGCGTTTTATTTCAGAAAGCTCTTCTATATGTCCCAAACTACATCTTAAATAGGGCTTCTCCCGTCATAATTACAAAAAGCGTGTGTTATGTGTCAACCACCACAGACACGCTTTTACCCAAAGTGGTCTAAAATGGGTACTGTGGTAATGTCTGACACGCCCTATTTCACATGTGGGTTCCAGATGCGGCCACGGAGGGCTGGCGTGGCCCGGCGCGTGTGTGTACTCAAGAGTTCTGCTCGGTGGATGTCTGAGGGCCCCAAAGGACAAAAACAGTGGTGTATAACTGATGTCCGGCAGGGAGACCTCTGAGAGAAGATCAACAACAATGACCCCGTGTTAAATCCTCTAAACATTCCAATGCGCTGACTGCGGTCCAGAGATGCAGCCAGGGTTGTGATGAACGCAGTTTTGTGCACACGGACGCTTTCTTTCCAACTATTAGAAACTGTTCACCTGCCTTCAATCTTAAGCAATAATTTATTTCTAATTCTCTCTCTTTCTTCCTTTGCTGCCAATTGAAGCAACATTATCTTATGAATTATTCTTGTGCATTGTGCCAGATACCCTACATCACTGTTTCCCCATAAACTTATTTTCTTTGGTGCCAAGTGATGCCTTGTACAAGCAAGCCGGCTGTCTTGAATACGCAGACTCTGTTCCAAATTTCTAATAAGCTGCCCACCTAGACAATATTTTATAAACGGTTGATAGCTAAATGTTTCTGTAAAAATGTTATGTTTCTGTTTTAACCTGTTTTGGCTACATTTAAATGCATTCCATATATCACTCAAGGATAAGTTTTATCCATTATGCATTGCAAATATTTTTACTGAAGATGTTAAAATGCATATTTTATATACTGAGGGCCCCAAGATGGTTCCAGGGGGCCACAGATTTTGTTGCGTTTTATGAAATTAAGAAATGTATCGTAAATTTTGTGCATTCGAACATCAGCAAAATTAGACCACCAACCAAAATAATTAATGTTTTAGCATTGTATAACTTAATATGTTTTTGGTTTCATTAAAACTTTAAGTTTAAGATTATACGTAGTCTGTTTCACCCAAATTGTGTTGCTACTTATGTAAATTAAATCAAATATAAGCTTTAATTTCCTTTAGTAAAGCTGTCTGTTTCAAAGTATATGTAAAAAGGCTAAAACCTTGTTAGCTTAAAAATGCTGATGATGGGAGTCTGATTTGTGTGAAGGAAAATAAAATTATATTGTCTCCCTTACAAAGTTTGTCAGTCTCATTTTCGGCAGCCAGTTGACTGACCTCTCCAACTCTCCAAATCACACTGTGTTTTGATCCTGTCTTATGATGTTCATTCTGTGGAAAAGTCTCTTGCATGATGAACGCACTTGATGATTTTTGACTCTGAGGAACACACTTCTGATCTCTTCTGCAGCCTTCAGAGATTCGGCCCTTGCAGCTTTCCCTTAGAAATACAACAAAATAAAAGTTAGAGACACTGAATGTCTTCAAAGTACAGAGAGAGAGGAGATCTATAGATGCTACACTCTTTCATCACAGACCCATGGAAGTATGTGTCATGGCTGTGATGAAAGCAACTGTTGTTGTTTTCTGTCTTGCAGGGAGCTTGTTCCAGGGTTCGAACGCTGGATGCTGAGGAGACAGCGGGAATTGGACTAGACTGTGATGCCGGTGGGATTCTCGCAGTTGGTGTAGACAATGCTCAGCTTATGTAGAAAGACTTTGGATCAGCTTGGCCTCTAAAATCATTTTTTTAGAAATTTCAAACAAATTGGCCAGTCTGCAGTACTTGGCTATATTTGTGATCATGGAGACAGAGGACTGGATAGTCTTCGTTAAAAACTGGGAATGAGAATAGTTGGACGTTTATCAATCGGATGGGAATAGGTGAGCCACGTTGAGTCACATTCTCACTCTTCATCAGCCGATGGCTTGTTTTGCTTGACTGAGAGTATGATGTCCTGTGGGAAGAGATGAGGAAAGCACAGATGTGCAGTTTGACTCAATGTCACAGTTTTTGTCTCTCACACCTCATTTCTCTGTGCAGCGTTCAGACAGACAGTCTGTTCTTTCCATTGTCTTTGTGTTAAAGGTGCTGTGTGAAATATTTAAGCGTGTCTATTGACAGAAATGCAATATGATATACATAACTATGTCTTCAGAGGTGTATAAAGATCATACACAATGAAGCGTTATGTTTTTATTACCATAGAATGAGCAATTTTTATCTACATACACCGCGGGCCCCCTTACATGGAATTCGCCATGTTGTTTCTACAGTAGCCCTAAATGGACAAACTGCTCTGAGCGCGTTTCGTAAATACGTTATCTCCTTCAGCAAAGAAGCGAAAACGCGACAACATCTTTGTCCTGTGTCAGCCACCATAGTGCTTCGAAAAGGAGGGGTGAAGTGAGCCGTTGGTAGCAATTCACAACCTCGCCACTAGATGCCTCTAAAATCCCCACATTGCTCCTTCTTACCTAAAAAAGGGCATCTTCCTAATCTTTTACCTAAAAAAGGGTTTTCATATAGACAATACCAAATGAATTTAAAAAAGTGGGAATACATAACTTTGTTTCCCTTGTGTAAAGCCAGCCAATGAGATTGGAGCTTGTTGAGAAAGGCTTGTTATCACTCTGTGCATTATGCGTGGTTCATGAATGGTCCACCGGCGTTTCTTTTGAGACTATTGTGAAAGTAATTCGTAATGCTAATGAGGTAATTCTGTAACATAAGGAGAAAGGGAATTTAAGATTAACAGTCTCAATAGGTTTTCCCATGGGTCAAATGATGCAGTTCATCAGACTCACCTGTCCAGCCCATCCCCTTGAACGCTTAACAAACGCCTGCTTTCACATTTAGCTCCATATCTCTAATCTGTGTGTCCAATCAGAATGAGAGCAGAGAGCGAGAGGTTACTGGGAAGAGAAAGTCTCTTTGTACGCAAGTTGACAGTATATGCATCGTCTTCCATGATAAAAATCAACTGAATCATGCTCTCATTACAGGAAGTAGATCGCATACGAAGAGTCTCGTATACCTGAGAGACTTGAGAAGGATGAGACACTGAGGAGCTTTAGGTTAAAGAGTATAATTTCTTTGAGGTTTGAAGGGATAGTTCACCCCAAAACATCATGTATTCAACCACATGTCATTTCAAACTGTGACTCTTTCTTCTGGAACACAAACGAAGACATTTTGAGAAATTCTGTGAATTTGTGTCTGTGCAATGGAAGTCAATGGAGTTCAATGTTGTTTGGTTACCAACGTTCTTCAAAATATCTTCTTTTGTGTTCTGCAGAAGAAAGTCATACAGGTTTGGAATGACATGAGGGTGAATAAATGATGACAAATTTTTATTGTTTGGGTGAACTATCCCTTTAAAGACTTTCTTGTATCCCAGTTTAAACAGTGTTGACTAAAAGTAGGCTTCTTTCTACTTTTGTTTTTAGTTTTGTTGCTTTATCTTCCATGTGAATTTGATCATTTCTCATATCTTATTCTCTGTAGGCAGCATTGGCACTTTTCTGATATTGTTTTGGCCTCTAATGGTTGAAACAACAAACTGTTTCACTACCACAAGGAGAGTAGAAGAGCGCAACATCTAAAGAGAGAAAGAGAGAAGCTAAGGGTGAAAAGTGATGAGAGAGGACGATTGAAAGGTTGCTGATGGATCAGTTGTGATCTGTCAGCAGTTCACATGTACCCAGGTCCTATCAGTCGAGCCCTGCTTCCTGTCAGCCGGCATCAGGGGTTAGCGGGGGAAGCACAAGGGTACGCGAGAGATCAGCAGACAGGAAATAAGCGTAGGAATGAGGCACCACCCTTTCTAAGACCTCCACCCCTCTACCACTTTCCAAGCAGGTTCAGTTTAAAGATCACTTAACCTGCCAAAAACTTGCCCGCTGATGAGGTAACAATCATTCGCATTGATGTCTAGTGATGTGGTGAGCTGGCGTCCATCACGGGGAACTTTTCCTGACACTGAAAGTTCCCAGTTAAACCACAGCGGTGACAAATTTCCCACATTCACAGAGTCAACATTGACAGAATCAAGATGGAAGAGGCTGGAGGAATGAGAAATATACACACAAAATCGACAAAACGAGCCTTCTCATAGGTAAACAATCCCCTAGTCAAGAAGTAGTGAGTTAAATGTGGAGCCAAATGTGAAATGTTTGCTGAAACGGTGAGTCAATTGAAAAGCATTTGTGGTTGAACGCATTTGGCAAGCATCAGCGTCATTTGCTGCATTAGCTCATTTGTTGTCGTTGTACCGCTATTGGTCCTCAGTTGTAGCTGAAGTAAGACGTGGGTATAACTACAGTTTTTGTGCGTGAACCTGTGGATTGTCAACACGTGTAATTGGTTAAAGCGTAGTTGGACAACTTTGTAATCCGATTCAGTCTTTCGAGAGCGTTTGTCATGGTTCTGTGGTTTTATAGAAGCAGGGGACAGTGTAAGTGGCACCTAGCTGTAAAGCTAAAGTTTGTATTGGCTGACAATTAAGTGCCTTTATTGTCTCAGTCCTCTCGCAAAGTGTGCATGCGATACACACCAGTGCACGCTAACAATGGCTTTTATATGTCTCATAGCAATAAAATGATTATTAGTTGCCAGAGTCGCATCATGTTTCATAGTGTGATGTGCAATATTGACTGTGTAATATTGCATGACTGTGCAGTTTTCATTTGTGTTTGAGAATTGAATAACATGCACAATTTTATATATATTTTTCTGTTCTATTAGGTGCATGAGACGCGTTTAAATAAAGAAAATTCTATTGCAGAAGGCATAGCTAGTCCCGCCTCTCTGAACTTCTGATTGGTCAGAAAAAGACATACGTCAGCAAAGGTTTTTTCACACTGGTTTTGTAAACTCTTGCATTTTTCCTTTAAAGCCTTCCGTTGCACAATAGATTCGCAGCATATTGTGTAGACGCCCTAAAATCCATCGCAACCTAGACTCGGCTATATATCACCATTAATAAATTTCAGCTTAGACCTGCAACTTAACACTCCTAATTATGACAAAATGTTCCCACCCTTACCTGAGCCATTAATTATAACCGGAGGCCCAAGTCAAACTAAAGCACAATGTCGCAGTCTCAGCCCGTAAAACCAAGGCAGGCAGTGCATTACAGGAGAGCTCACTCCTAATAGTGTGTATGTGTGTGGAGACCATAATTTATGATGTATGTTACCGTATGGCGCCTCATCTTTCTCCTAAGCAGGATTCCCTTAAATTCGGCTGTTTTATATGCTGGGGAGGGAGGGAGGGAGGCACGGGGCAGAGTGCTCTTCACCGTGGGAAAGAGGAGCAGTCGGCAGGTCAGGGTATTTTACACTGCATTGTTCTGGAGAGCATGCGGTGACACAAGGAGCCAGGGAGGCCCCTTCTCATTTGTAACCCGAGTTGATTTGATCATTATAGTGGGGTCATTCAAACCTCTCAAGTATTACATACCTCTCAGGTATGTGTAGTTGTAGTAAGGGCACCAACTGGGATGAACTTTGTGGCAATTGTTAGGCTTATGACAGCTTAACCCGCGGTAGCCAATTGTCTGTTCCTTTGCTACTTAGGATAGTTCACCCAAAAATGGAAAATTCTGTCACTCACCCTCAAGTTGTTTCAAACTAATTCCGTTGTTCTGTTTAACACAAAGAAAGATACTTGGAAGAGTCTTTGTAACCAAACGGTTCTGGGGCACTAATGGCTACTATAGTAAAAAATACTACTATGGAAGTTGATGGTGAACAGTTTGGTTTCCCACATTCTTTATAATGATCTTCCTTTGTGTTTAATAGAAAAAATAAATGTATACAGTTTTGCTAATTTTTATTTGTGGGTGAACTATCCCTTTAAGCATATGCCATTATTTTACCTGTTAAAAGTATAGTGTAATAGTATAAAATACTATTTTATAATGATCAGATGGTACTTTTTAAATTTAAATATATGATTGAATTAATCGTGTTAACTTGCTACGCCAAGGTGCTTCAAAAAGTACCATGGTATTACCATAGTACATGTCCAAAAAGCCACCGTATGACCATACCTTCCTAATACAAAGGTAATAAATAATGTAGTTTTCTTCTGATAATATTAGTGTGGTTTAAAATTTTTTCAGAGATTTTGAATGTTAGAGCAAGCTGATTTTTATTTTCTGTAAGGGATGATGCATGTCCCCAAAAATATTATCATGGTTTGTTGTGGTTGATGTTCTTACCACAGACTTGCGATTGAAGCATTTGAAGACTAAAAGAATACAAGTCCAGTGTTAGCATTGATGAAATAAGTCCTGGATGAGGTTTAATTGTAGCTGGATCTGGTTAGTCTCCAGAAGAACAGAACCTAGCAGGTGCGTACTCAGGTTGCATACTTGGGCTCTTAAACTCAACCGTAGTCGTTCATTAGTCCGCGCTGATCACGTCAACTGCCCTTAAGCTCACACACAAGCGAACGGTTTTCATGATAGCTTAAACATGATTAATGTTGCCTCAGATTGTCCTGTAACTTCATTATAATGGAAACCATCAATAAGGTGTCCAGAGAGAAACTAAGGAAGTCTGAATGAAAGGCAGATTGAAAGCTAGGGCTCATCTCTCCATTCCATCAAAGCACTTCTCCTCAGAGTTAGACAAATATTATGTTAGCAATCGTATGGAGTTTGTGATTTTTCAGTGGTAGAGACAAGAATTTTTTTTAATGAGATACATATTTATAGGGGAATGCTTCTGAAACTGTTCAAATTTAAAGGCTCATTTAAAACCACTTTACTGTATAATAGTTTGGTTTGGCGGTTGCTGTGGGTTTTTGTGCAGAGATGAAAATGGCTTCAATGCTGTAAAAATGTGTATTAAAACATTAATAAAATCCTGCCAAGATGATGAATGACTTCTTGAAAAAAGTATTTTTTTTAAACTATATATATTAACTGTTATCTAAAATATATAAAAGTGAAAAAAATAAATGTATTTTTACAGTTACACAAACATCTTAAAAAGCATATAAACTTTCTTTTATTACAGCAAAATCGTCAGTGTTAAAAAAGATCAAATGAACTCCCACAATGTATATATAATCCACACTTCGATAGTGTGGATTATATACAGTATATAGTTTGAGTGTTAATTTGTAAAACTTGCGATTTTGCTGTGTATAAACTTCGTTTAAATGCTACATTTCCTATTTTAATTTCATTGGGCTCGATCTGATTTTGTCATGAGGTTCTGCTCACTTCGTGTATATTTTCAGGAGTGTGCCTGCTTTCTTGTAAACTCATGATTAAAGGAGGAATAACACACAGGCAGCAGTAAATTATGAGCATTAGGGTCTGGTTTTACATGTCTGGTGTTTTACACGTAATGCATGTGATTGTCTGGTGTCTGTGAGTGATATATGCATGTTAGCTGTTTCCATGTGGATGAGAATGGCTAGCAGAGGTGCAGACAGCTGCTGTCTCAGGATCTTCAGCTGTAATGTGCAGCTGTGTTTGATGTGTGGTCTGGCCAGAAAACAGTGCGAATACATATCCAGTATATTACAGGCCAATAAGAGAGTCTTGAGATGTGAGACCTGCTCCTTCCTGTGCTGTAATGCATGTGATTTCAGAGCAAGGCCAAACTTAACACTGTAGCAGGTGTTTTTTTGGGATTGTTTTTTGGGCCAAAATACATATTTCTCATCATTTCACCTAGTGTGATTATAATCATGGAATGTAGGTGTGGATGCTGTTTGCACTGTGATGCTAGAAACAGATTTACAGTATATTAGATTGTTATCCTGAAATCAGCAGAATCTTGGTATAGCTTAGAATCCATAAGAAATCAAAATTGCGCAAAATTTTGTGTTTTTGGTCAGTGTCTGTTTATATAGCCATTTATACAGCATGTTGGTGTATAACACTTATAAAATTGAAGAAAAAAAAGACAAATACAGAAAAGCAGCAATTACAAAACATTGGTTATTGACAGAATAGAAAGGTTGAAAGATTCTGGTTTGCTACAAACAATTGTGGTTTTCAATCAGTAAATTGTCATTTTTATGAGATATAAGCATTTGAAAAATCTGCAAAATAGGGCATAATATTAAGGAATTATTATGAATTATTAGCCTAATTTGAATATTTACTGTATTAATATGAAGGCATTTTCTATATTGATTTTCTTTATATTGATCTCCTGTATTTTGAATTTTTGCAGTGCATTGTGTTGTGTTTTAACATTTACAGTACTGTCAAATTACATGTTCATTTTCATGTACATTAAATCTTTCTTTCTTTCTTTCTTTCTTGCTTTCTTGCTTTCTTTCTTGCTTTCTTTCTTGCTTTCTTGCTTTCTTTCTTGCTTTCTTTCTTTCTTTCTTGCTTTCTTGCTTTCTTTCTTGCTTTCTTTCTTGCTTTCTTGCTTTCTTGCTTTCTTTCTTGCTTTCTTTCTTGCTTGCTTTCTTTCTTTCTTGCTTTCTTGCTTTCTTTCTTGCTTTCTTGCTTTCTTTCTTTCTTGCTTTCTTGCTTTCTTGCTTTCTTTCTTTCTTTCTTGCTTTCTTTCTTTCTTTCTTGCTTTCTTGCTTTCTTGCTTTCTTTCTTGCTTTCTTTCTTTCTTTCTTGCTTTCTTGCTTTCTTGCTTGCTTTCTTTCTTGCTTTCTTGCTTTCTTTCTTGCTTTCTTTCTTGCTTACTCACTTTATCATATGACTTACACAGCATGCATGTATAATCGACCACACACGAATGAAGTCAACCGTGAACTATTTGATATTGACTGACAAATCAGTACTACACATATGTGATGAATTGATAATGAATATGTCCTTCATTATTAATTCATTGACAGTATTTCTCATCAGTCCAACCTTGAGCACGTGATACCATTCAGAGATCTTATTGGGATTTCTCTTTAATTATCTCCAGTGAAGGGTTTAATCCCGCTCTGCTTCCATTAGCTTAACCTAATAGGCATTGTGAGCCATTGATCATGGTTATGTTTGTATAATACATTCACTTTGTTCTAGTCAATATCAGGGCCTGAGGAATGCAGCGGGGATTTGCTACAGAGGCCGTATTGATCACAGACAACACAAGAGCAAATGAACTTGGCCTAATGACAAGAGATCTGGCAAAGCCAAGGAAAACAACACACGAGTGACTGTGTGACCTTGTGTTAGTGGGCTAATGGGCCGAGGATGGGTCAATATATCCATTTGTAATGACAGTGGAGGTTTAGAAAGTAACTTGAAATCAGTATAGTAAAAATCAACACATATTGGGAAAAAAGTGATAAATGATATACTTTTAATGTGCTGTATGTCTGAATAAAGCAATGTATTTTAGTTTCTAAGGGGATATTTTGATAAACCTGACATTATGTTTAAATATAGCCAGTTCCCTATATATATAAAATAGCCAGTATTTTTATGGATCATTGGCACAAAGTATCAATAGAATAGTACAGTCTCGTAAAATTAGTAACCTTATCTCAGGCAAACACTCATTTATATTCTTATTATATTCTTATATAAGAGTGATGTAGAGCTCGACCCTGCCACATACTGTAGTGTTGAAGAACCAGAGGAGGAACAAAAGTGCAGCACATGTTTGAATTAATGCGGAGAGACTCTTTGGGCGGGCAGCAGCAGGCACTATGAACATGAGGTGAGTGACCCTTTTCAGCCAAAGCGTCATGTTTCTGGCCACACATGCCAGCATTTATTTAGCATCACGCAACAAGTTGTAGAGCAACTCAATCTTGTTATAAACATAGTGCCAAACACGCACACAAACACTCCAGCCTAGTGACATGATTGGAGTTTATATCCTGTTAACCTCTCGCTCTATTTCTGTCTTTCTCTTCTTCTGTGCATTCTGTCTGTCTTTCTGGGTGTCTCCCTCTTTTCTGTCACGTATAGAGTCAGAGCGCTGTGGCTCGTGGTTCCTGGTTCCTGGGGGATGACGGGCTGGGGGCAGATGCTTGGGCTCGGGGTGAATCGGTAAGGAGATCCTATGCATTCCCAGCGTGCCATTCTGGGAATGTGTAGAAGAAAGGCGAGCCGACGAGGATCCACCCTTATCCATGCCTTCGTGTGCATCCCATACCCTGTAGAACTTTATACCAAAGACCCATTCAGAATTACGGTTAGACTTACACACACTAGCAACTAAATGAAGACAATAGATTTTTAATAGTTGTTGTAGTTATAACCAATATAAGTTTACGTTAAATTACATTTTGGTATTATGGTAAAATTATTTGTGATGAAATGTTTGGATTTTTTTTTGAAAAAAAAATATTTTTGAAAAACCGTAAAATTACAGAAAAAGATTGCAAATTTACAAGAAATATTTTATTTTATGTTATATTTTTGGCGCCCCAGCTGCAGGATTTTTTTTACAGGTTTTTTTTACAGTGTACGTTTTTGTATTATTCACATCGTACGAATTTATACAAATTACCCACCTCGAAAAATTCGCTTGAATTCCCGTGAGATCACGATGGTTTGTCAAATGTATTCTTCTGAGGAGAAATTTTGAAAATCTGCATAAACACACACAAAAGTTACACCAAACAGACTGAATTCATTATGAAAGATGAGACGGATAGTAATCTGCTGTCTTTCCTCTTGTCTGGATGGCCACATAGATGGAGACTTTGGAGGGGTGACCCTTGATCTTTCCGATCCTCTGTTACGTCTGAGACATTCTGGTTTTGGAGCTCGATGTCATTGCATCTCTAAATGGTTAAAATCAGAATCGGATCTGTCCCGTTTTTCCAGGGCTGATCACCGATCTCTTTCTGGCATGTCGCGTCCTTTCCTTTTATAATGTAATTTAAACTGGGAACGAAATGCAGGGTTCGTGGACTTTGCCGGCTTCATTCATCATAGCGCTCCGAGTCGGCCGCTCTGACATTGAGGAGGGTGAGAACATGGTCACATTTACCAACATGACAGTTCGAAAGGGTATGAAAGGGATTTCACTATTGCGAGAGCATTACCTCATTAAACTGCCGGATATTTCCATTGATGTTTCCATTCTGTGGCGTACTAGATTTGTGTCTTTGGGTAAGATTGGGTGTATGCTGATAACAGATGATCAGTACAGGGTTTAAGGCGTAAATTAAAAGCAGACAGAAGAATGGGGCTGTTTTCTGGACAGCTTCAATAATACTGGGAAACTAGGGGCACAGTTCGGCTTTCCGGAATCAGACTTGGGATTCCTTCTGGCTTCAATCACAGCTGGATTTATCAAGCCAGTATTATCTTCCCTGTCTGCCATTGGAAGAAGAGAAACAGTGTAGGCTGTGAGAGCTAGCGTTCTCTCGTCCTGTGAGCGCTGTTGTTTTAAGTGATTAGATAGTGTGAGGTTCGACTGCCATACGTGTGATATGCCATACGTCTTTGTGTCGGTTCAGTGGGACAGACTCATACATGCAGTGAATGTAAACACAGATGACCTCATGTGTTTTGTAACATTGGGCTGTGAGCAGAGGGCAATCCTGTTTATGTTCAAAACTGAACCTTTGCATTAGTTAGGCATGTGTGGCATCTGTAGGATTTGTTTCGGTCAAGGCGAATGGCACGCCATACTGGTTTGTCAAGGAAATTGTTTCAGTCTAATATGCTGATGAAAATGTAGACATATAAACACAGATGTGTATATATATTTATATACGTATGAAATGACAAGCAGGTGTGTAAAAACAGGGCTGGAACCAAGCTCTGGAGAATGTGGCCCTCCAGGAAGAGACCTGCAGTATATCATTTAGATTTTAAAGCTAACAACGTTTTTTTATGCTTGAAAAGCGTTTTCGTGCATTAAAATAAATCACATGCAATTTGATGTTTGTAATCTATACTGCAATAACAGTCACACATGTAAGTGTCCAGATAAGTTTTCCAGAGATTGCAGTGACATGATATTTAAAGATAATGTGTGTGTGTTTTCTGCTTTTGTTCAGATACGTTTCTAGACCCTTCTTTTTTTGAAGACTTGGTGAAAATCATGGGAGGATTCTTCAGTCCTTTATATCTGAATCAGGTGGGCTGGAATACACACTAGGATGACACTTTCCAGATGTTTTCACTATAATCTTCATTAAATAATAATCATATCTTATAGCACTAACATCATTTACCTCTTAAATATCAGAGACAGACTAAACATATTGGCAAAGACAAAAGTGTTTGTTTGATTTGAAGAGTTCATTTGCAAAAACAGATAATTGCGTTTTTAAGAATTTTCATGTTTTTTGATGAGCATTCGTAATTTCAATCAGATTGCAGTTGGGTTGTTTTGATTAAGTAATAACAACAACAACAACAACAACAACAAAATACCTAACTAACACAATAAAGACATTACAGCATAATAAAAAACATGAATTTTTATTGCAAATAAACATTGAAGATATTGTAACTAGTGCCATGCAAAACTCACCAGAACAATAATAGGGATGTTGCCAGGGCTGCTATGTGGTTGCTATGGTATTCGGATGTCTTTTCTGTGTGGTTGCTAGGGCATTGGTATGCTGTTGCTAAGGTGTTATTCAAAGGAGCTCATCACTTAGTCTCTATGAGATCCTGGACCCTAGATGAAGTCAGGCTTTTTTGGCAAGTAAATTGTTTAGTTAGTTAAAAAAAGTAATAAGTCTCACATGTATCTCTTATGTTACAGGGGAAAGTTTACCAAAGTATAATACTTAGAATTCAGGAGAGCAAAATAATTAGTTAGGTTTTCCTAATTAGGCAGTACTAATGGAATCTGGATGCTTTAAAACAGCAAAGATGGGCAGAGCAAAGTTGCATGACATCCGTAGACACAGCCGTTGAACGATCGCCTTATCTTACTTAAATACCCCTATTCTCCTCTCAACCACTACAAAGGCTCTTCCCAGATGTCCTTTGCTTTCTCGTGCGAGAAACAAGAGAGAGCGGAGTGTCACTCCTGAGAGAAACCAAACCATAACCTGCATTCTTTACCCACTACATTGTTTCTCTCCTTTTTTCAGTTGGTCTTGAAGACGACGAGATAAGGTGAACAAAGAAAAAAGCGGGTAGCCCCCAAAGGATGAAATTAGTGGTGAGATTAAGATAAATTAGTGGAGAGGGAGATCGCTGACTAATGTGATTTATCTCTGGGGAGCGGTGAGACTATCAGAGACTTTACTTCAGACATGCTGGTAATTAGGAAAACGGCTGGTCTGTAAACACGCGTGACCCAGGAGAGAAGCGTTTGCACACACGCACGTCAATACACGCAAGGCAGGGACTTGGATGCAAACTTAAGCTGAGCAAAGTTAAACATTCTCTCGGGCCCCAGTAGACAGACCGAGACACAAACAGCACCTTATCGTCCACAGCTTTTCTAATTGTTTGTGTGTGGTTTGTTCCAAATATAATCTCTAATTAGCCACAGTGGGTCTGATATGCTTTCAAACATTAGATGGGTCTCAGATGGGACTTAATGGCCAAATTTATTCCAAAAGTGACTTTACTCTCATTCTACACAATGTGAGATGGCCTTTCACTAATTCATTTATTTAATTAATAATATATTAATAAGAGTAGAGGTCTGGCTGGGGCCACTACTGAAAATACGTTTGAATTTTGCATAATTGTTTTATTTCATTTACATTTTGTCATTACAAATCACAATGTCTAGCATAACGTTTATAAATTATAATGTAAATGTAAAAAAAATAGAATTATTTATTTTCCCTATTTTGTTTTAAAGAGATGACTCACTTTTATGTTAATTCAAATCTGTATGACTTTCTTTCTTCGGCAGAACACATAAGAACATGCAGCCGTGGAAAACATTTAGAGACCATTCCAAATGTTTATTTAATCAGCATTTCTAGATGTATTGTGGCCATTCCAGTCCAGTGTCTGTTGAATTTTAACTAAATCAAACCTCGGTAGTGATATAAAGACATCTAACAGCAATGCGAAAGACTGACAGCATGACAAGACACATGATAACTGTGATAAAATCAAGGTCATCACATAAATTTTTTTAATACATGTACAAATATGACTGTTGTATCGCTTAAAAGTGAATATGAATTAGTTTTATTTTCTGTTATTTTGACCTGTTTCTCCAGTTTTCATTTTCTGCAAATAAAAGCAAATATAAACAATATGTTTATTTGAAATTTGGTAAAAATATTTCCTAGTAGTTCACGTAACTAAACAAAAAAATGAATTTCACCTAAACACACATATAAGTAGTAAATTCAGAAAAACTGAAAATAAAATAAAAAAATGGTCTGTTATTTTTATTCACGGCTGCATGTTGGAGAAAGTTGATAGACAAACAACGTTGGACCCTATTGACTTTCACTGTATGCACAAAACCACTGAGACATTTCTCAAAATATCTTCTTTTGTGTTCCACAGAAAAAAGAGATATATACAGATCGACATGAGGGTGATGCTATGATGACATAATTTATATTTTGGGTGAACTATCCCTTTAATGGCAGTATGAACTTAAGTCGGCATGAGCTACCCACCTCCGTGTTATCTCAACATGTTATGGTATGTAAAGGTTACAAATAGCATCTTGTGTGCTTTAAATAATGGAAAAGCTATAGAAAATCTCTCTGCATGCCCATAGAGTTAACCTGGTCAATGTCACAAGTGAGTTAACATTAGATTAGTGATTTAAATAGAGCAGAACCTTAAATATGTAAGGTTGTCTGTAAACGCTTCTGTTAAGCTGTTTTTAACCATTCCTTGCATAGATGTCCGGTCAAACTACATTCGATTTTAAGTAAGTAATTTTGACCTTTATATTTGCATTCAGAGTTCAGTGCTGCCTGTTGTGATTTATTTTCACTCCTGGCAGTAAGAAAATTCATTTTACCGTATGTGAATGTTTACCAGCGAAGAATCATAAAATACAAGTTTTGGCGCTGTTAATATTAGCAAGGCATTCCTAGAGCAAAGTGTGCAAGCTCAGCATGTATACAAACACACAGCTGCTGGATTTAATGAGAAACGCAATCAAATAATGAGTCACACAAGACAAAAACACACATTCATCTCACACCAGAACATCAGCACTAAAATGATGCTGCAGTAGGTTTAGACCACAAACAGACTGAAAAGGCAAATGTTTCATTTCACGAGAAACAGGACATACTGCCTAAATACAACAGCGATGTATGTTGTTAAGAGCTATTTTAAATCAGCAGACTAGCTGTAGTATGTTTATGTACTGTACAGTCAATGCAGATTTTGTCCTTATAATGTCTGAATATATTTAACATGTGTTTTGCTATACATTCTGTTATCTAAGATGACTTAAATTAAAAAAATGTTTTAAAGGTTGAATTGCAATATGTGGAAACAGATTTTAAATAGGCCTATATATGGATGTATGTACATGTGTGTTGGAAAGAAAGATGCTCTGAGTCTAATGATGTAGAACAGTTCCCATTGTTACAAGTGGGTGTAATATTAAAAGTGAAAACGACCTTGTGCCAGATGTCTTGGCTTGGCTGTTGGATGTCTTGGCTTTAGTCTCGGCCACACAAGATGATGCAACAGACCGATTTGTCTTAAAATATGAGACCAATAGAAATAAATTTGTTCAGAACAATGACTGACATTTGATGCCATTGCATCAGAGACCCCTGTACGCAACAGAAGCCTGAGATTTATTTTTATAACTGATTGAAAAATCCAAACTTTAGGTCTAATTAAAGTCTTATCATACTTGGGTGGGATGTCATGATAATATAACATATTGTTCAAATTCATCTGAGTGGGTTTATTACACACACGCACACACAAGGCATAAGTTTAATAACCATCTGGGACTACACATTGTATGCCGAGCATTCCAAAATATTCGTGCATAGGTTCACCGCAGCGAACTATTGTTTTGGTTGGTAATCGGGAGCGTGGAGGAAAACAGACAGGGAAGGACGATCCCCATCCACTGTGATCAGAGGAGAGAAAACTTACAGGAGTCAACCAACCATAGCAAAACCAAGCAAGTTTGGGTACTAGATATCATGATTTCTCCGATGATGCCTAGTAATAGAGCAGTTTCAAAAACAAGTGACTGGGAGTCATATTTGGTGAGCCAAATAAGAGCCATGTTCTAAAACTGTGCACTGTTATGACTTTGCAAATTAAATGCTAAACATTTCCCCACAGTTAGAGAAGTATTGTGCATAGAAATATTATTATGATGGAAGCATCAACAATTAAGGCCCATTCACAAACAGTATATTATTGTGAGGTGTTATCATTAAGATAAATGATTTTTCCCTATAAGCAAAACTTGTATTTGAATTGATTGTGCGTTCACATTTAGGGCTTGTTTATGTAAATTGGATGATAATACAATTAAGAGATTCTGGTTAGCATTCTGAGCTTTTGAAATCTTAAAACACATTCACACCAAAGACTTTCATCTAGATCCTCCATACATGTGCAGGTATGTCCTTTAATAAATTGTTTCTGTATTTTTCTATTAAGATATGATATTCAAGTCTCAGGATATGAGCTTTCAGAGTAATGTAGACACAAAAAAATAGAAATATGCATAATTTAGTGACCGATATGCTGGACAGCAGCTCATTTAATAACTATTTCAATGGCATAAAATCAAGCATTGAGCAATCAAATGATAATTTATAGATCACGTAGTAATAAGAAATATGATCATTTTATTTAATTAAATTATAAAAATGTAATCTGTTTTTGTAGTTTTGTCTGAGGAGAATTCATTAGTATGGCTAAACGCATAAAAGCACATGTGACTGTGTGTGCGCGTTCAGACAAAGGAAGAGGATTTCACTCAACTTTACACTGATTACTGGATCATGCTGTCTTTGCGGTTAAACTGCGGTAATGAAATTCAGTTCCCTTCTTCCCCTCACATCCAAACCTTTCATGCCACCCTTGTTTAATTTTTCTGCTCGACAACCCTCTTCCCGAGCTGGCTCCTGTTCAAAACGACTCTTAGAAGAGTTTAGCTGCGTCTTTGTTGGCTGATGTTTCGGACAGGAGCTCCAGTAAATCAAACAACGTGCCTTCCTGCTCCGAAGCTTAAGACTTTCCAAACAGGCTGAGCGTTCATTCACATGCCTCGGGCCTGATTCTGTCATCCGTCCTCGTAGCCTAATCAGATTCAAGCTTTGTTGTTCCACTGCGAGTCTGTTTCCTCCCAGGTGGTTTTCATTTGGCTCTGTAGAACCACTAACGTGTCTCTTTTGGACAGATTTAAAGGGTTGAGTTAATTGCAATGTTTTACCAGCCATATCAAATTACTCCTGTAAAACAATTAGTTAAACTTGAAATGGGGAGAGGTACCAGCGTTGGCCTTTGCGCTCTCCACTAACGGAAAGGACAGACATGTCTGCTATGATATATCTTTTTTTTTCATTCATGATTTCATTGTGCCAAGTCATCTTTTCTTATCTCGTCTTATAAATAGTTGTTCCATCTCTGCTGCCAGCACTGGGCTTTGGCACATTATATCTGATTTGGGAGTGTTAAACGTTTAGTTTTATGCATTACAATATCCCTATTTGATACTTTTGTATCGGTAACAGCCAAGCACAGGTGGAGAAAAGATGCTTTCAAAATCCTCTTTTATGTTTCCAATGATTTTGGAAGCCTCTCTGTTTTTAAATAGCAAGGGGAGGGAGATATTTTTGGCTGAATGAAAATATATTCATAGCATGATAAATGAACCGAGACGCTTGGATGGTGTTCCTGTCTTCTGAAAAACACACACGCCCAGATACTAAACACTTTAAACAAACTGCAATTTACTCTTTAACAATTCATTTTTAGGACATTTTGGTAATTTGTGATACTTCTCATTGTGTTTTAAGTTCATTGTTGGTTGTGATAAAAGGAAATATTTTGTGGGTAGAAATAATCTACTGTATGATTTAATGCTTGGAAGTATTGATATTTCATGATAAGTCATGATATTTTGTGCAAAGGAGCAGATCATAAATTTTTAGGAGAAGAGGTTTCCCTACATAATCTCTTTCTCTATCTTTCTCTTTCCCTCTCTCTCTCTCTCTCTCTCTCTTAAATTTATTGCAGAGATAAACAGTTTTCCGGGACAAACTCTCATAATTTTCAATTCTCAGAGTGGTGATAAGCAATATAATGTTGCAATGCTCTTAAAATAACAACTGTGAGCAGGATTTAGGTTATTTCGAATCCCTGAGGAATTTGATTCTTAAAGACAGTCAGATTGCTGTTGCTGTGTTTCTTCTTCTCTAATATCCACTCACAGCTTTGGCAATAACATTTCTGCTCTTGCTGCTATGTTGCTGTTGATTTATGAATTGGACATTGTAATAAGAAGCTAAAGTGGAATTTTATTGTAAGTGAGCAGACATATTTTTGGATGATAAAATGGGCCAAAAAAAATCCCACAGACTTATAATGAAGGTGAGACCCAAATATGTATTTAGAGATCAGAGTATCATAGAGTTGGGGGTGTGGTCTTTTTTTTACTTAACTCTAACCCTTCCTTTTACTCTGATCTATGATCGGTTTATCCTACCAAATCCTGTTAACTAATATAAGAAAAAATACTGGAGGTCAAGAACAAAACATGAACTTCTCTGATAACTGTCAAAGCTGTCTTACCTCGTTCCTTTGTTATTTAGACGCAAACCAGTCCAGGCAAACCTAAACCACCATGCATAATGAGAAACTCAGAGCAAGCCTACTCTTCATATTCATTTTTCTGTGGAATTTGGGCTAGATATTTTTGTTGGCGGTCACTTCTAGGCTGTGACCTCTCCAGTGCTCCTAATTTCATTTTACCTTCTTAACGCTAGCCGGGTTTTATAGCCGCCGATACAGATTGCTCCATGGTGCTGTGTGCTTCTATTTATGTGTTTGTGTAAATGTATGCATGGCACATTTCCAAATTTACTAACGGAAGTACAAACCACTCTGTTTGGGGTAATGTCAGTGCAACTTTAATATATGAAAATTTATGAGGGCTGGGAGGTTCTGGAGACCCAGGGGTCCTAACGCACCATGCACGCAGTCAAATAAACACAGTAATGGGGGAAACAAGGCCAGGACACATCTGTTCCCTCTTAAAACTCCTCCATCGGCAGTATAGACAGTCCAGTGCATGGTTTAAAGATCTCAATGCTCTTCTCACAAACATTTATTATTTTATTTATTATTTTGTTAAAATATTTTTATTTAATATTTATATTTGTGTATATATGTTATGTTTTATTATGTGTTTTTTATTTAATTTAATTGTTTTATTTAACTTTTTATTCATATAACTTTTTATTTGAATTTGAAACGATCTCAATTAATTTTTTTAATTTAATCTGATTTTCCATTTTAGAACATCTTTGAGATGATAGATGATGACGAAAAGGAGAAAAGAATCTGATTTGATTGTTGTGTTAATCACCATGAAAGTTTAAATTTATTTGTGCACATTGTACACGTGTTATAAAGGAATTTTGATAAATCTATTATTATTACTCATATCAGTGTCCTAGAAAAAGCTATTTTATTCCATTAGTCATGCATGTTACTTCTAGTAACAGCATATATATTAAAAAAACAACATAAATATTTTTGATAAATCATGATATTTAAGTGAAACACATGCCTTACTTTGAGTATTAAAATGTAGAATCAAAAGCTCTGACACCAGTTGTAATAAAAAAGGCAGGATTGTACAAAAACCTATAGGATCTCAGATTGAAGCTTTCTTTTTTGGTTGCTTTATTTGTTATCGCCCCCTTGACAGATCGACAGAGACTGTGTGAATGTGTGATGGCTGCAGTATACTTTGAAGTGTGAGAGTGTGTGGAAGTTGTGTGTAATTACAGGGAAGCGGTCTGAAAAAGGCCAGAGGGAATTGTGTTTCTCTCAAAAATATTTGCCCTTTCCATTATAAATCCATTTAAAAGTGACCCGCAAAGGGCGTTATGTCCAAAATGATCATTTTTACGCACGTGACCCTGCACGGTCATTATTTACTTGCTGTCAACACCCTCTTCTTCATCTGTAGTGTCAATACACCTGTGCATTACTTCACTAAACATCTTTAGACATTGGTGTTATGTACAAACTACCTATTAGTATGCATAACTAAAACACTTATATACTTAAAGACGTTATATTTATGTAAATACAGTATGTTGGTTTCAATATTGACTGATGGTCCCTACAGTATATTTTACTCACATGTGGTGGGGGATAAAAAATACGACTTGTAAGAGTAAAATACAGCCACTGAGTGTGCAGACAGCTCAAGGCCATTGCTAAGTGCTATTCATTAATTAAAAGCACAAGCTGAGGTCACAGGTCACATCCTCTCTGGTGGTTTGACGCCACGGCCACAGCCAGTCTGACGCTCGGCTAATAAGGTCTGCTTGACTTGTTTGGTCTGAGGGGTTTGGAGATCAGGGTCTGACAGAGGAGACTTAAGCTAAAGTTTAGACTTTAAAGACTCAATAATAGAATGAGCCACAATTTAGGGCTTTAGATTGAAGTAGCTCGGAAAGATTATGTAAGACGTGAGGAAGGAAGGTTTCATTTACACGAAACATGTTGTAGGGGGATGACTAGATTTGGCTGCATTCAGTGCTCTTGGCTAAAAGACCATTTTTACACAATCACATATTTTATGTTTAACATCTGACAGATGCTTATTCAAAGTGGCTTACAGTGCATTTAAGGGATCATTTTGAGTTGTTCACTCAAAAGTTACAATTGTGTCATCATTGTTCTTCCGAATGCCAAACCTTGGCACTATTCTGCAAATCTTTTTTTTGTCTTTTGATAAAAAAAGTTTTAAAAGCTTTAAAACATGACAGGTTTTTCTTTTTTGGGATGAAGTGTCTTTTATGCAGTCACTGCCAAAGAATTCCAGTGGGATCACAAATCGGTCATATACAGTAATTGATTAACAGGTGAAAGCGATTGATCAACAGGTGAAAGTGTAAATCTGTTTCCACATGATGGTGTGTTTCCAGTTGTTAGCTGTGTGACTGCGCTCTAATGTAACGTCATGTGTGACGAACAGAGATGAACCAGCCTGCTGTCCACAGCTGTCCTCTGTATGAAACAAGCCACTCATGCAGATTTGTGTCAGTCATGCTTAGCGTTGGGCCGGGGCGTGGGAAAGCACGCAGGGTGTGTGTCCTGAAGTTGCCCTATGCTACAGCATGTTGTTAGCAGCTTGTCTAGAGGTCAACACATGTTCAATGCCAATTGACAATTGAGAACACGTATAAACCAAAACATTTCAACTTAATTTTATCATTAATATTCATACACGTTGTGAACATTTTAAACTCGCCCATTGACTCACAGCCTCTCTCGAATTTTGTCAAGGCATGGCTGGAGAAGGTTGAAAGGAGATCTCAGTCAACATCTAAACCAGTCCACCTGTTCAGTGGCAGTTCGCCCGAGAGATAGATCTGATCAGATACAGTAGCTGCAGAGATGCGGGTATGGTAACCAAGGACAAAAGGCACTGATGCTGGGATAACAGACATGATTATTGGTCATATCTTTGGGTTAGAGGTCATGCAACAGACAAACTCATTATTGTGCTGTAATTTTAGCGGTAGCTAATACTTGGAGCTAAGTAGGTTTCGATAAATATTGTTCCAAGATCAACGAAAGATAAATAAAAAATTGTTTGGGTATAAATGCAGGGACCTCCTCAACTTTCCTCTACTAACGTATTAGTGGATGTGTTTGTTTTTTGATACACGTGCACACACACGCACACACACGCACACACACGCACGCACGCACGCACACACACACACACACACACACGCATGTCTGGTTGATTATCTCCATGGGGACAGTCCATAGGCGTAATGTTTTTTATACTGTACAAACTGTATATTCTATCCCCTATCCCTAACCCTATCCCTAAACCTAAAGATCATAGAAAACTTTTTGCATTTTTAGATTTAAAAAAAGCTTTTTTGCCCATGGGGACCTCAATTTTGGTCCCCACGGTGACACGAGTCCCCATGTGTTGGTGTGCATTCAGGTTTAGGTCCCCACCGGGATATACAACCATGAACACACACACACACACACACACACACGCACTGTTTAGTAGTGTTAAAACATGTCAACTCATGGTCTAGAAGCATGTTTAAGGGGAGGATGACAAGCTTGTGAATAATGATGGTTTACGAGAGAAAAAACACCAGGCTCTTTAACTGAAGAGGCCATAAATTAAGAGTCATTATGATCCTTTGAAGTGTGGAAAGTCAACGCTGTCCAGTTCAGTTCCAACACTGATGTGTCAAAGACTGTTTCGGACATCTAGCTGTTTGGTCATCTCAGATGTGAACTTGTTCTCTGTTGAGATTAGATTAGTCTCATGCAACCCAACCCAGAAGAATAGAATAGAAGAACCATTTTTGGTTCCACAAAGAACCATTCAGTCAAAGGTTCTTTAAAGAACCATCTCTTTCTTAGCTTTTTATAATCTTAAAAACCCTTTTTTGCCACAAAGAACATTTTGTGAGACAAAAAGGTTCTTTGGACTTTAAAGGTACTTTATGGAACCATTTAGACAAAAAAAGGTTCTTCTATGGAATCGGGAAGCACCGTTATTTCTAATAGCGTAGAACAGTCTGTATTGATTTAATGCATTATTATAGTCACCTTATGTTCAACCTGTCAGGGACAGCAGCAATGGATACTGGGACCTTTATAGTTTCCATTAAAGCCAATAAAATTCCCATTACAACCGAATTTCTTTGATGGCTTTTTATCATCATTTTTCCCCATGCAGGCCTTAACTAAAGTTGTGCTTTAAAATGCAATTTGGATTATGAGTCTGGCCTGCAAACTAAACTCTGATACCAGAACCCAAGGTCCTTAGAAACACTACGTGCCCCGTTTTGATAGACGTGATGAATCATGTTTAAACATGACAGTACAGATGAAACATTCAGACCTGCTTTTAGCTTGTAACTTCTTGGCATTGACAATACAGTCTGTCAGCAGATATCTGTGAACTCGACTTGTGAGTGACGCTATTTTCTTCATGGTCGTTTCGAACAGATTTGGCAGATGAGTGTTGTGTACAGCTGTCTGTATGAGTGGCTGTTACAAACCAGCTTTAGGGTCAGACTGAAACACTATCAGGCCACAAATAAAGCTCTCGAAGGAGACAAATGTTTCTTGGCTCACGTCCATATACACAGACAGCATCTCTCATGTCTGACTGGGTTATGATTTTCCAGAACAGTCTGGACCATTGTTCCATTCAATGAAAATCCCTTATATTCTCTCATGCATGCAGTATTGCTGTGGTAGGGGATATCTGGCAGGATTTTATGATAAATTTGACTGTCAATAGAGAAACACCACAGAGACTGTCACAGACACACACCTGCATGCAGAAATACACTCGGATGCACGAAAGCGAAGCGGGAAGGCCTCTCTATTACTAATTTACTACTCAGCAGACTTTTTCTGTTTTATCAAATATTCCTTTTGCAGGGCTCCTCTAGAGAGAAAGATAAAGACACGGGGAGAGTAAGAGGGAGTAGGGATCCATATTTTTAAAATTGTATGCGTATACTGTACGTCTCGCTCCATCACCCACACCTGGATCTCACTTCAACCTTCCTACTTTCCAGAACCAGATTTAATCTTTTGATTTATAAATGATGCCAAGCTGGTTTTTAAAAGCATTTTATTGAGCTGAACAATGAGTAAATGCTATTTGTAAATACATAAGAATGAAATGATACAAGCAAATACACAGTATCAAGATTTCATTTTGGCAAAATTGTATTTTCATACTTTCTAAATAAAAAGTTAAAAATATAAGTCTGCAAAGGGTAAAGAACTAGTAGAATGGGGAAAATGTGATACTAAATACATTTAAACTTTAGAATTTATAGATTCTTTTTTTCTTTATATCACGCTGCACAGTTATGTTGGCTAACATTTTTTATGCTTACAAAGTGATATTTTGATAATCTTGTAAACATAATTTATGTTTCACAATATATAATGATCCATCCTTTTATATTTTTTCCTTGAATGTAATGCATTTTATATACCCACGAAAAAAAATAATAGACCATTTCAGAGATTGTTTTTCTGATTTTAAAATGTACTATTTACGTATGTGTTTAGCGAAAATGATACTTTTGGTTTCATTCTGTGAACTACTAACAATATTTCTATCATATTTCAAATTAAAATATTGTTTTTATTTGCATTTATTTGCAGAAAATGAAAGCTGGAGAAACAGGTCGAAATAACAGAAAAGATTCTCTGGATTTTTTCAGACCTCAAATACTGCAAAGGAAACAAGTTCAGATTCACTTATAAGCAATACAACAGTAATATTTGTACATGTTTTTAGGACAAGTTCAAATTATTTTTTAATGTGATAAATAAAAAATGGGTGGATAACAATTAGACAAGCTATGTTAAAAGAGAGTAAATCAGAAATAGCATTTGTAATCCCCTTTCATCAGGTCAGAGGTCGGGCTGTGGTCTGGTAGATGCCTCGGGCAGTAAGACCCATTGCATTACACATTCAAAGTGACAAAGCTTCAGCACAGTGAGTCACGGGGAGTGAAACATTAACAGGTTTTCATGTGTGTGGGACAAATGCCAATTAAAGGCTTTGATAAGCGAGGACTGACCACAGGACGCCTGCCTCAAATGATTCTCTGTCAATGACTCAGACTCCTGGGGATACTTCTAATGTAAATAACAACAGCATGTAGCAGCAGGGGACATATACTCACCTTATAAGTATTTGAGCCTTTAAACATTACAAGAGCCTTTAAACATTTCTTACATTCATTCAATGTATCCCAAGGGGGTCGATTTTATTAAATATTTTCCTAACCATTTTTTCCCAGCCTGAATAGTTATTGAATGTTGAATAGTTATTGCATAGTTGAGTTATACAAATATATATTTGTGTGTCATAATGTTCAATGACACGGAAAATAATTGCGTTTCTCAGTCTGACTTTGTGTCTCAAAGTTACAGTTACACGCTTAAAAGGCTGGTTCACTAAAGCGGAAATGTAAAGCTAATATTTGGGTCAAAGTTTTATTATCAATTCATTATATCAAAATGTATAAAAAGTTTATTTTTCAGGTTTACAGTTTTTTTACTTTTTACTTACAGTTTTTTGTATTTTTGGTGAAGTGTTTCTTGTGTTTAGATTTTTCTTTTTGTAAAACATCACGCGAAAGTTACTGGATTTTCCTGGTCATGACCGAGGTTGGAAATAAAATAAAAATATGTTTAGGCTAAGTAATATTATAATGTTTATTGCATTAAATTGTTCTATTAATTAATCATTCATGTCATAATGTCATTCCAAACCTTTCTGACTTTTTTTCCTCTGCAGAACACAAAAGAAGATATTTTGAAGAATGTTTGTAACCAAACAGGATGGGCCCCCATTGACTTCCATTTTATGGACACAAAACCACTGAAACATTTCTCAAAATATCTTACAGGTTTTCAGGGTGAGCAAATGCATTTTTTTTTTTTTTTGGCTGACTATCTAGTAACTTACTGGTAAATCACTAAAGCTGCCACTATGTTCACATTTTTGCTTGCATGTTTGAGTTGTTGTGCATCTTTCAGTAAGACAATTAAACTAGCTTTAATCAAAACCGCTTTTA
Organism: Triplophysa rosa; assembly: GCF_024868665.1. Lineage (NCBI taxonomy): Eukaryota > Metazoa > Chordata > Actinopteri > Cypriniformes > Nemacheilidae > Triplophysa > Triplophysa rosa. Next base: position 17,371,571 of record NC_079909.1, on the reverse strand, counting down.
TGGACATAACATACCCTGACATGACATCAAAGTGTTTGTCCCTCATGTTATTCAGAGCTAAGTGGCTCTTCTGAATACAAGCAAATATGTTTTGCTGCCCTTACACAAAGAGCCACCAGATATCTCACCAGACAAGATGACACACATAGAGGATCATACGGGTGATTCCTCGTCATGGTCTGGGTGGTATTTGGAAGCATTTGTGTGTGTGTTTTGTGTGTGTGTGAATGCTGAGGGTCTTTTCCGTCTCTAATGCACATATCGTGCATGCCTCCGTCCCAGCCCTTTAAAGAGCACGACATAATTCGCATGCCAAGCAGCAGCCTGCCCCACCAAAACCTTTGTGTGGCCGCATCAGCGTCTCACGGTATCATCTCCATCCCAATTATCTCTTCACAACATGTTCTGTCCCATAACTCAAAGCCTGATCCTCTCACGCTAATACCACAGAACCGCTCTGAGCGATATGGGCGCCTACAAAGGCCCCGGCACCTTATCAGATTCAAACTTCGACGGCAGGGAAATGCGTTTCACCTGGTCTCCGCCCTTACTTTTAATCAGCTTCCAATCTCACTCTCCCTCATTCTTTCATTACGTGTCCTGTAATAACAGATGACTTCCCTTGTATTCGTTGTTATCTGATTCTATTGTTAAAAGAACGCTGATTTGAACCCCCATTGTCAGCGTTGATCGTTATGGGCTTGTGATGGGTTGGTCAGAACGACCCAGGGCTGTATTACAGGAGGGAAGATTTATGCTATCGGGGTCTCCAGTATTTTCATTGCCCTGAAGGGAAACAACAAAGACCTTCTTTCATCTTGACCGGTTGGAAGGGAGCCTTGTTTACTGACACACATGCGTTGGAAGTGATTTCCTGTTGCTTCACCTTCGCTAATGGCTCGATAAACACAAGTTTTGGACATGAAACAGTGATGTGACGCTTGTGGGAATGACCGATTTTTACAAATTTAAAAAAAGATAATGGGAAAGAAAAGTTTTTTTAGACCCCAAAACTATTATGAACACTTTAGAAATGTAATGGAAGTTTTGCATGGGCAAGCATTGCTCAAAAGTCTTAGTAAACGTATTAAAACGATTCCAATGTGCATGCATATATAAAAACAGGTTTTGCATTATATACTGCATACGTTTTAAATGATAAATACTAAATCTCGACTCCTCTGTTTTTATTTAAAGCCCTTTCAGCTCATATTCCCCAATGGTGTAGTATGACTGGTTTTTATTTTCCTGCAAAGCACATTTATTCACATTATTCAGAATATAATATTTCGATATTGATGCCACATGTTAAGACATACTGTAATTATTCCATCAAAAAATCGTATTGCTGTGTGGTGAGTGTACAATAGCGCAACATTTCTGGGGTGGGACTTTTGAATCACTTTAACTGATTTTGATTGCCTTATTAATGCAGAAAAACATCAAACAAGACCAGACAAACTGCATGCGAACTCTTTGACAAAGAGAGTTCTTGCCGGCGGATAAATCCTGCCAACATCATTACGCTCGTGTTTGTGTCATGCACAGAGCTGCCCATGTCAAGGTCATGGCAGGCTGTCGTATCAACCCATGTGGCAGTTAGTAATTGTGCCAAGCATGCCGGTGGCTGATGGCATGGTGCCCTAAAGCGGGCGGGTGGCTGGCTTTTTTGACTGTGCTGCTGCATTGTGTTTGTATGAGTTCAGCTGGAGGTTATCAACCTGCTGACACTCTATACATCGATAACTGTTAATGCTTTCATACAGTGAAATATGAGGACATGATGTGAGCAAATAAATGCAGAGGTTCACACAGAAGATAAATCTCAGATTGATGTTTCTAATGGACATTGGAACAGCTTGATCTACTTGACGTTTTACTTGCACACAAAAACAAAGACATAAACTGGCATTAAATCACCAAAATTTTTAATTATTTACCCGCTTTTGTGTAAGTTAAAGAGTTAGAATTTGTAAGCAGCCATTTATTTACATGAAAGTGAATGGTGACACTGGCTGTTCCTGCATTTACTTTAATTTTTTTAACTCTTCATAAATCCTTTTGTTTTCCATAGAGAAAAAGAATATGTTTAAAAACTTAAATAATGTAAATTATATTAATTTCTTAAGATCCCCAAATTTCAGTTTTGGGTAAACTATGCCTTCGGGTGAACTTAAACTGCTAAAAGTATGTTTTTTAATTGACACATTGCATCTATTGTCTATTTATGGTATATCTAAGACTTTTATATTACAGCCATACAAGTTCAATCTTTCCAGTTAAATGCTGCAATTACATCTATTTTAACCCAGAGTTAAGTACAGTGTGTTCCTAACTCAAGATAAAAACTGCTCATGTTACAAGGAAATTATTTCATAATTGTAGTGTTGGAACCATTCAGCATAAGTGGAGAATATTACATTTACTATGCACAATATACATATACAATTTACTTTGAATTAAACTTTAGGGCAAGTTCTGAATGAAAAAGACGAACATCCCAAATAAGAGTGTACTGAGTATTTTATGTCTTTGAAAGAATCTTTGTCATCCCTGCTCAGAAAACAACAACAATTGAACCCTGCTCAAAACACAAAAAATTGACAATTTAATAGCTATAATGGGAATTGTACTGGTTTTAAAGGAAACTATAATGGTGTCTGGAATGTGGTGGATTCTGTTGGTGGGATGTTAGATGGGAACCAATAGAACACCATTAAATCATGTTGGAGTAATGCCCAAAACAAAGCAAAAAGGAATTTTGTAATGGTTTAATGGAAAAAGCTAATGGTGCATAGTGGTATTTTAATGGAAACCATTTGTTTTTTTTTCACCAGGGATTTTAAAGTTATAGTTACTTATATTTCTAAACTTCTAAATGTATTTAGAAAACTCAGCAATTCCACTAGTCAAAGCAGTGCCGATCCTAGACGTCTGGGGGCCCTATGCAAACCTTTGTGAGGGGCCCTTTTCATAATAGTTAAAATTAGATGAGCATAACTGTAAACTATAAGACATAAAATGACAAATCAATTAACACACATTTAAACGAATTAAAACTGAAAGACAAAAAACCTTAAACTGACATTAAGTCAGAAAGTAACAATTAAGTATAAATTAAATTCACATTTTGATTTACATGTAAATAATCCTTTACCTAAAGTAACACATGGCTCTGGAACCATGTAGCTTTTTACTAATCAAATGAGTGATTAACAAAAATAAAACATGATAAATATAGTTTACTCAAGAAAGCTAAGCATTCAAAAACAAAACATATCAATTATTCTCTAAATGTGATGACAGAAAAATTACATATTATCATGGGCAAACTAAATACAGTGGTGTGCATTATAGCTGATACTCACATGAACATGTGAGAACATGTGGAGAAGCGAATAGTCATCAGAAGTCTGTGGTAGTGCGTGAGTCTGCTATTTACCCTCTTACCTTGAACTGGACTGTTGCCTGTTGTTAGTTAAGATTATTTGAGCTTGTTTATTTAATTATTCGTTGACTGATTGCTAAGGTGTTAGCATTTTTGTTCCGTTGGGTACTGTGTTACTGAAGTCACATTAAGTTGCCGTTAGCCGCTCGTTACAGCTAGACATTATAATTTTGCACTAAAAATCACGGAGCTAGTTGATGATTGATCCGTGGCCCATTCAAGTCGTTCAGGCTTTGTTTTGCTAATCGAGAAGGCATGTTCCACCTGTATTCTGTTCACGCTAATCTCAACACATACTTAAGCAGTGCCTCTGCGTTGGCGTGGTAAGCGTCAGTGGTAGCGTCAGCTCTAGTGTGCAGCCCTCTTCATGTGAAGACTGACGAGAGTAAAGACCGACGAGAGTAAAGACCTGTGACTCTACCTAGCAAAGACACTGGCAAGGCACATTAGTATATTTAATATACCTTTGATTTCATTTAATTGTATACTAACATCATGTGTTTCCAGTTTATACCTGTACTCCACCGCAGACAGTATTCTCACCCAAGATGCAAGGCACGACGCGCTCACTCTCACACACGTCCCATTCACACCTCCCCTTCTACACCTCTGTCTCTCTCTGTGGGTCTCTGGGACTGCCAGTCAGCTGTGAACAAGACAGACTTCATCCATACGTTTGCCAGCCAGTCTGACATTCACATTCTAGGTCTTACCGAGAAATATCCCACACTATCTTCCCTATGCAACAACTATTCATTTGAATACCATGCTGTTAATATCACTTTTCCCACTCAGCTCAGTGTTGTTGTAGTTTACCGCCCCCCAGGTCCTCTTCACAACTTCATTGAATGAGTTAGATGTGCTGCTCTCATCATTCCTGGAGGATGGTGGACCTCTTGTAGTCTTTGGGGACTTCAACATCCACCTGGAGAAACCCTATGCTTCTGACTTCCACACTCTCACCTCCTCGTTCGATCTCACGTGCCTCGCCACAGCCTGTACTCACAGATCAGGAAACCAGCTTGATCTCATCTACACCTGTAACTTCTCCGCAGATAACATTAAAGTCACACCTCTTCACATTTCTGACCACTTCCTCATCACTTTCAACCACCCGTTTATTTTAGACGAAACCTTCGCTCTCTCTCCCCTAGCACCCTCTCTGGTAAAGTGACATCCTCTCTTCCCTCCAACTTTGCATCTCTAGATGCTGACACTGCCACCGACACCTTATGCTCAACACTTACATCCTGTCTAGATAACCTTTGTCCTCTGTCCTCCAGACCAGCTCACGCCACCCCCTCCTGCCCCTGGCTGTCTGACATCCTCCGTGAACAACGGAGTACACTCAGGGCTGCTGAAAGGAAATGGCGCAAGTCCAAGAATCCTGCTGACCTAAGGGACTACCAGTCACTACTCTCCTCTTTCTCTGCTAGTGTTACCACAGCTAAAACGTCTTTCTATACCACCAAGGTGAGCAATGCACCTAACACTCGGCAGCTTTTCAAGACATCTAATTCTCTTCTTTGCCCCCCTCCTCCCCCACCCACTTCATCTCTGACTGCGTTGGACTTCGCTGTATTTTTCACTGAGAAAACATCATCCATCAGCAAACAATTCTCAGCACCTCAGACCTTGGTACACACTACCCTCACTTCAAACATTGAACTCTCCTCTTTCACCCCACTGACTGACACCGAAGTCAGCAGACTTCTTTCCAGCCACCCCACCACCTATCCCCTTGACCCAATCCCCTCCCATCTCATTCAGGCCATATCCAGCACACTCACACACATCATCAACACCTCCCTGCTCACCATCACATTTCCATCCACATTCAAACAGGCCCAGGTCACGCCCCTACTGAAGAAACCCACATTGGACCCCCCTACTACCGACAGTTACAGACCTGTCTCTCTCCTCCCATTTATTGCAAAAACACTTGAAAGGGCAGCTTTCAACCAGGTGTCTTCCTACCTATCCCAGAACAAACTACTGGATGACAAGCAGTCTGGCTTCAAAACAAAACAACTCCAATGAGACTGCACTACTATCGGTCACAGAAGCACTGCGGCTAGCAAAGGCTGAATCTAAATCCTCGGTCCTCATTCTGCTAGACCTATCTGCAGCCTTTGACACTGTCAATCACCAGATACTGCTAGCAACCCTGTCATCTCTAGGAATGTCAGGCTCTCCTCTCCGCTGGTTCAAATCCTACCTCTCCGGCAGATCCTTCAAGGTGTCATGGAGGGGCTCGCTGTCCACTGCTCACCACATGATCACTGGGGTCCCTCAGGGATTGGTGCTTGGACCGCTGCTTTTTTCCATCTACACGACATCCTTGGGACCCATCATATGGGCACACGGCTTCTCGTATCACTGTTATACTGACGACACCCAGATGTACATCATGTCTCACATAGACGATACCACTGTAGCAGCTTGCATTACAGCCTGCCTTGAAGACATCTCAGCTTGGATGAAAGAGCATCACCTCCAGCTGAACCCTGCCAAGACAGAACTACTTGTGTTTCCGGCACACCCCACGGTGCAACACAATCTCACCATCCAACTTGGCAATACCACAATCACTCCTTCCAAAACAGTCAGGAACCTCAGAGTCATATTTGATGAACAGCTGTCCTTCAATGATCACATTGCAAAGACAACGCGGTCATGCCGATATGCCTTATTCAACATTAGAAAGGTTAGACCCTATCTCACTGAGCATGAGGCACAACTCCTTGTCCAAGGCCTGGTAATCTCATGGTTGGACTACTGCAATGCTATCCTTGCTAGTCTTCCTGCAAAGGCTATCAAACTGCTCCAGCTGGTTCAGAACGCAGCAGCTCGCCTCGTCTTCCAACAGCCCAAAAGGGCTCATGTGATACCTCTTTTCATCTCTCTCCACTGGCTACCGGTTGAAGCCCGTATCAGATTCAAGTCACTAATGCTTGCCTACAGGACTATCACTGGGTCTGCACCGACATACTTTCACACCCTCCTACACCCCATCAAGATCCCTGCGATCAGCAAACCAGCAGCGTCTTGTATTGCTTTCCCATAAGGGCAGTAAATCACTTTCCTGCTCATTCTCATTCACAACGCCTTCCTGGTGGAACATTCTTCCTAACTCGGTCCGGTCAACCACATCTCTCACAACATTCAAAAATCTACTTAAAACCCATCTCTTCTGTGAATACTTGACAGACAAATGAAAAAAAACCTCTCTAACACTAACCCTCTCTCTTTCTCTCAACAGGTAGTGGTCTAGCTTTTGTTGAAACCAGTTACTTTGTATTGGCACCTATTGTATTATTGCTCCTGTATGACATATCGCTTATTGCTCCCTAAACTCTTTGTAAGTCACTTTGGATAAAAGCGTCTGCTATATGACTAAATGTAAAATGTAATGTCTAAATGTAATGAACATTGTACAGCTGGTTTTGTGACTAAGTCATTCCCTGTAAATGCTATTGAAATTAGAATATTAATGTGTATGTAACTTTGGAGACGGTCCCTAAATTCACAACTATCGAACGTCCAGTCAAACCAACTGTTTTGTAAATATGTACTTGCATATGTTGACAAAACTAAATAAGACTTTAAAATAGTACAAAAACACCCCCCTGGTGGTAGGGCCCTACTCAACTTGCATAGTTTGCCTATAGGAAGAATCGGCTCTGAGACAAAGAAACTCAGTGGAAGCAACACACCCTCTGACAGAATTCATTCTCAAGTGCCTTCAAACTTTCTTCTCACTAGCTGTGACAGGCTGACTGCTTGCCAGTGCCATGAGCTAACACCTGACTTTTACCCAAGAAAAATGATGGCTGATTTGTTTACCCCTGTGAGCAAGTCTTGACCTGGTTGTTGACATCCTGAATCCAGTGCACTTGGGTTTGTGTGTCTTGAGGTTTGAGGGATTCATGAAAGCAAATTTTCTGGCAATCCCAGCAGCGTACAGTAAGGGAAAGTGAATATTGAAAACATCCACAGCGCTTTCTAATTTTGTTTTGAGATTTTGCTTCACTCTCTACACCTCTCTCGCTCCCTCTCTTACTTTATTCGTGCACATATGTGCTCCGTTAGCAAAACGCCACTCCCATGACATCATCAATGTTACATTCAAGCCACTTTTTTCATTTTCAGCAGATTTAACTGATTATTATAGTCAGAAGTGCCCATACTTGCATTTTTTTTCACCCCCCCCCATTATTATAGCTGACAGGACATAGACCTTGCATTCGTTCTTTAAGTATATTCTTACTTTTTTTGCTTTGACAACGTTGCTGTGTCTTCAGGTATCCTTTCCTCCCTAAGGCTGGTTTTGAAGTAATTATGTTTCAGCAGCTATCACCTTGATGTCGAAAAAGCCTGTGATTTTAAAAGAAAAACAACGTATTGAGAGGCTTTTAGGGAAGTTAAAGGGTTTCTGATGTTCGTATGTTAGGTAAGGATTGAAATCCAGGGGTGGGTTGCACCAACCATTTCTAGGATGTAAATGACCACTTGCGCTGAATATTTTGATGCTCTAAGTTGGTTGGAAAAATAAAGAAACTAATGATTTTCAGAAACGTGACCCGGAGTAACATCCTTGACATTTGCATTTTACATTTGTATAAATGATCAAATCGGACCATATGGATGATAAATAAGGCTCCCTCGATCATGAGAGTCTAGCAAATGTGTAATCACCATAGAAAAATACATTACGTCATTACCAACTCTAGATGTGATCAGTAATGCAGGAAATGACAGAATATGGAAGTTTAAGGCGTTAAGAGGACCAGAGCGAAGCAGTTTCAGCGGAAAAGGATAGTTTCAGGAAACACAGTTGATCTTTCCTGCTTCGATGGTTGTGTATGTTTCCAGGATGCGACAGGCATTACACTTGCGCACATGGTGTGTGTCAAAGCCGTCGGACAAATGTAAGGGTCAAAACACCTTGTGACATCATCCCATCACATTCGGCAACAGCGGCAACCTTGTTCTTGTTTTGTGGGTGGGGAGGGAGGGTTTAAGATGTTGGGAAACATAGAAGGAGCACCCCATTAACACGCCGCTGTGCATCAACATGCTTTCACATCCTTCAGTGCCATCGACAACAATGCCGAAGCTCTTCTCAACACTTGCTGATCTCATGCAACCAACCCGGGGCGAGCGAGTCAGAAGTGTCTAAGTCAACAGCCGCAGCGCCCTGGTAACAAAAGCATTTCGAACACGCCTAATCCTCCTGGCTGCCAGAGCCCCGAGGTTTCCATTCACACTAGACCAAAGAGCCAGCCGCCATAGAGCGCCATCATTTAGTTTTTGTTTCAGAAGCAAAACAATGAAGTCCAATCAACACATGAGCAGACGGCTGGCTGGCACCACTGAGTATATTTATAGGGTCGCTTAGTTCTTGATTTTGCCACATTTATTCGTTTTATTATGAAGTTAATGTTGTATATGTGGGCTGATATTTTTTATGTTTGACCTGCATTTTTAATATAATAATACAATTCTCACAGACTATTTTAAAACACAAAAAAGGCAAGGATACATGGTATTTTTGGAATATATAGGCTATATATCATGTATGCATGATAATAACGTATATATGAGGCTTTTGTTCATAATTACAATAATATCATGTTAATTTGATCATAATTTATCATATATCACATTAATTTTATAATCTTATTTATTCATTTTAGTGTTTTATTTTATCGTTCAAATAATCATCTTCAATTATCTTCAATCATGTACACTACAAGGCATGCGTGCAATGCTATTGAGCACCACCACCCAAGACAGTCACAATGGCATTATACAGCACATGATGCTGTGAGTCTCCGTGTGTCACGATTTCCTCCTCGTTGGCTTTAATTGTGTTTTATTGCATGCAGGAATTTGGGTTTTCTCCCCAACTTTGTCCAAGTCTTTGTGTTTTGGAGAGTTTTCCGCCATAGTTCTGGGTGTGGTAGGTGGTGTCATTAGAAAAAGTAGAAAAATGGAAAATAAAACTAGAGGAAAAGAGAGAGATACTCACCCAGTGCTAGCTCTCTCGCTAAAACATACAGGTTTCTGACTACAATCCTGGCTTTTAGGTAGTGCACATTGTGTCTGTTTCCAAACAGGATGGTCCTTTTTGTCATCATTTTGCATTGACACAAACATGATGTCATACCATTTAAATGACCTTAAATTCACAAAAGCGTTCCATTTGTTGTCTATCAGGCGTAGATAAGACAATTTCAAAACCTCAAACACTGCAGTCATTGTTTTTATTTCTCTGTTCAGACACTTCTAATTGTGCACGCTTAATTATGCAATTTAACAAGCGTTTAGGCTGTCTATCAGTCAGCTGTTTTTTAGGGACGTTTCTATTGAATCTACATATTTTATTGTTTGTTGTACTTGATAAAAAAACATGTGTGATTTTTTAATGAAATGTCAGTAGTTATGCTTTGAGGTTTGGCTCATGGCAAATGTGCTAGTCATTTTTCTCAGTTCATAGTTCATACTGGCATGGCTTTATCTCTTACATAAGCAGTGGTCCACACGAACGTAAGCCGAAGCTTTTGATGTCGAGTTCTCGTCACCCACATGTCCACATTGCAGAATGAAAGGAAGTCCACCAGCTGAACTAAGAAGAGAACAAATACTCTAATAGCATGTGCCCTTCCTCCTACCGTGTCGTGCCCTACATACTGCGTCCTTAGGAAGTGAACTAGCTGTGCCAGGACTGTAACAGAATGGGCATAAAGGGGAAATATTCCACTTCCTCTTTGATTTTGATGTCTCTCTCTCTATCTATATATCTATCTAAACATTACTGTAAACATTTGCTTGTCCGAACAAGAACTTTTTCTAGACCACACGCACATTTAATTCATCAGTACCTGCTGAGCGTGCCCAAGTCTTAACTTGAATTTCTGTAATGCACATTCGTTTTTTCTTATGACTTACATTAATCGCTCAATCTCCACAATTAAAAGGCTTTTAGGGATCAAGTACGATTTGATAAGACCCACATGACACATGACATTTCTATACTGGCAGATCTTTGTTTGTTTATTCTTCACATGGGGGAGATTGTACTGATGACACACGGGTACAAGATGCCAAAAACATTGTTTGATACAGTGTTCTCCACCCTTTTTAAACTCTTATTGATGAGATTATCGCAGTTTAGATGAAAGTGTAGATGGAGCGGCCTGCAGTTTCTAATAGGAGTTTGGGAAATGCATGTTAATGGAGCATTAAATAGAGAAAATGTGCATGCTTACCTCAGTTCTCCCATGGGTTAAAGGAACAGTTCACTCAAAAATGAAAATTCTGTCATCACTTACTTACCCTCAATTTGTTGCAAATCTGTATACATTTCCTTGTTCTGATGAACACAGAGAAATTAATTTGGAAGAATGCTTGTAACCAAACAGTTCTTGGCCACCATTGAGTACCATAGTAAGAAAAAATACTTTATACATTTCTTTGTTCTGTTGAACACAAAAGAAGATATTTCGAAGAATGTAGGAAAGCAAACAGTTCTAACTACCATTGTCATTATTCTTACTATCGTAGTCAATGGTGGCCAAGAACCAAGCTGGCCAAGTCTGGTTACAAGCATTCTTCCAAATATCTTTTTCTCTGTTCATTTTGAACAAATACATTTATATAGATTTGGAACTCCAGGGTGAGTGAATGATGACAGACTTTTTATTTTTGGGTGAACTGTCCGCACCTCAATATTTTCAGTATGGTGGTATAGCCTTGTTAGAGCTTGGTGATCAAAATGTCACAAATATTCCTTTGAGCAAGATATTTCACCTCGAGTTACCCCAGGTGTTGTTGCAATTTACTTTGAGTTGTTTTGTATAACCGAGAGAGCTAAAAGACTAATTGGTGATTAAGCTTTCCACAGCCATGTCCAAGTCTTTTTATTTCAGTCGGTTTATTTTGAACAAGCCTTCAAAACCCGGTTGCCTTTTCCGACATGCTTTTTGTTATTTTCTATAAATACGTGTAATTGACTTGATTGAAATGTTTTGAGGAGAATTACACATGTATCTCAGGCCTAATTTGCAACACTCTCTGGTTTGTTTTACAGTGATTTGCAAAGCAGTTTCTGCAATTTGATATTGACAAAGTTTTATAAATCTATACTGATTTTGAACAAAAACCTTGTTTAAGCTCTAAGTTGGACACATGATGTGACTAGGGATAGTTGGCTCTAAAAATATGTAAAATTCACCTTTTGTGTAACACAATTTTAAAATGTCTCAGTGGTTTTGTGTCTATACAAAAGAAGTAAATGAGGGCCAGTGTTGTTTGGTTACTTTCTTCAAAATATTTTCTTTTGTGTTTTGCAGAAGAAAAACAGTCATACAGGTTTGGAATGATGTGAGGGTGAGTAAAACGATGAAAGATTTTTAATTATGGGGTGAACTATCCATTTAACATGTACATTACCCTCTTAAACTTGGTAAGAATCAATTTACTTACATATAATTTATTTACATATACTTAATTACAATTACTATTAAATGTATGTTTTTATTATATTTTGTCACAAGCATACATCTGTCTGCTTTAAGTGTGAGTCACTTTGGTTAAACTGTGACATGAGTGAATACAGCTGCTATTATGCTCAATGATAAAATGACAGAATATTTCTTTAGCGTAGTGGACAAAGTGGTCAAGTGATTGCTATAAAACGGAGACTCTGTTGGACTGAACCCAAACCATGACACATAAATGAATCATAATATAAACCACTATGATCTATACCAATGAGAAAATGTGTTTTCCTCTGTCTGTCAAGGTTGTTCCACTTCCACTGAAATAAATCAGTGTTCAACTTCAGAGAATGAGTGTATTTGAACCCTCAACCCGATCGTGTGTGTTCTCACAAAATGAGGTCTGAACAGAACATTACAGAGAAATGTTGAGTTAGCAGGTTGCCAGAAAGCTGGTTTGTGGTTTTATTCAATTAAGGTGTATTTATTGAAGAGATTTTTAAACATTGATTTAGTGCGACTAAGTATAGTTGTACATTTGAATTTAAATACACACATATACGCACATTCAGTGACCTGGTTTTAGTTTTTTGGAGTGTGGTTTGTTTGTGCTGGTCTGTGGACAGTGATGTCCTTTCCATCTGAACTTTTCACATTCTCCAATTAGATTGTATAACTAACTATATTCCAGCCCTCAAATGCCAGAATTCTTTTGGTTTTAATGGCATTCTCAATTAATTTATCACCAACAGTCCACCAACAGTTGGCCATAGCCCCAAGTCAAGTGTTTTTAAATGTCTAAAACAAAGGCTTTGGTCATAATTACATTTACATGAATTCATCTTCGCGGACACTTTTATCCAAAACAGCTTACAAATGAGACAGCATGTAACATTTTTTAACAAGTTACAATATCCCATAATGAAGGAATGCGTTGTCCTTTTTCTTTCCACAAAAGGTTGTGTTCAAATGCAATGTGTTCTGTTTCACATACTATTTTTAGTAAGCAGTATATAGTGGATATTGTGCAATATTTAGTTAGCTTGTACTTCATTCTGAGATATTACTCCGATCTGTTGCAGTAAATTTCAGTTCAAGACCTGCTCTGTGTTTACAGTGCCTTAAAATGACAAATGAATCTGTTGCTCACTCAAATCCACTGACCTCACACTTAATTCCATTGGAACGATATTAAAACTCTATTTTTCTGCATTTGAATATTGTGCTCTTTGCCACGTAGATGAAACATAACGACTATAGTTTTCTCCTCCTTGAAGGTCCAACATTTCACGATCCCACCCTGAACGCTGGACCTTGGTGATAGTGACTCATAACATTTCATTCTGCCAAGCCAGAACAGCCTCTATAAAACTTCTTATTTGATTATAAGTCGACAAGCAGCTGCAGTGAGAAAATGAGACAAAATATCAGAACTTTGTGAATGATATATAAACTCTGCTTTGAGTTATTTGGAGCAGAGATCTGTGAATGCTCAAGGTGAGAGGCAGAGGAGAGAACTTTTCTCATATATATGCTAATGAGAGAGAGAGGACATCGGCTTCGCCGCCGGGCTGCCAGGCGGCTTTTTATGTCATATCTTGTCAAAGCATAAGGTTCCCATTGAGGCTGTGAGATTACTACATGTTCACTCATTAATTGAACAATTTAATCTGTTGTACTGCTGAGGCTGTGTTGTGTGTGTGTGTCTGAAGTTCTTGAATGTGTCTCAATGTGTGTCCATCATTGAAGAATGCTTTAATGATCTTTTTTTGGTCCATGTATAAGAAGATACAAAGAGCTGTGATCCATATTGAAGGAATAGTTCACGCAATTTTATAACTTCAATCCTCATGTTGTTCCAAACTCATGGCTTCTTGTCTTCTGAAAATAAAATGATGTGATGTTTGCTGAATCTCCGGGCGCCTTTTTATCACACAACAAAAGAAAACCGGACTGGACTACAAGAGCCAAGCTCTAAAAATGCACAATGGAAAGAAAAACAGTTCTTCTCACGCACAATGTGATTGCTTTGTTTGAAGAAAAGAATTAAAGCAAGCATTAAAGTTTCGCAGAACATCTTCCTCTTCCTCACCACATTTTCTCAATTAAACTGGTGTTTCATACATTCAACATGTTGTTCAATATTGCAACACGAGTAAATGATGATGGATTTTATTTTTCAATATCTATTCCTTTACCCAATGCTATATATAATTTCAAGACAAATTTGCTGTTCTTCAGCAGTTTATTATTCAGTCTCATAAATTACTTTACAATTGGTTTCTCAGCAGCTCTGCTGTGTCTAAAAAACAAAGACTGTTCTGTTCCAACCATATCCATTGTTATGACAATAGCACATTAGTATTGACCCAAAGGATGAGAACCTATGAGAGCTTTCTTGAGCTCGGAATGCTTTTTTCCTCCTCACAAAAGTGAGTGAAGTGATGCGGTGGACCGAGTTTGATATCCACAAGCTGAAGAAAAGAGGTATTCCCCACAGAAAAGCCTTGAGCGCTGTGTTTATTTGCGAGCACTAATAGTGCTAATGCTTCCTGAGTGACTCAGATGACTGGTGTGATACATCGTCTTTGATTGGGTACAAATAAAGCCCCATTTCCCAGAACCTCTTAAGCACTGAGACAAGAGTGACTTTTTAGACCTCTGTGAATGAGAAAGGCCACAGGTTTGTTTCCAGAGAGAAACCAGTACAGGAGACTAATCGGGACTATTAGTGCTGAGACCGGTCCAGACGAATGATGCAGTAAACAAATGTTGCTTTCTACAGTACTTCTGTAAGAGAACAGAAGGTTGTATCAGACCGCGCATAATTGAGATCTTTATCTATTTGTCCTGATCACTGGAGGACACTGGAAGAGAGATGAGAAAATGGATTGATGTTTCAAGAAGGTCAACCAAGTAACCTGGGGGTTGGATTCAGTAATGAGAAAACAGGCTTCATAAAAGCACAAATAGTGTTTAGTTTTACTTATAATATATAGATTTATGAAGCGGTTTGATATGCATGACAATAAGGTCACATGCAATAAAAGATGACTTCAGACTTTACAGAAGTTTACACAGACAGCTTCATTTGCAGAAACAGATAACGTTGTTTTCAAAAATCATGTTTTTTAATCGTGCATTTCAGGTACGATCAATTAAACTGCAGTTGGGTTGTTTTGATTAAGTAATAATAACTAAAAAAGCTAACTAACACAATAAAACACAATAAAAACGTGACAAGATAATAAAAAATATGATTTTTGTAAATGTTTTTAATCAGAGTCTGTTTTTGCAAAGAAACTCTTCATATATAATATTCATATATTCATAAAATTATATACATTTTTATATAAATGTATTTTATGTACATTAAATATAATATTTGATCATTTTTGGAGCTTCATGTTTTTTTTGGTATGGAAAAGAAACATTGAAAAAATTTGCTACCTGATTGGGTTCTATAGAAAAAAATGACTATTGAATGCTTGATTGCAAGGACAATGCCAAAAAAATATAATAATAAAAATAAAAAAATCACAAAATATTTATTTTAAAGTTAGCTATTTCTTTATATAAATTATTTTCACATTTATTCACAATTTAAACAAATTGTAACTTAAAAATTGTGATAAAATCACATTTCCAAAGGATATCCACAAACTTTCTTACCTCCAAAAAATATTTTGTTAGTTTGTTTTTATAAGATATCTATGGAGAACCGTTTCTGCCAGGGTGGGAATTTTTTTTAGATTTTATAAGTGATTATTATGAGAAAGTTTGTCATTATTATGAGTTACTAAGTCGAAATTTCGAATTAGTTTCTCATTATTTTGAGATACTAAGTCATTCTTATGAGTTACTAATTCTAAAAAAAATTCCCAACCCTGGCGGAAACGGGCTTCCATAGATATCCCAGGTGAAATAAGTGCACTTTTCTTCA
This sequence comes from Triplophysa rosa, assembly GCF_024868665.1. Lineage (NCBI taxonomy): Eukaryota > Metazoa > Chordata > Actinopteri > Cypriniformes > Nemacheilidae > Triplophysa > Triplophysa rosa. The sequence continues at coordinate 17,355,676 of NC_079909.1, read as the reverse complement.
CCTGCTTAGTTAACTGCTCACCAGCCTACTTAATGTATTCGATTTTCTCACACTAATTTTGTATTTAATATACAAAAACATTTGTTTTCACTACTTCTAGGATAAACTTAAGATCTAAGTACTGTGCTATTTAAAACACCACAAATAGAAATACAAAAAAACTATGTTTTTATTACTAAGTTGTTCCAAAACTGTATCAAATTCTTTGTTCTGTTGAACACAAAGAAAGATATTTTGAAGAATGAGAAAATCTAAATAGTTCTGGTTCACCACTGACTACCAAACTATTTGTTACAAACATTCTTCAAAATATCTTTCTTTGTGTTCAGCAGAACAACAAAGTTTACACCGGATAGGAACAACTTGAGGGTGAGTAAATGATGACAGAATTTTCATTTTTGGGTATCCCTTTAAAATGTATGTGTGAGGCCCTCAGATTTCTACACGCACCTTCGCTGTGGGAAAAGGTGTCAGGTTATTGACCCCTGAGGTAATCACAGCGTGAGCACTTGTGTCTAAAGTGTCTGCACCCTTCATTATCAGCCACAGTTCACAGATACATGAAGGCACAATAACACCTGTGGCCTCGGGGGTTTACATCGCCACAGGAACGCAGGCCTATTATTTCTGTTACCTTAGTCATGCCACGTTTCCCTAATATTTCTGCAGCCACATCAGAGGCCGAGCCCAAGAGGAGAGACTCAAAGTCGATGCGACACATTCGATCAAAGACAACAGCCCGATGGAAACAGGTTCACATGCTCGCTCGGACTCCACATCCAGTCCTGACATCTGAAATGTCTTTCATTTCCACATAAAGGATGAGGGGAAGGGTACCGAGACAGTCTTGTAGATCTGCCTCTCCTCCAGAGTTCCTCTGTGCCCTGAGCTGAAAAGATAAGTTGTTGAAGTTGTCAAAGTTCGCCTGGAGAGACAGAGTCAGCCTGCTTTCATTCAAAGAGTTCTTCCATTTGACCTCTGCCAAGTCGTTTTTCAAAACAGTTTTATTGCAGGTCGGAGAGAGAGTGAGAGAGGGTAGTGAATGGTCCGACGATACTGAAAAGGACAGATTCTCCTGCATTCTCCGCTTCTGTCCATTCAACCTCTTCAGCCCAAATCCAGTCCACATTGTGACTGTAATGTGAATTTTGCGGAGAATGTAGATTAAATAGGAGGCTGAGAAAGAATGTGGCCCACGGATGGGTAGCGAAAGACATGCGGCAACGTAAATCTTAAAATGAGCTTTTTTAATCTATTTTGACAATAGTGAGTGACTTTTCATTTGTAGCCTCAAAGTTTGCAAATCATTTCACGACGTTGGAGACAAACATGTAGTTTTGGTAAACTGGCAGTCTAGAAACCTTCATCCTACTGATGTCTGGAAGACTCTGTGTGACCATCCCACACAATGTGTTGACTCAGAAGTAACTCATTGGTTCTATTTAAAAAGTTTGAAGAATTATAGGGACTTTACTTTTTGAACATGTTGAGTGAGTTTACATTGAAGCATGTTATTAAACAGTCCTAATGGAGTGCTAAATTCTGAAAGATCTGCGCCAATGATCTGTTTGTCTTTAATAAGTTATCACAAAATCTAGCTTACAATCTAAAATTCTTCCATGTGCATGTCAAGAACTACAACTGAAATGGGGCACCATGAATAAATAAACTGATTACATTTTATGTAGAAATGTTAGATGTTGCAGTAAAAACACACATCACAAGATGCATCCTGATCTCTCAGATACCCGCTCTTAGTTACATGTGATCATTTGCAATAAGTGAATGTTGTTGTCTCTGCATGTCTTACATCGCTAACATCAAAGAAAATAAAACCCCATTCCTTTCTCCGAGACAGTGCAGAGTCAGAGAAAGATTTTATTGCTCAAAGGTTGTTCTGTCATAGCTCTCATAAAATTCCTGACATGAAATAAAAAGAGGCACAAATGATCTAATAGTTGACAGCAAAAGTGTAGAGCAGTCTATAACATTTGTATGGATATTATATAGCCCAAATCATTGTCTCATTTTGGTATTTTCCTTCTTATGGGAAACAGGCAAATACACATTGAATTTCTCTGACATCTCGTGCAGGTACATTTTTAACCTTTTATCAACCACCCCCTGTCATGTATTAACATGCAAACACATTTACTTCCAAATACAAGAATGTGTTTCTGCTTACAGCCTGAGCCAAAGGGACTAAAAGAAAATGTGTGTGCGTGCTATGTGTACGGTGTACAAACGGTCATGGACAAACTAAACCTAAGGCTTTGAAACTGTAATTGCCTAAATAATTGCATTGCTTTTTGAGTTCATCAGAATGAAAACCTGTTTGTGAGAAGCAGAAAAACTGGAAAACGATTTTCACAAACTCAAGTCACAATACTGATTTTCAAAGCTCAGAAAGTTTGATCGGAGTCACTGCTGCAGTCCCTTTAGGGAAATTGTTGAAGTTCAAAAGCCTCTCATATTTTGCACAATATTCTCATGTTCTGACCTTTAATATGTAAACAAATGCATTTTTGGTCATGGGAAATTTCCACTGCTCTCACAACACAACAGATGCACATGCAAACATTAAAATGAGTTTGATTGTAAGAGTCTTTGCTCTCACACTTTTTACTTCAATGGCAGATACTTTATATGGGGTAAGTTCACGTTTTCACAACAAAACAGTAACATTTAAACAAACACAAAATAACACAAAATACCAACACAAAGTGATGTTGAAATTGCAAATATTAATAATGTAGCTTATGAAAAAACGACAAAAAACAATTGTTTTGGCCAAGTATTGTTACTGATAGATGTATAAGAATATTAGTTTGAAGGAAATTTATTTTAGTAAAAATGCAGTTTTATGTTATCATCGTTGTCGTGAATAACTACTAAGTTTATTTTACCTACATTAATGAAAAGGAAGATGATTCACCCTAGTCCTTAGTGGACTACTTGACTACACGGTGCTTTAAAGAACAGCAGTTGCGGTGAAGGGGTGGCGCTCCAAGGTGAATTCTCCGCCCCGTGGGCGTGTCACATGCAAATGACGGACATTGCATCCACCTGCCAAGCTGTTTGTGCAGCAGTTAGGGCGAGGGAAAGCGTAGACTCAGAAGTGTGCTTGTCTTTTGGGGATATTCCTCGCGCTGAAGAAGAACGCGGAGTTGTCAGTGGCTTTTGCGCTTCCATAACGCTTCTTAGACCAATATCAAACGGATTTTATAACAATTGTACCAGATGAAAACTATAATAGATAGGAAGCACACCGCGCTCAGGTGCTCACTATAGGACTATACCTTCTGGGGCTACAGAGAAACTCAACGGCGTTTCATTGGATTCACTCCAGGACTCACAAGTTTCTTTGGGCAGTGTGGAGCAGTCAGGTAAAACGCATGCATGTATTTTATTTAATAGCTGTGATTTTAAAAATGGTTTTATTATAGTATAGATGACTTTTTGTCGGATTGATTTTCATTTGTATGGCTATAGTTTTACTACAGACATCGTGTTTAAACTGTGGTCACTGTAGTGAAGGTTCATTTGTTTGAAAGCGCTTTGTATTTTATTACAGGACTCCTTTACGTACCAAATTGTATTTCTAAACTAATTTGGATTTACGGTGGTTTTTATCACCTGCCTGTGTTGTCATAATAATGAATTTCCTATTAACCAAATATGGCACAATTACTGCCGACGTTTAATCGTCTTCATGATTTGTTGTAGGCCTATATGAAAATTGTAGCAAATCATATTTTAGAATAGCGCATATTGTTTGTTGTCACTATTATGATACTTTGTAATAAATTTATTCGGTAAAGAAAATGTGCAGGCTCTCTGGAGTTGCGCGCAATATCACACTATTACTGCGTAAAAATAGACTGCTACATGATGTTAATATTTACTTTTTGTTCTTTTCTGCATTCCAGTGGATATTTTCTTTACTTAGCACATCTTCTGTTTTTATTCAGTTCAGTTCATATTCAGTTATTCAGAACCTTCTGTTCTTCTAACACTATAGTGTATGCGCGCTGGCACAACATTTACATCTCTATGTTAACTAGCTGCACAATAGCCACTTAAGTCAATGTAGTGTATTTCCAATTCTCTCTTGAGTGGCAGGAAATTAGACAAAATACACTTCTAAAACCAGGGTGCATAGAACATGTGCAGTGGCTTTATGGTATGATATGATAACAGCCACAAATAAGCACTCTGACAATCAATGCAGAACAGAAGAGAGAATGATCATGGTGAAAACAAACAAGATCAGGATCTCTCAGTCAAGACACGTTATTAAACTTGTTAACTTGCAACATGTTTCTAGAGAAGTGGAATTTTCAAGCCAAGTACAGACAGAGTTCGTTTTAAGTCCGTTGAGTTCCAAGTCTTTCAACTTTGTTAAAAGATGCAAGCTAGTTTGTACATGGGTGCTTTATCACTTTGTGCTAGATAAAAGTTGATCATGCACTTTTGCAATGTGCTCTTTTGTTAAAAATGTTTCGCTTTAGAATTACTGAGTGCCATTGCTTGCATTGTGGAAAGTTTGATTAGTTGCGTATATTTATCTACTTATACGAATTTTTCAAATACTAGATCCATTAAAATAGCTGTATATTTAATAAAGTGCAATAAAATAAGTTTATTATAACTGAATGCTCTGAATAAATGCAGAATATTTGAAAACCAATAATTTTTCATCTTAGAATCAGAATCAGAATCAGAAGAGCTTTATTGCCAAGTGTGCTTGCACACACACGGAATTTTCTTTGGTGTTGGAAGCTTCTAGTACAGACATTCAACACAATGACAATACAATATAATACGATTTACAGTCTAAAAGATTCTAAATTGTGCATATATAAAATAGTCTTTATTTTACAGAAAATGGGGGAAATTAGAGCTGTATTTAAAAAATAAATTGAAATGAGAAAGACTTTAAACTGAAAAGTAAGCTTTGATCCATAAAATTCACTCGTCGTTACTGAATGAAGTGTCTTTACAGATGTATTTAAAACAGTAAGCTTTGGTGCATGTATGGTCCATTCTCTGTGTATTTGCGAGAATGTGTGTCTGTGTGCACTTGTGTCCATATAATTGTTGTTTAATTTCACTGGCTTATGTGAGGTAAAGAGGCAGAGAATTTAGATAAACAGCGGGACAGTTAACAAATTGCCTTCAAATAGCTGAGGTTTAAACAGCTGCTTCCAATCATAAACGCTCGGCTCAGTTTTTTTGGACGACTCGTCTTCCACCAGCAATACTTTTTAAAACGCATCAGGTTTACAGCCGTGATGAATGCAAGTACTGTGGGGTTGGTAACGTTGATTCAACTATCTCTGTGCAGAATTAGGGTTTTAAGGTTAATGTCACGTCACCCTTCAGCAACGTGAGCGCGGTCCCTCTATGGGTGGCAGCCTTGTTCTTCTCCATCTGAAAGAGATGGAGTATGTGACGGCACTGAGCTTTGTCAACGTCCTCCTGTGGGGAATATCCCTTTACTGTATGTTTCAAACAAATGTAACCAAAACCCTGTTTTTGGGTGAAGTGTTTACTGCACAGGGCCTCCTCTTATTAAAGCACACTGGACCGCAGGGTTAAAACATTTACATTTAAAATTCTCTGGAACGTATATGGGGTAAAGCCTTTTTGTGACATATTGCTGTGGATTTATGATATATGGCATGCATTATAATGTTTAAGTTGTTTTGTGCGTTGCTAAACTGGATTGTGGCTTCTTAGTAAGATGACCAAATGACCAGAAATTAACCAGAAGAAATATATTTTTTTTCTGTCATGAAGTTTATGAAACTGACAATATTGTGTTTTTTTTCAGTGACCTTTGTGAATCGTATCGGACCTGAACGGATGCACCATGCTGCTGGAGAGTCCTTGGGCAGTCCAGATTCTCCTGGCTCTATGTGTCCTGACATTGGGTTTGGAAAATGACCCTCAGAATTCCCCCCGGGTCTACCTCTCCTTCAAAGGTAAGGGCACGCATCTTTCTTTTTGGATTTTATGAACTGCGCTTTTGTTTTTTGTCTCTGGGCCTGTGGTTTCTGAGGAACCGTGCGGACGTTCTGGAATATCATTTTCTCACATGGTGCCTTCTGGTTTTCATGACTGAATTTGATGAGTTGATAAATGAGCGCAGGCGGTGAAATGTTTTGGGTTGGAGTAAATGTACAGCGTAGACGGATTCTTCAGTTCAGCCGACAATGCTGAATGAGTGGAAACCGTCGGTGCGTCTCTAATGGCTTTGCCGTCAAACGTGGGTTTGTTTTAAATCCAGCTGCATCCGCTTTCATTCTTTGTCAGAGTAATTAAAAACACAAACAAGAGATGTAATAACATCATTGCTAACCGTCAACACGGGTCAGAAAAATGTATAGAACACTGAACATGCCTTGTCAGTTATTTCAGTAGTATGTATTTAAGCACATTTCTGAAATAACCAATAGCAGTTGAAAAGCTGGAGAGGAAATCATTTCAGATGAACCTTCAGGGACTGATTTCCACAGATATCTAGAGTACACAGTGAATTTTATCCATAAAATACATATTCCAAGTAGTGTTTTGCAGTTAAGTGAACCTTTTGAAGTCTGTGGTTCATAATACAACAATAGTTGACTAGTTCCAGTCCACTAGTTTGGGAAAGCAGTCTGGAAAATTTAAGTGTTTAAATCACTCATGCAAATTACAAAGCCTTGATCGTGCCTTGGCCTCTTTTACACCAATTTTCAATGGCAAAGCAAAAATTAGACGTATGAACCAATATGAGTAAGATATAATGCAACGTCAATGCATAGAGTCATAATATGGGAAGCTCAGAAACCTCATTGTTGAATTCTGTAAATGGTGTTGTACAGAGTAGACATTATTATTTTTAAGTGTGTCCAATAGGCCTGGGCCCGGTTGCATAAAGCACCTTAAGTGTAATTTTCCCTTAAGTATGTCCATAAGTATACCTCAAGTTTTACTTGAGTTATTCTTCTATTGTCTTTGGTAACGGAAAATCACCCCTTAAGTGTCATACTTAAGGGAAAAACTTAAGGTGCTTTATGCAACCGGGCCCAGGCAATGCCCAGGCAATAGAGTCTAGAGTTAGATTGTCTAGATCAGCCATGCACATCAATGTACCGCGGGTCTGCACTGCTGGAGATCAGGTCTGTGATTAGATATTTGAGATCTGGGAGCAGGGAGCAGGATATAAGACTGTTTGCCAAGCTCAGACCAGAATGCACTGGCAGACTTAATTACGGAGACCGGGGCAGTTCGTATTCAAGGCTTTTTCCGCTTTAATCAAGATGGATTTAACACTCCACTGAGCATGTTTGTAGATCCAGTCATTTTTGAAGGATTTAGAAATATTGGTCTCTCATTTGGCGCTGTGAGATGCTGGAACCCGCTTCATGTCTGTGTACGCCCATTATACGGCTCGCAGTCTTTGATTAGAACGTTCCGCAATGTCCAAATTGTGGTGTATGTAGGGTACTGTATGTTGCTATCGGCGATTTAATGTGGTTAAAGAAATAGGTCATCCAAAAATGAGAATTGAATTATTATTTACTCACCTTTGTGTTCATCGTACAATATACTTGTGATTTACTGCGTCTATATTTCTTTTTAGGAATTTTTACAGATAAGAATATTGACAGATCATTTTTGACCCAGTCTGTGAAAACCAGACTGAAATCTCAAAATTGAACATCAAAGTTTGATTTCAATTTCAAACATTAATTTCACTACGATTTCGATTTCCATCTTTGGCCTTAATCTACCAATATTAAAGGGGTCATATGGCGCAAATACGTGTTTTTCTGTGTCTTTGGTGTGTTATAAGTTGCCCATGCATGTATTAGACACGTAAAATTGCATAAAATTAAAGTGTCGGAACAAAAGACGCATTCTATCTAAAAGCGAATGCTCACCCAGACCTGCCTGAAACGCCTCGTGTAACCACACCCCCACAAATCTACGTCAGTTCTTAGTATGATTTGACTAAGATCGCCCAAATGTATATGCAAGTAAGGTGGGTGTACCTGTCAGTACAATTGAAGAGGAACCTGATGTTCCAAATATGGTAAGAGGAGTTACATTTTCGTCAACGCTTGCAGTATTCGACCAATCACTACGCACTGGTTAACTGGCCAATCATAGCACACCTAGCTTTTCAGAGCCATGAGCTTTGTAAAAAACCTGCGCGTTTCAGAGAGGCGGGGCAAAGAGGAGATACAAACATGCACGGTATGTGGAAAATACAGCGTTTTTTAACCTTAAGTCGTATATACACGTTGCTAGTGTTGTCACGGTACCAAAATTTCAGTAGTAGGTACCAATACCAGTAAAATTCCACAGTTCTCGGTACCAATTTCGGTACCAAAGCAAAATACCAGTACATGCTAATTGAAACACAATTTTATTAATAAAGCTCATTGTTAATATAAATGTATAGAAAGCAATGCCATTTTGTATACATGAAGTATAAGTTAATTGTTGCTGAAACTGTTGTGTGCTCACTGCTGAACATCCTCCTCAGTCTGCTGCTGTAGAAGACAAATAGAATAAACTTCAGTAAGTCAAATGACTGAACAAACATGCATATGCAATATTAAAACAAACATCAGTTTTTATACTGCATTTACACAAGATTACTTACATTAAGGTAACTGTATATTAAAATAATAAATGCAACAGATATATTTTTTATTTAGTTTAAATGTGGCTTTTTAAACCTAATAGTTACAGTATCTATCCAAGACATACACATTGCTAGTCATACAGTTAGTATACTAGTTTTCTAGCACATCAGATAGGCCTAAATAAAATGGGTATTGTAAACCCCATCATGTCCTCTCATTTATTTTACCCCATTACAGTTATAAAAGCATTAAATGGTTAATAAGGACACTTGACTGGATTAGCATTAGCGCTAACAAATTAACATGCAAACAGGGACGTTTATTTTAACGTAACCTTTAACTTAATATATGCTACAACATTCATAATGCAAACGCGAACAGAATTTGAAACTTACCGCTTGAATTGTTAACTTAAATCAGGATGATTCCTCCTTTCACCACAAAACTCTGTTCATTTTCTTTGTGATATGACTTGAATCTGAAGTATTTCTGTGTGCATCTCTTGTGGATCGGAGCAGCGCTTATCCGCTCATTGCGTCTATAAAAAGTTTCAGACTGACAACCTGTCAGACAGAGCATCAGTACCCGGTTGACCCGGTATGTCGGTGCTACCGGGTCTTATGAAAATTAGGTACCGACAACTTTTTTATTTTTAGGTACCGACTTGGACCCGAAGTACCGGTACTTTTGACAACACTACACGTTGCATTACATCTAAAATACACGATAATATTCGTTTTAGCCGTGTCATTTAACCCCTTTAATGATATCAAGGTTGTATTTTCACAGAATGTTCTTTACATTGTGTAAGATGATTTTATGTAGAAAACAGTAAATCTCAAAAAATACTTTTTTTTTTGTTTTACAGATTGGGTCACATTTCTACAATAGCGGTTCATAATGACCACAAACAAAAGTCATGCCAATAGTTGTATATGTACAACTCTTTTTATTTTATAGCACCTTTGTTGCTTGAAAGCCCATGATCACTGTTTTTTTTTTTGTGTATGGGGAAAAATAAGGGCATACAGGTTTGGAGAAACATGAGTGAAAACCTAATGATCAGAATTTTTGTTTTGGGATAATCTACTTTTTAGTCCGAGGGTCTGGATTTATAGTTGTGTTTATCAGGAAAAGCTGATGCATTGCTTGCTTGCCTGTTTTTGTGCTGTTAGGTTGGTCGCAGCAGTTTGGGTTTTGCAGCCGCAGAGCTCCTGAGCCAATCACACATTTGGGTCTTATAATTGGTTTGGAGAGCGAGCGCAAACCTCATCATAAGACAGCACCTGCCATCTACCCAAAGTGCAGGCCAACTGTTTTCCATTCATAACGCCTCGCAGAACAAACAGGAATGTGCTAATTAATGTCAAAACCACACCCGGTACCAGACGTATAAACCTCTCATCTCATCTGAGATCGGTCCAAACACATTATATGATCATTTAACCACTTTCTTCGACTTCCATAGTAGTCCGAAGTTTTCAAGATGTATAACCCAACCCCTATGTGTTTCAGTTAGTAGTGTCAGTAAGTCAACTGGTTTTAAAAAAGTTGTCACTTTTAGGTTTGCTTTCCACTTCACAGTGCTATAATTTAAGACATTTGTGACTCAAACACAAGGCCAAACTGAGCCAATTTTAAGTTGTTAAGTTGATATGTTGGCCGTTGTAACAAGAGGTTCGCGTCCGACAGTCTACGGTGCCGTTCCAAATCGATTTGCTCCATCAACCCACTTTAGGGGTCATGAGTTGTGACCCCTCACACGAGTGGGGCTCACTTTTCTAGTAAAGCGGTCTTAACCCACTCGGAGAGTAAATCGAAAACATCTTAATTGTTCTTTGAGCTTCACAACTTCCTTCCCCCTCGTTGTGCACGCTCCCCAGGGCAAACTTCCTGTGATGCCAATGGTGAGGGCTTCCAAACCAGAGGCAGATGTGTGGTACCTTTTCCATATCAGGTTTAGGAGAAATCCAATCCTGTTTGGTCTGGTGTAGAAATGGATTAGCACGGTGAGCGAAGTGACACTGATTCGGTGACGATCAATTTTCAAGTGATTGCATCCAGACGACCAGACATCCGTTTTTGTTTGTGCTGTATGCACGGGTTAATTTTGAAGCAAGTGGGGGTTATCGTCTACAATTTCAACAAAAGGATAAAAACTCGTCCAATGTGAATCAAGGCGGTTTAAGTGTGTGATTTATCCTAATGAAACCAATTCATCACCATTGCACGCATCACAAAGGTGAGACTGAAAGGTGAACCGGCATGCACAATTGATTTAAAGCCATAGGGATCTCTGTCGCCAGCCAACCTCCAGGGGGTTATCGCCCCCTTTAACTGCAAACACACTCGTACACCCCACAGAGTGTTTGGTCTGGGGTTACCCCCTCATGCTTGTTCAAAGTCAGCATTGCTGTTTGCCAAGACAGTGATCAGAATAAGTCTGGTTCAGGATAGGGTTAAAGAGACGACACGTTCTCGAGGAGATGGGCGGCACCTTTGAGTTCACTCCGTTGTGCTGCAATACCAGGGCTCAAAGTTTACTTCATAGCCAACAAAGCTTTTAATGACATGAAATATGCTTGCTGTTCAGGTTTGGGGTCAAGGAGAATGTTATTCGCGAGGAAACATTTCCTTCTTGTGAAGACTGTCATTTTGACAGTCCTCATTTATTTATTCAGCCTCTTGTCAAACTTTCTTCTGCAGAACACAAAATACATTTTTAAGAAAGACGGTAACCGAACAGCGACAGTGCTAGTTGGCTTGCATTGGTTTTTTGTCCGTACAATAGAATTGAATGGGTACCTCCATAGTTCGGTTGAAATGACAAGAGGACAGATTTTTATTTTTGGGTGAACTATCCCTTTTAGTGTGTATACTGTTTTCCTTGATCTTATTAGAGCATTTCATTTAAATAGACACTATGAACATTTCTATATATTTTTGTGTCTTTTCTTTTCTTATTCCAGTAACTTACTTTGTATTCCTGCATTAAAAGACTTGAGTTTTGTCCATCAAATTTGTCTGTGAAATAAATGAAGCCAGTCAGCCCAATACCACAGCTTGTTTTTTCTTATTCGGTTAACCTCTGTATACTAAACGTGTGGCGCTCGTATTTGCCCGCTAACACTTTTAATTTCTAAAAATAGCAGCGGTGGGTTTTGGGGCGTGAGGTTTTGGCCGGAGCGCTCTTGAGCATTACACGTCTCATTGGCATTTACAGCCAATACTGCAATAACAAATATAGACGTAATACAGTATAATTGATGTGCTCAGCCCATTACCCGTATTTACTGTATGCCAGCCAGGAAAACAGCACTTTTATGACGAAGAACATAACCGCATATGGACGGTTTATAGGCAAGTGAGAATAGTTATGGATTACCCAACCAAACAACTGTTGCTTGCCTTTAAAAAGCAGCAGTTTGTACATTTGACAACTTCATATGGCGACGCCAAATGTCCAATTTGACAGTGATCACTTTTGTCCTTCAAATAAGTGTAGAACGACATCCAATCCTTGCAGACTATTCTGCGCTGTCATGTTAAATCAGGTCATTTGAAAGGAAGTCAGTTGAGGATGATTTGTTCTCCAGGTCTTAAAGTATCCACTTTTCAGAAGAGGAACACTGGACTTATTGTGTTTGGGAAGGTAAAGATCGCTCAGACCTGAGTTTGCGAGCAGATAGCAAGAAGGGATCTGTAGCGGATGAATAGACGGATGCACGATAAGAAGAAAAGAGATTGAGATTCTTCTTAATGGCTAAATAATTTCCTCAGAGGCGCTTTGGGTTTCAGGATGCTCAGATCCACTTTAAGGGCCTTTGGCATTCAAAACAGGGAGAGCATTAACCCTGCGAGGGTGTTTCTGCCCTTCACACGCAAAATGGGCCAGGTCATAGTCCTGGTATTAAAATAGCTGCTGTTGGTAAAGATAAGTAGCACGAACTTGATGGTCCGTAAACAGGAAGAGTCCTTCCGAAGACCTTGAGTTGGTTGACAGTATCTAACAGTAATGCAGTTGGTTGGTGATAAAAGTTTAATCAGTGTTTTATAAAATGTCTGAATATGCTTTTAAACTGTAGTTGGGGTTCTAAGAATTGAATAGTTTGTCACTAATTCTGATGCCCTCGCGAAAGCCGCTTGACCGCTGCAGAGGAATATAAAATATGACCTTTGTCGGGGTTTTTTCTCGTTGTTGTTTTGACCCACATTCTCTGTAGTGTATCTGACTGCACCAGTCGACGTGATTCAGTAATCTGAAGTGATATGATGATGAGCTCAGGGTTCCCACAGATCTCCGCTGTAATCCCTGCAGCTGCATTGTAATGCTTCCCGTTTGAATCTCATCAGTCTGCGTACGGACACAACAGCAGCTGGACATTTAAAACCCCTCACAAACCAGAGCATGCACCGCGAGCGCTTGGAGTGAGGTCAGTGGATTATCACGCCCTTTCACATGAGCTTCAGGTCAGCAGGTTCAACTCGAGTGTATAGAGCGAGAAAACGAGGGAGATCTGCCTGTTGTGTGACGCTGGAATTGTGGGGTGAGACATGTGGCTATGCATCTGCATTTTAGATGTCACATGGGTGGTCCTCATTCCGTTTTGGGACGTGGATTGTGCGCATGGGTCTGTTTGTGTTCCACAGCAGTTACTGATGGCCTGTTCACAGACCTTAGAGGTTGATGTGTATGTGATTGTGAGCACCTGGAGAGAATAAAATCAGTATTTTCCTTCTGGTTCTCTCCACAGATTCTCGCTTGCTGAAGTGTTTATTACTGATGAAGGAACAGAAATTGTAGGTGACTGTCAGCTAAATTTATACAACAGTTTATTCCAGTCCTCTAGTCTGATGTGTTGCAAAACTGCAGATATTTTTGCTTTACAGCAGTAAGAATATGGACTTGCTGTCTGTGACTTTCTCTCTTTGTCTCCTCGCATCTGATGTGTTGACGGGGGATTCTCAGGAAGGTTGAATATTCAGAATTCTTGGGGTGGCAGCAGGACACACTTGCAGCTCTCACAGGAAGAGTGGTGTTTGGTTTAATGTGGTGTCTGTTCAGGACTCTCACTTGTGTGCTTCTGGGGGTTTTGGGTTTCGCTGTTGTTCTGAGCTCAGTTGTTGCTCAGCAGAAGACTCAGAAATGCCATCCTACACCAAGTTTTGCTGTTCCATCTGTTCTCTTTGTGAATAAAATGTTTTATTGGCCATAAAGTTTGCACATATAAGTAGCCTAATTCTCATGAAAACGGATAGGAATGGTTCCAGAGCATATTTTAGATGAGAAGATCATGAAGACTTAAGTTAATTGTCATCAGTTAAAATTCTCAATAAAATGTTAATGGACCTAAAGGTAGCCTTAATGTTTTAATGTAAATTGTCGTTTATTTTAAAGTGAACTATTACTTAAACTAAACCAGATTACTGGATTATACAGTAGTTGGTTAAAGAGGTCTAGGAAACCTAAGCAAATACTCAGATATTGAAAATATCTGCATGTGGCTCAGAGTATAGTACACAGAGTATATTTAGATTTAATGCTAATGTTCTCTGGATTAAAGTGTCGGATAGAATGATGGTCCTGTTGGATTAAGAGTGTGTGACTGACAGGTGTTGTGCGTGTTTGTGTTGAAAATAGCCGCGACTGCTCAGTGGGGAGGTGAGAGGTGATTTTAGCAAGAGTTAATTGGGTCTTGACCAGGGCATTGGCTAACAGCCACCATAGGGCTGGTCAGCAATTACAGTGTCTGCGGAGTTGAATATAAATTCAACATTATTTGTTTCTCAATTGCAATTTAAAGCAAATGGAATTCTTAAATGGAATTTTGAACTATTTGTCTTATTGGTAAGCTGTAAGAGAATGTAAAGTAACCAAGCAGGAAGGAATAAAGATGCTAAACGATGCCATAGGAGAACATTTTTGTCTTTAAGGTACTATAAATAAAAACGTAAGGAAGAAATGGTTATTTTAAGGACTATTTTAGTGAAACATAAATGACACTCCTTTGGCATTGCTGTGAAGAACACAGCTTGAGAACTTTTATTTTTAAGAATGTACATCTGGGATGGCATAAGGATTGAATCAATTATAATTTCCTCCTGAACTATTTCTTCAAGACTGTATATGGCTCGGGTTTTAGTGGCTATTTTTGGCTATTTTTCAATGGCTATTTTTGGCCCTTATTTTCTGAAACGCATAAAATTGAACCGTTGAATTCTTATAAACAGCACAGCGATATTCACTGAATTGTGTGCTTTGATTTTTCACATCTGTTGAGTTTGTACCAAAATGTTTAGAAGTTCCTAAAAAATCATTCCATAACATCTACGTGATAAAAATCATATCACATGTGAACTGTCGAGCAGAACGTATGCTAGGGCTGGGCGATATGACAAAAAAGTAAACTCGATAGTTTTTTTTCTATATTGATCGATAACGATATTTATTTCGATATATATTTAATTACAAAACTGTATTTAAAATAATCTATTTTAAATACAGTTTATTAACAAAAGTTAACCTTTAACCAGTTAAAATTCAATTAAATGAATGCACTGTTGCAACACAGAGGATATTAGGCCATAAACAACATGTACCAGTTCATTCAGTCTCATTTTGACTCAATTGATTCGTTAAGTAAAGGGAGTGTTCATTCAGTACATTCAACCAATGAAAGGGCTCCGTTACTGCGTACATTCGAACGTTATTGGCTCAGCACCTGCGCACATACATAACGCTGCAATAATGTCTTGCTCGAGTAGTGGGTTTTATTCAATGCATTCAGTGAACCTTAGTCTTTCAAAAAGACATCTCACATAAACTGTAGTACATTTCTTTAATCATGCAAGCATCTTACATACAAGGTTCAATATTTTAATGTGCAGACAAACTCACTTCATTACATCTCTAATCTGTACAGGGCAGCGCTGGTTTGTTTCATAAGCACCAGCTCATGTTAGCAGATATGTTAACGATGGATATAAAAACGTTTGTGCTTGAGTTTCGAAGTAAGTCGCTTGCAATTGCGCCTCAAGTTTGTTTTGTTTAACCGGCGATTGCGAAAAAAATAAGACACTTGATAAACCGCGTGATGACAACTCGAGGTTAGTTTCACCTTTGTTTCAGCTTCCAGTAATGTTTTCCTCCTCATGTTGAGTTTTCTTTGCCAAGTGCAGTATGAAATGGACTTTGTACTTTGACGCGCATGATAAAAGCTGCACGCTGACTGACTGTTGTTGCGTTTATTTCTGCGTTCTGTTAGACTGTAAGATTAATTAATAATATCGAATCAAAATGCCAATAGCTTATCATCGTTTTTGAAATACGTTCTATCGCGATTCGATATGATATCGTTTATCGGCACAGCCCTAACGTATGCTATTATAAGTTCTTCATCACAACCCAGTTCCCGAGTCTGTTTTCCCAGAGCTGTGCCGTAAGTTTGTAACACCCTCCAGAGATGATGTGGAGAGGGTCTGACCCCTCCGTGGGTTGGGGTCGAGAGCGGCTGTATTTAATGAGCTCAACATCATTAATCAGAGAAGTGTCAGTCATTTATCAATGCTTTCACTAGATCTGTCCATCTTCATTACTTACTTCGTAACTTTGAATTGTAATAATGACATACAGTCATCTATAATTTGGTCACAATTTCAAATGTTCTTTAACCCTCTTACGTCCTTAACACGTTCCTTCAATTTCAACCAAGGGTCCGGAGATGACACAATGTTTGTTAAGTGTCCACCAAAGAGGAACTCATCATCTGCTCCTTCTTCAAGAGTCTTTGATGCCCTCATTGAGATGCTGATTTGCGTTCTTCGGTCGGCCGACACTGCGTGCTTTTTGGGTGGGTGGCAATTGTCATGGAAGGAGATGAGCTCTCATCTGCTCTTATTGAAGCTGTGCCAGGCCCTCCCTCTCGACCATTAACCCTCCACCCACATCCCACCCCTCTTCCTGGTGGGAAAGGGTTGAGGTTTGGCTTTGTGACCACAACAACTGTTCAATTTCCCTGTGGGCTGTGGAATTGGTCTGGAGTGGGGGGCGTATTGTGGTCCTCGGTGTGCGAAAGGTAGAATGGGAAGGGGCGGCGCAAATTATGTCCCTTGTTGTGGTGGTTGATGTTGTTGTTTTTGTTGTTCGTCTTGCCCCCGCACGCCCGCCTGCCTTATGGGATGGAGTGCGGGGGCAAGACGAGTGGGAAGAGGGCATTTGTGTGGGTTCGTCGTCCCATTCACAACAGTTCATTCACGTTCTGGGAGACCTGGGGGTGGGCTTGTGACTGGAACTGGGCCATTATTTTGCCATCAATGAGTGCCACACAACACACACACACACACACACACTTTGAAGCACACAATAAGCGTATGTATATAAAGAACACAGAATTTGGCTATAGATGGAAATTTTAAATGAATGTGAGTGTTTAATCCAAGTTGACCTTTTTAAAGGGATTCACACAAAAAATAAAAATGATGGCATCATTTGTTCACCCTCATGTTGTTAAACCTGTTTGCCTTACTTTTCTTTAGTGAAACACGATAAAAGATATTTCAAGGAATGTCTGAGTGGTAATGTTGTTTGGTTACCAACGTTCTTCAAAATATCTCCTTTTGTGTTCTGCAAAAGAAAGAAAGTCATACAGCGTGTGCATGAAATACAGTTTCACGGAATTCTTTAGAAAGGTCCAATATCTACACATATAAATCCCTCAAATGCTAATCTTGCCTGTGCGTGTTTGTTTACCCACTCCTCTGACATCAAAGTGAAGGCCGCACTCTAGGTAAACGCACTTGATTCTGCGTCCCATTCACACAAGCCCATCTCCCCCCGAGCAAGGTGCACTGCACTGCGGGACCCGTCAATGGAGCGCCTTTGTTTTGTAAATATATAAGCCCAGGGGAGGTTTTACCGCATAAAGTCTCTGTTTAACTTCTTAACTCGACCACTTGTCGCCTCGCTTAGCGTCTGAATGGCTGTTAATGAATACTTTATTGCCACTTTGCCGCATGCATCACAGCGACTTTGTTTAATTTCTGTATCCCAGCGCCCCGTGGCGTTTCCCAGAGAAGAGGGGAAACGGCGCATTTGCATGTCCTTTTTTGTGGAAAAGACAAACGTGGGTTGAGTGCAAGAGAGAAGACGGCAATAGACTCGCATGCACGCAGAGAGAGAGGGCAGTGTGCACAGAAGGGGGCAGGAGTTTGATTTGCACGACCTCGGAGTGTGTCCGCTCCCTGTGCTGTGGTTTGTGTTTGTGCGGTTGTCCAGGCTGGGGATACAGTCGGTGTCAGATTTCCCCAAAGGTTGATGCCTCAGTTTTCTTCGCGTCCCGTTTGGACATGTTTAGAATTTATCTTCCACACAGTACGGTCTCGAGCTGCCGAACGGACGCGTGGTCTTGACTCTTGGGTGCCGTGAAGCAAGTGTATAATCGGGCTGAGCTCCAGATGTATGCGCAAGCCGTCGTTTTTATTCTAGCTTCCATTAAGAACACGTCCTGACTCGGAGGGATTGCATTTGTGTGAGCGTGTGACCGTTGCCACGGGATTGTGAATGTCATCACCCACTTCTTTTGGTTTATTTTCTGTACCAAATGAGTAATAACGGCATCAATTAGTTGGCTGAACAGCTGGAGTGATGATGGTGGGCTGTTTAAACACTCCAACGCTTTCAGAAAGACTTTTTCCGTCATTACTTACATGTTGCATCAAGTTCGAGGGTGTCAGTTATGTCCTCATGTTTGGAGAAATGCGAGAACCATTGCAACATTTCAGCTCCCCAGAGCGAAATAATAATGTCAACTGGTTCTAGCTACAGTAGATACATTGACTATACATACTTTTTCTTTCCTTTGTGAAAATCGAATTTAGTGTAAAAGCGATAAATAACTACATTTGTTTTATTTATACATGCAGTGTATACACGGTGTCATCGGACACATGCACCTGGCCCGATGTTAACTTCCGATCTGTGTTTGGTTATCGGTCTGGCTAGAGGCTAGTAAAATAACAATTTATTTTATATTAATATTCATTTATATAAATGTTAATGTACATGAATTGTATTCAATTAAATTAGAACTACTCAACAGTTATTGATTCTTTGCGGAGGTCTACCAGAAGTTAAGTTTGGGAAACATAACATTTGTTTATGTTGTTGTTGCTGAAACCGTCTATACTGCACATTCACACGTATGCACAAACTTGCACTAGCACATTTATATCTTTCTTCAAAGTGAAATTTATACAGTGGATTTTGTTGCTTAACGCTTTATCACGTTGTGCCTGCTTAGACTCCAATGTAATTGAGATTGCTAAAACAAAAACGTTTGTGATGTTCATAACACATAGAGGCAAAAGAGCGGCACGGTGATGCAGAACTGAGCGGTTGTAATTGATTGTAACTAATTAGCAGATCAGGGATGAGCAGAGATTAAACAGATAATGACACTCCAGGGGAAATGATGTCAGAGGAACTCCTTTAAAGGTCATGGTTTATTCTAGTGGGTTTGTGTGCTGTATCTGGTTAAGGCTTAGATTTAGATTAGATCATAAATGTTCATCATGCTCTCTCGGATAGATAATGGTCAAAGTATAGGCAAGGTCAGCTCATTCAAGTATTTTTATACTTGATTTCTGTAGCTCAGTTGGTAGAGCGATGTGTTTTCTTTGGATAAATTCATCTGCTGACGCATAAAACGTTTGACTGAAGGATGCATACATTTTTAAATCATGTTTTTCCATGGAAATCTCTTACCTGAAGCAGAAACCTGCTCTGTGATCAGGGCACATTTGGGCAGCATGTGGCCCTCTCAAGGTCATGTGCCAGATGCCTGGAAAAACTAACAAATGACTTGAAGCTGTGAAGCTGGCATCAGCCGAGCTCTTCTAACAGCCGAGAGAAAACGTTGACAAGCTTCGTCTGCTCTGAGTTATGGCATTTCATTAGATTTCAGGAAAAATCCTTAATCCCGTGGCCGGTCCGCTTTAGCCGAGGTCCTCACCCTGCTGTACTCCATCTGACAGAAGTGTTTGCACGTGGAAAATCCAGGTGCAGCTGGATGGATCACCTACAGTGTGCTGTGATTGTTACAATCCGATGTTAACAAATGTCCAGCTGTGTGAACTGTATAATGTGCATCACATCACATGTGACTGTCAGACCGAGCGTGAGAGGCCACAGAAAGGAGCGGAAAGTGTGATGTTTTTAAAACTTGTCAATTTAAGTTTGTGCGTTTCTTAGGATTCAGTATGCTTTTCTCAGAAGGTGAGTGTATTATTTCCAGTCACGCTTTTTAATGGATCGGCCGTACGCTGAAAGGGAGGTTGGTTTTGGAATAGACTTGAGGTTCTGGGGGAGATCTTTTCCCAGTCGGAGGCCGACTTGATTTGGAGTTCACACATTTCTTGTTTTGATTTGAACAAAAGCAGTTTTCTCCCATACTCGGTATGAGCACGCTTTTAATTGATAAGATTGAATATCGTTAAGATTATATATGCAAGTATTAAAAATGCAATAAATGGAGAAACCGGAAGTGCTTCTGGACCAGTGTTTACATCTTACGAAGTTGTCTACAAGGCATTTTAAATTTTTATTGCCCCTCTAAAAATGGCCATTACAAATACAAAAGAAAATGCGGATATAGTTATATCAGTAATTTCTCACTGGATTTTAGGATTTTATAAATCCTAAATCTTTAACTTGTCTTCAAAAACAGCGCAAAACAGCTTTTGAAAACAGAATGTTAAATTGAGAAATTTGCTTGGATTGTAAAGTTGTTTTTTGGTTAAAACCATCAAGAAATCGATCTTGATTTTGTCATTTCTGTAGAATAACATTCACTGACAAAACGGTGTGAAGTTGCATCACGTGTTTGGAGAAATGTAAGCTTTATATTGTATAAATGCTAAAGCAAATGAAAGTTTAAAGATGTTCAGACAAAAGCTCTTTTCATTCCATAATCTTGAGCCCGCAGTGAATCCACGGAGGATTAAATTACCGCTTAATCCCTTTAATGAAATGCTTTGTGCTGTAATCTCCTGAACAAGATCTTGGAGACCGATATCGTTCCCCTCTCTCTAATGTACCTCCCAGATCTGTGTGTACTGTATGTAGCACGTGTGTGTGAGTGCACGGCAGCAGCAGCGATATCTTCATTCAAGTCCTCGGACCAAAAATATCTCCTTTTTAGGTCTTTCGTTGCATTTCGTAGAGTTAATGTTATGGCTAGGTTGTATTTGATCTGTATACAGAAGTGTCATAATGGCACATTTGAGCTCTCTTAGAATAGCTTGAATTTAGGATCCTTAGCCAACATCCACAAACTCGATCTGTTAAGGCAAGCCTTAATTCTCTCGCCCATTTGTAAAAGTCACTTTTAAGGCAGCCGATTAATGTGTTTTCATGACACCTTGGCCGAGTAGGGCCAATTGAACTGTACAGGTGAAATTCATATGCGAAATTCTTCCATGTTCAAATGTTTTAACATAACTAAACGCCTCAGGGGGCCAATTGGTTTCAACTTTAATTTTAGTTTCACAACTGCTCTGTAATGCATCCTGCATGGTGTGAGAAGGTTTTTACATATAATAGATTTTTTTGCCAGCTATATATAATCCCAAGTATATTTTCTTAATAAAACAGATCTTAACCCGTAACACACCTCGTAAATGCACATATTTCCGTTTTGACCGAACGTTTGCCTTCATTGTCTCTTTATTAATTTCTTGGTGCTCTAAAAGAGAGATTTTCTTTTGCTGTGTTTTCCATTGACGAACAGTTTGCCCGAGGAAGCAGATTAACGTCTTGCTGTGGGGAGTTTTCAGACGTGCTCGGCTTTTGACTCGTCTTGCTTAATTGCCGAAGCAATTAAAATGTTTTCTGCTGAACATCATGGGGTGGCGCCTCTCTCGCTCCCTCTTTCCCTCCCTCTGTCTTTATTCCACGCTCTCTTTCTCTCCCCACTTCTCTCGTTCTCCTTTTCTGTGTTGCAGCTCACAGTTATCTCTGAAAGAGCTGGAAAGGAAAGGCTTGAAAAACAACAAACATCATTGGCTCTTACCCAAATCAGATTAGCATATTACCCAGCCTTCAGAGAAACTTCCACTTTGTGCACAGCTATCTTGACTGATGGATGTAGCCGAGATGTTAACATGAAAAGAGTAAGACAGATTACAAGTCGATGCGGCTGGCGGCTTTGCTGATATCGCCTTAGAAGATCACTTTGAAGATTTCAGGTTTAAGCGCACGCAGAGTTTCTCTTCGTTCTTGATCATGTCAATATTTATCAAGGATCATAACTCCAATTTCATAATTGTTTTGATTTTTAATTCTACTTAGTTTGACAGCAGTCAGTCCAAGATGGAGAAATTACCTTGACATGGTCTCTTTTTATTGGCGTTGTGATGGAAATCTTTATGAGGGTCTCAGTGTTTTGTTGTCAAAACCGAGCCAACAATAACAAGCCATATTAATGGCTAACACAGCGACGGTAGGTATTTGTTCACTTTGGCACTGTGTGGGAATTTCATTAATCTCGTTCCATGAACAAGAGGGCATGCTCAATGGAGCCGGTTACGCTTATTTTATGCTTAATTCTCAAAAACCTGAAGCCCACAAAAGAGTGTGAGAAAGAGGGAGGTTCTTCTTCACTTGATCTTGCTGAACAGTGACCAGAGATCCAGATAGAGAGATCGTCGCCTCCAAGATTTCCAAATGACTCTAATTTTCCCCTCCGCTGGATCTCAATGGACTTTGGAGAATCTTACCCATAGGTACTTCATTATATACCGTAGTACACTTTTAATTGAAAGTCTTTCACCACATATTGGCTTGTTGATTGTTTCTATGAGTGGCAGATGTTCGAAAACCACACCAAGGGGAATGTCTACAGATTAAAAACTCCGTATGAGACAGGAACCCTGGACATGGTTGAATTTCAATATTTTCTTGTTAACCGAGACGCTAACTTGAAATGTTCTCTCAACCTTACGTCTGGCAACCTGACTGCTAGGGGTGAAAGGTCGACAGTAAGGTCACGGTTTAGGATGTCCTGCCTGCCAGTCAAGCATGATTGGGCGTTTCATCTGTCAGTCGTGTAACTGGAATGAGCACTGACAGGTCCGAGGCTTTGTGGAGGATGAAATGGCCGGTAGGGGAGAGATGGGAGAGATACACAAGCTCTTTAGATGGTGTTAATTCATTGGACTTTTAGTCTTTTCACTCACTGTATATCTTTCACTTCAAACATGCAAGACTTGAGCCTCAGGTTTGTTTTGGGATGTCTGACAGGGCCAACCATGGTTAACTGTTTCTGGGTGTATTTAGTTAAGTTCAGTTGAATGGGTTTTGTTTACATTTTACTGTGTTTAGTGATGTGAAGTTAAATATAAGAGAATGTAGGACCGAATTATGTTTCCTCTGACTAATGATGGTTTTCTAATTAAGTTGATTATGTATTTGAATGAATGTATTGTGGTTGTTAATATTTTTGCTGGATTGTCGACTGACATTTGTATCGCACAGAATTTATCCTTTTATTTTTACTATTACTTCAAGTTACAAAATTACATTTTTTTTCCTTTATTTCAGTGTGAAATTTTACTTTGAGTATTGTTTTGATTGCACTTTTTAAACAGACAAAAACAATTCTTGTTTATTTATATATGTTATACAGTACGTATTATATTTATATAAATATATATTATTTACATTATTTATCTTTATATTTGTATTTATATTATTTATAATTATATATTTATGTACATATGTATAATGTCATCCATTAAATCTTTTTTCATCTTTTAAACAAGCAGAGAATCATTTTTGTCAGTGTATTGTAGAGTTTATTTGCGAAAACGGATAACTCTGTTTTTAAAATATTTCAAAAATCTTGGTTTTTTTTAATGCGTTATGTTTATTTTGATAGCTGTATTTGAGTTATCACTTAAACAAAACAACCCAACAGTTTATTGAAATTACTTACAATAAAAGACACGATTTTTGAACATTTTTAAAAATCGAGTTATCGGTTTTTCCAAAAATAACCTATTTTATCCATGTGCTGAAATATAATCTATTCTCTTAGGTCAATCTCCTGAGTATTATCTTACTATCTTAAAAAGTTTTCATACTTTTTGGTCCATGTGAGCCCATACTTCCTGTGTTGTAATGAATCCTGGGAGCAACGAGTCTCCAAAACCATAATTTCACATGGACACCTCCTCCTCAATGTTCTACCGGTCCTGTTTTTCATAACTACCAGCTACTCCCATTGCACCTCGGGTTAAAGATTACATCTGTGCATGCACTTTAAGAAGGCAGTGTTGACTTATTCTTTTGTTATTAATTGGAAGTGTGAGGTCAGCGGCAGGCTGCACTTAATGACTGATACGGAGAATGGATGGTTGGGATTTGGATGATAAAAGCAGGGGAGGGAAGGTTTACACCAATGCTCGGCACTGAGAAGTTATGAGGCCTGGTTAATCCAGACAGACCTTTGATGATGGATGAAACCTCGCTCTTCTCGGCTCTCTCCTTTCCAGAGAACAGGCCAGTAAGTGCACTATGTTGGGAAACATGGAACTCAGTAGATATCTTAATATCACTGGAGTGTTTGAAAGTATCAGGCAAGCAACTTTCAATACGGGGTGTGAATCTCATAAAACAATTATTTTTCCTGTATAAAAGTAAAGGCAACGTAATACTAGATGCCTCTAATTTTTCTTTCGATTTGTTTAGTACTTGTTAATGCGCCTGCAGTGATAGCGGCCAGTGTATTCTGGGAGATTCTTTGTTATCTAGAGCTAAAGTTGAAGATGGAGCCTGTTTGTCTATAGCAGACAGCAGTATAAGGAGATGTGTATTGCGAGCGTGCTGCTATTATTGTAAATGTGCTGTGGATGAGGTTGGACAGCTTGTGACCCTCCCTGTCTCCTGTCATAACGCATCACTGTGATAACCCAATGACCTCACTTTCACTGACAGCCAATGGGGTCGTATATCTCAAATTAAATGGCAGACTCACAGAGTCCTGTGGGTTGAGTAAAATGTTTCGAGTTTATCCAACAACATTGGATCTCATTCAGTAACACACGTGTACAACTGTTCTTACTGACTTGGGCAAAAAGGGTCTCAGTCAAAATTTCCACAAGGTGTGCACACATAAAGTTTCCCTTGTTTTAAAGTTGATGGATCTAGTTTATTCTAAATGAGAGAGTGCGTGTTAGTCAATTTACATGCATAAATCATGCCAAAACCATGTGTGTAAAAAGGCATTCTGCAACTTTTTCCACCTTATATAGCCATGTATTAATGTCTGTTAACGTGTAGATAACATAAACTTCTTGGCCATATT
Source organism: Triplophysa rosa (assembly GCF_024868665.1). Taxonomy (NCBI): domain Eukaryota; kingdom Metazoa; phylum Chordata; class Actinopteri; order Cypriniformes; family Nemacheilidae; genus Triplophysa; species Triplophysa rosa. Next base: position 17,330,673 of record NC_079909.1, on the reverse strand, counting down.
AAGCAATTTTATATTGTATACAATTTATGTTTTTTTATTTATTGTAGGGCAGTGGTTCTCAAACTTTTTCGTTGTAAGGCCCCCTTTGTGTAGAGTGCATCGCTTTGCGGCCCCCCAAATAAAGACTTATAATCTTAAATTTAACATTTTTATTTAAACAAAAACATATTCGGTTATACAATGCTGAAACATCAATTCTTTTGTCTGGTGGTTTTATTTTTCTGATGTTTGATTGCATAAAATCTATGATCAATTTCTATATTTCATAAAATGCCACAAAATCTGTGGCCCCCTGGATCCGTCTCGGGGGGGCCCCCCCAGGGGCCACGGCTCCACAGTTTGAGAACTACTGTTGTAGGGTCACTAAGCCCTTATTTCAGTTGTGGCCCTATAGCTTGCACTACAATAGTCTTGTATGCATGTTAACATTTAGGGCTGTCAAACGATTAATCAAGATTTATCGCATCCAGAATAAAAGTTTTTGTTTACATAAAAGGCCTATATGTCTGTATACTGTGCATATTAATTTTGTATTTGTAAAGCACACATACACATACACATATTCGTACACACACACACACACACACATATTCGTACACACACACACACACACACACACATGTATATATATTTAGGAAATACTTTATATTTAACAATAATTAAAAATGTACATAACCATTTATCAATTTTTATAATTTGCTTAAATATATGCATGTATGTGTATGTGTTTATAAATACAAAATTAATATGCACAGTACACAGACATATATTATGTAAACACAAACTTTAATTCTGGAAGCGACAGCCCTAATAACATTGTGTAATGTCAATTTAAAATGTATTTTTGTTTCTAAATAAATCTCAATGACCATGTCACCGCTGATGCCCTAGTAATTGTCTAGCTAAGGAAAGATTGTCTTTGTGATCTTCGCTGTTTTGTGTAACGCTCCCTTTAAGCGAGATAAAACCCCTAAATGATGCTGCAGCATTGCAATGGGGAAAATCGATAGTAGTTCTTAGTTTCTGGATGAGAAGGTTAGTGAGTTCAACGTGTCCTGTTTAGGCTCTGGGGCTTGTATTGATAAATCAAAAGATGTCATGAAATTGTTTTTCACATCATCGATTAAAGCAGCTTTTAGAAACCTGGATTGACTCTGGAAGCACCCAGCTGGAATCAAAGAACAGGAGAGTGATTTGTAGCCCTCTGTAAAGACTGTTTGGCTGTTATTTGACAGAAAACAAATGAAGCTTTATGTCCGTAAGGAATGAATCACCTGCATCAGTGCCACACAGCTGCACATTACTGTACTTTCATTCAACGCCCGGTTAATATAGTTTTATAAAAGTTTATAAACATTACATTGCTCATTACTCATTGCACACTACATTTAAAACACACTGAACTGATGGTGACCAAGAGAAAATATCATGCACTCTGTTTCCTACATTTCAACTAATCTTGAAATGCGCTGTTTTCGCAATGTTTCTCTGCCCGGTATACTGATGGCATCGCATCATTTCTTAGCCGCCGAAGTATTTGTTCAACACTCTGTCTTGAAGCTGGCGAGGCCTGGGTTGTAAATCATATGACGGTTACCTTCCATGCCAGGTCTGATTGCACCGTTACATCATTCGCCTTCAGTACTGTAAACTATTCATAGGGCTGAATTTTCCGTACCTGTAATTTAAATGGTTCCCTTTCGTCTCTACCGTCCCTCAATGTGAGCGTTTAATTCATTCTCTCTGATTATAATTGAGTTTCACAGTTGGACGGGATTCAAGCTTCTTTTTCCCATGTGTGTCGGAAATGGAGAACAACTTGTCAAAGACTGTATATGAGATTGACAGCATCAGGCTAAAGTTGTACAGTCTCGTGAGGTGTAAACTCTTAAACGTACCATTTTTTTAATGTAACTTCTTGTTTCCATTGGTTATTTGGCATATTTACCAAAGACGAATCAAAACTCTTCAGATTAGAATGCTTCTACGAAAGTCCTGGTGCATTTATAGAAATACTTGCAATCGAATACACTAAAGTTGCAAGCTATGAAAAAGATGTGGCATAGTAAGCTGCAAATGCATTTCTTTGCTTTCTTATAGCCAAAGCTAAATTCCCTCAACGTTTGCTAAATTTTCATGTCCATTGTGTAGTTGTGTTGTGTATATAGTAAGTGCTCGAATGCATATTTTTAATATATTCACTTTATTGCTTTTCCTGTCATTGTAAACCTGCATAATTTTTCCATTTATGAAGTTAATTTTGATAAATATTTTTCTAGTAAATGAAACTGGATGAGCAACGGAGTTGCATGATAATCTTTTTTCAGCTTCAGTCCCCATTCATTTCAATACATAGATAATAGAAAATAAAAAAAACTCTCTCACTGTGCTTGTCATAAAGTGATTTTTTTAGAATTATTTACTTATTGTATTAGTAACACATTAAAATATGGTGTTTTTTTTATTTAGCAAATGGATTAAATAATAGTTTGGTATTGTATTTATCGTTTATTTATTTTTTGGTGTTCTGCCTTGCATCAATCTCAGTTTTTGTTGAAAGTTAACACAGGCAAGGCACGAGTCTTGTGAACCCGTAGCTGGTCAAGAGAGGCCTCGTGGTCATTGTGACACCTGTCCGTTCAACTCTTGTCAAAGTCAGTTCTCTCGCACCTTGACGGAGCCAGTCCTGAAAGGGTTAACCATCTGCTCTTATTATTCCCACGGGAGCGAGCGTGTATGTGCTGCCAGGTGAAAGTTGCACCAAAACTCAATGCTGTTTGTTTGCGGCTAATCGCCTCGCTCATAGATGAGCGCTCGCGTAAAGCAAAGGAAATGCGGCAGGGCGAAATAGATGAGTGTTGACATAAACCTGAGAAAACCAACGCTCAATCCTAATCCCACTTCCTTCCTGTCTGGCCTGGGAAACGGAACATATGCAACCACGGACGTAACCAAAGCGTTTGCCAAATGCAACACAGCCGTTGGCTCTTTCTCGCACAGGTCTTTTCTGATTGGCTCCTCTGTGTCTTATACATTGAATGTTGTGAAAAGAGTGTGTCGAGAGAGCCCGTTCTATATGTAGACTTTTCCGCTTACAAAAGCCACAGCCAGCCATACAGGCTCTTCAGGTCCCATAGGTTGGGGCAACAAACACTGAGCCAGCGCTATAGAGACTTCGCAGCGGGCGGTGTGGTTGGAGGATAAAACTCTTTCACAATGGCTGCTGTCAGTTTTTGCATTCCATTCCGTGCCTCAGAGGAAGTGGGGAACAATTCCTCACCCACCTCTGCCTCGCCGTGACCCCTGACCTCTGTTATGATATCCCGGCAGTCTGCAGCTCTCACCAGGGTGTGCGTGTTCCCATCGTCTTGAGGGCCACTAAAGATCACCTTCCTGGATGTCCAGGACTGTAAATTATCCGAAGACATGTCTGAGGATACAGACAGGAGCTCTCGCGGAAAACCTGCTTGTGTCAGACATTCAGCACCGTGTGTCTCCATTCTCTGCTGCTGATAAAGTGTTTTATTCCTGTTTCCTAGAGGCTTCTGTGGTAATTTATAGGGTGCATTGTTTTCATCTTATAGGTGATGCGGCATTTTTGCTTATTGTAGGCTATGGTATTGACATCATCTGTTTTTTACATAAGCTTCAATGTAGACTGAAACCGTCCCCTTGACTCTCGTGTCACGCTCAAAATGATATTAGTGCCTCATATTGATGGAAAATGACACCAAATTAAATCAAACCCCTTTCTCAGATTTTTGCTTTGGGAGTTTGAGGCTATACCCGTCCGGAGCAATCTTCACAACTCCGTTCTTTAATAATAACAAACCTCAGTGAAGCATGCAGGATGGTTTTTGCTGAATTGAAACCTCTCTGCTCCAGGCCAAGTCAAACATCTTTATACTGATATGGTGGTGTTTGGGTTTTGGGAGTAAGTAAATGAAGGATGGCCTGAAATCTCGGATGACCAAATAACATCCTAGAAGTACTCTAGCGATGACTGTGTTCATTAGGATTAAAATCTGTTTGCGGTCAGAACCTTGTCAGCCGCAGTAAGGAATATTATTTGTTTAAATATGGAGCTCTAATTCAAAACAGCAGCTGAATTTCAAAATAATAGATTCTATAAAGGCAGTCTTTTTATATTCTAATATAGTTATCAGTCTTATTTGTTATATAAATCATTTTTGCACTGAGAGCTGTTTATAGCAACAAATCAACTGAAACGTTGACATTTAAAGGAATAGTTCACCCAAAAAGGAAAATGTTGTCATAATTTGCTCACCCTCCAGTTGTTACAAACCTGTATACAATTCTTTGTTGTGCTGAACACAAATAAGCATATTTTAATCAAAGTTTGTAACTAAGCCGTTTTCCCTTACAGAAAAGACACACGAAATTCACATGTGCAAAAAACACGTGTGATCACATGTGAAATGTGTGTTTTTGGAACATTTTGGTGTGAATTCCATGTGAATTCCCACGTGAAACCCATGGAATAACATATAAAAACCCATGGGATAACATATGCGACATGTCTCCACATGTGATCACATGTTCATCACGTCACCACATGTTGCACATGTCATCTCATGGGTTTTTACATCTTATTTCAATTCACATGGAATTCACACCAAAATGTTCCAAAAACACACATTTCACATGTGATCACACGTGTTTTTTGCACATGTTAAACACATGTTGTATACATGTGATCACATGCGAAACACATGTAAAAAACATGTGAAATGCATGTGTCTTTTTCTGTAAGGGTTAGGTCACCATTGACTCCCATAGTAGGACAAAAGATTACAATATGAGGCAATGGTGACCCAAAACGGCTTAGTTACAAACTTTCATTAAAAGACCTTCATTTGTGTTCAGCACAACAAAGAAATGTATACAGGTTGTAACAACTGGAGGGTGAGCAAAATATGACAACATTTTCATTTTTGGGTGAACTGTTCCTTTAATTCAGATAGATAACAAAACAGTGATTTGGCACCTTTCATTGATTTAAAAGAGGTTGTCAAATTTGAAACAATTTTATTACATTTCTCTAAATATTGTGATTTTTTTTACAGGTTAATGAATCTTCTTAAATGTGTGTTTTTTTTTACTGTAACAAAATGTATTGTGGATTCACATGTGCTTTTACTTCCGCTTAAAATGATGTAATCTTTAAATGCTTGGCAGTTGTTGTGCATTATTGGATCTAGTTACCCTTGAATAGTGTTCAATCTTCTTTAAATCCTTTTAATACTTCATTTTTTGCTATTGTAACTTGATAAGCAGTAATATGAATCAATACATATGCTGCAATGTACATTTATGTGGTTTTTAATTTAAATATTGGGGCTTGATTTTGTAGATGAAAACTTTGCACATTGCATGCACATTGAAATTTGTGTTCTCTGTTCATCTCATTCCTTTATAAAACTCAGTTGTATTTCTTGCAGTGATGCCAATTTGCCTCGGCAATCTCTGCTTCCTGGTTCCGCTCAGATCAGGGCCAGCGACCCTGACCCCGGGGCTAATCCCGGATTAATCTGGAGCTCCTCGTGACCTCTGAGGCCTGCTGCTGTAGGTCTGATGTATTTACATTGGCAGCGTTGTGTGTTACTCTGAGATTAAGAATGAGAGAGTCGGACAACTGGTCTTGCTTCGTGGCTCAGTTTTTGCAGACTATATCAAATGAAATCAGAATGTTAAAAATCTAAGATTTTTGCGGTCGGTAATATTATGCCGATCATAAAGATGGGGGGCTCTTCTTAGCATACACCTGATGCCTGGACAGCCCACCCTCCCGGGGTCAGGGCACGAGAGGGCGGCATGTGTGAGAGGCCGATGCCCGAGATTGATTGCTGTTGAGAGAATGCTTGTTAATAAAACATGTCTGTGGTGATAGAGAGCTGTGTTTTTACAGATGTCTCTGATTTAGAACAAGCCGTCCCTCATTCTCTTTCATCAGACCATCTTAACATATACTGCACGCCGCGCGACAAAGTTATCTGCAGTTTATTGACATTGAGGCTTTCGTGTAGGAAATGGGTTTTCCATCAGATGTTCGGTTTTTAAACACCACTGAGATTATATTGAATTCATCTGTCATTCATTTCACCTTCAATATGAGACCAGAAGAAGTGGTTTGAATTAAGGTCATTGTGGATTTTTTTTGTGCAGAAAGCAAGTTCTTCTATATACAGTATTTAGCTTAAAAAAGATTTCTGGCATTTCTAGATGCATCACAGAGACAGCTGTGGTCATGCAAAACTATATTATGATTGTTCTTGGTGCAAGAATCCTTTGTAACCATCACAAGACTCCAGGGAAAAATGTAATTGCTGCAAAAGTGTGGAATATGGACCCTTTAAACTTCAGCATGAACATGCATATAAATCAAATCTTTGCTCATAAATTATTTTCTTTGAAGGGTTTTGGTCTATTCCACTGTTTTTGTCTTTCAGTGGCTCTCCGCTGCGATTAAACAAGTCCAAGCTAAACGGCAAAAGAAAGCCAGACAAGCTTTTCAGTAGTTATAGATGCATTTCTTCACGATTGTGTCATCTTTAGATCCCGAAGGCCAACAAAAACTTTATCTGTGTGTGCACATAAAGAAGAGAGAGTGCATATTAATTTATGGCGTACATGCTGTTGGTTTTAAATCAACTTTTGACTCAATGAGTCATAGCATTGAGATTAATGAAGATATGAGCTGATAAAGATACCGCTTACATCATACTGCCAGAACTTTATGAATCAGGTGCAACATCCGGAGTATATCTGGGATAAAAACGGCTATCTCTCTCTCTCTTCTCTCTGTCCGTGTCTCTCACCCTTAGTATGCGAGTCTCTCTCCCTCTGTCACCCTTTCGCTAAACCCTGAGCTCTTATCTGAGTCTTACAGGAAAACAGCATGCGTGAGTTGTCAGGACAATGAGAGCTACAAGTGCACTGCGGCATGCAATGTGCTGGACTGATGCCATCTCGACCGTGTGTGTGTGTGTGTGCGTGCCCTCTTTACAACACACAGACTCAAAGCAAGCTGCTCTAAGCTGTGCATGGATGAGGGTCACATGCAGATACAGTAAACACACTTTAAGGGCATTAAGGGGGTGTGTTTTGCAAAGTACAGGATCGCACTATTTTTCCCTTTGGCCTCCCTTTCCTTGTCGATTTTCCTTAAAAAATGACGACTAAAATTTTGGCAGCTGCAGTGTCGTAGAAAGTGATGCTTCTCTGTCCAAATGTCAATTTGCAGTAAAACTTATGCAAAGCATTTTTTTTTTTAATAAAATGAATGTTAAAATCTGCAAATTGAAACAGATGCTAGGCAAGCTCTTAAACACAGCTGTCTACCCAATGTTTAATCCAGTCTCATAAATAAGTGACAGCAATGCCAGATTTCTTCATCAATAGTGGAGCTGTTTGCTTTGGCTACTTTTCCCTATTTTTTTACATTCGACAGACACACCCATGTGACAGTTTAACTATTGCCAGATAGACTTTAAGGCTAAAAGGTTCAAAGGATACCTTGAGCTGGAGTGATGTTATTGACATGGTGTTGATGATGTTCATCATTAGGTGGAACCTGTTGTTTATATGAGGGCTTTCATACAACTGTGTGTGTTCTCTCTTAAACACTCCAGTTATCACCCTGTGACTCTCGATTATGTCACTCTTGCTTGTGCGTGCAAGCGAGCGGGCCAGCATATATGCATATGCTGCGGAGAGCGATGATGTGGGCTCTGGCTTTGTCCGCGGTCCGCCTGCATACATCAGTGTCACGCTAATCCCAAACCGCCCTCATCCTTCTCTTCCTTTTCCTTGCGGCTCTCGTCCCGGGAGCTGTGCTGAGTTTCGTGTAGGAACTTGCTCCACAGCACTTGGCAGATGCTTTTTTATTTAACCAAATTTGAAACTTGAGAAATGTGCAGCAGGACGGTTCCTGCAGTGCAAAAGACATAAAGGATTATTGTTGCACATATTGCCAAATTATCTCCCAAATAATGCCTGATACAGTACTATTTTAACTTGATTGCAATTTATGCAAACTTTAATTCCTCATCCAAACTTTTTTTTTAGAGAAGATTTTTTGGTCTTTTGGTAATTTTTATATATGAAAAGTGTATTTTGTTCAGGTGTTACTATTATAGCAAATATATTTTTTGTCTTCTGAGTGTGTTGCTTCATGGTATTATTTTCAGGATTAGTTTCATTTTAGGATTAGTTTCTGTAATGCGTGCGCGTGTGTGTGCGCGTGCAGTGTGTGTGTGTGTGTGTGTGTGTGTGTGTGTGTGTGTGTGTGTGTGTGTGTGTGTGTGCGTGTGTGTGTGCGTGTGCGTGTGCGTGTGTGTGCGTGTGCGTGTGTGTGTGTGTGTGTGTGTGTGTGTGTGCGCGCGTGTGCGTTTTTTTTACTTCCAAAAAGTAACTAATGGACGCTTTTCAATAACATTTAAGTCTTATTGTATGTATAGTTGAGCACACTTTTATGCTCAGTGTCATCCAATTATTGTGTCAGGATGCAGTCAAAATCATATTAGCTTTAAATGTGACTAAGTACTGTAATAGAACACTAAGCTTGACTTTTGCTATTATTGCATTTTATTGCATATTATTACAGCTTGTATTGCTATTAGGGCTGTCACGATTATGAAATTTGACTGACGATTAATTGTCTAATAAATCATTGCGACTGAGATTTGCTTAAATAATATTAAATTGTACTGCAGGTAATTTGTATATGTTTTAGTTTTTTTTTAAGTGATTGTGTTGTGGTGGTACATTTTACAAGTATTACTATGCTTTAGTAACAATATATACACTAAAATATGCAATATGCAGATGCACTACAGCTCCCCCTAGCGTCTTCTATAGAGATGTGCAATAATTGCGATGATCTGAAACCATCGCGATGAGGTCAAACAATCGCGATGAGACGCTTATTTAATAATCGTGACAGCCCTAATTGCTATAGGAATATAAACCTTCTTGTAGCCTTTCTATGCAGGGCTGACCTGAAGTTCGGTCTTTGGATATAAATGTGATCCCACACGACCTACCAGCAACTGGCAAAGCCACAGAGAAAGAAAGTGTGCAGCGAAGACCTTCTGTAAATCTTGGTACTGCACCATCACCTGGAGCAGGCAAGGGATTAGTCCCGATCACCCACACCAGAGTCGCACCCGCTTCCATTACCATGTTCTCAGGGTTTAACCGGACACACAATGTGAAGGATGTGAAAAGGTTTCCAGCTGGTCGGACACCAGCAGAACGAACCGAAATGTCAGTTGGGTGCAGAGAAAGACAGGCCGTGTGAGAAGGTGCAAGAGAGGAGGCCAAACAGTAGCGCTGCTGTTGAACAGTGGATTCTTCGTGCTACACCGCTCATGCGGGGAAACAGGGTATGCATGCAACCGTGAGAGTGGAAATTGGAAAAAAGGCTGAAAAGCAAAAGTACGGGTCAGGTTACTACTCATTCGCAACATCAAGTTCTAGTTTCTCCCGAACAGGCCATTTCATGCTAGAGGAGCGAAGAAAAAAGGCCATTCTTTTGTGTGTGTGTGTGGATCAGACCCCCCAGTAGTGAGTTACTTAGGCTGCACAGTATGATGATGTTCCTTATGGCTTTATCTGGCTTCACTTGACTGGATTTTCACAGGTCTTGAACCAAAAGGTTGAAAGTGAATCTGTCAAAGAGAGCTGTGGGTTTGGCAGTGCTTACCTTACATTGAGACCTTACATTGTTTTTGTAATGTTTCAGGATATTTTAGCACTTTATCTTGTTTTTATAAGTCTCACACCGTATGGCACTAGTGTGGTACAGTACCTACCTAGACAGTATTGCAATGTATAAGGTGCACTTTTCAAATAAAGGCTATTCAATGAAAATGATCCACCAAATACAAATTTATTTTGCACAAATTATTTGTCAAATATATTTTTTAACAATTAACACATTTTGATGTTTTTTTAGCAAAAACTGCTACGCTCTGTTTTTGTTTTCTGGGTGTATTGCTGCCTGGAAGTCCAAAGTCCCATTTAATATTTTCTTTTTTCTTTATTTTTCTTTTAATGCGTTAATAGAGAAGTTTTTGGATCATGTGTCCAGATAGATTTCAGATAGACACGTATCTGTTGGTATTGTTGGTCTCCGAATACAAAGGTCTTCAGCCAGTCGCTCTTGTTTCCACGGGTGCTTTTCTGTCTTTCAGGAGAGAAAGAGATCGAACCAGAACGGGGGTTGAATGAGAGAACGCGAGAACACAGAGATGAGGGGTAGCATTTCGTTTTTGGCATGCACAGTCTCGGCTCCATATTTACTCTGGTTTCGTCCGCCCCGACCATATGCCAAGCCTTAGAGCTAAACTGAGCTTTGTGCGCTTAAAGACACAAAGTGCATACTTGAATTCCTACAATAGTAAACGTACGTTTCCCCCTCCCTTTAGAGCATTCCAGACTTTGAACAGAAGTGTTTTCTTAGAGAGTTACAGGAACTGGATTTGCTGCTTGGCCCTGCAAAAATCATTGAATAGACACGGTGAATATCCTGTAGACGTGTTATATTTAGTTTATGGGATGGATAGAATAGCTGTATTGTCTAACTTTTAAATCCTCCTGACTTATTAGTGTAGCTTGCATTTGCTTATGTAGGTTTAGGGATTTGTCAAACCTCAATTGTTAAATGTTGGTGTAATTTGTGCCGCACCGCTTGTCCTGCAAATGTTTTTGTGCTTTCATTTTGTGACTAATAAAGAAAGGTGTGCTGCTGTTTTTCTTGGCATATATACTGTAATACATAATACATACATTACTAAAATCATATGTAAAGGCCAGAATATAATCGAGACTTTATCAGCCATCTAGCAAAAACCTTTGGCATCATGGTGAAAACTTGTGTCAACCCCTCACCTGTGTCTTCCATTGCAAACACACACAGTTTTCGGACTGAGATCCAACCCAGCAGATGGTCTGTCAGAAGGGCTCCAAAAACAAACAGATGTTTAGGAGATGTTGACAGACATGCAGTAAGCACATCTCGCGCTCTAGTGTGCTTTATTAAAATGGCCAATATTCTGCAATATTCACTAATAAAAATCTGCCAAAACAGAAAAAAGAGCAAAGCAACATACAACATACTTATTTTTTTAAGTCTCATTTTTAGTGCTTACGGTCTATTTTATAGTGATGGGACACAAAAGGGACACATTGTGAGATTATTTGTGTTCAAGCGCAAAACTGAACAGAGTCTACACACACACTGGCAGCTGTCAATCAAACCTTGACCTGTATAAACAACTCTCGCTTGTGCATTTATTAAATCAAACTATACAAATACATCAGTTGTAATAGAATTAATTTCAGTGTATTGTGGTAATAAGCACAGACCCTGGGTCAGGCAGATAAAGACCTAATTTTACGTTCTATTTGTTTTGATAAGTTACTAAGATTAGAGTTTAAATTTAATCATTATCTCTGATTGGGTTATTTCTGGATGGGACTCCCTGAGTGGCAGAGATACTGAAGAGGTGTGTGTGTGTGCAGACCCAATGACCATGTACTGGTTAACTTCTGTATTATCGGTTTTATCACAGTTTATTATACCAACAAATAATCTTTTGTGCGTTTAATTTATTGCTGTCTTTATCAGTTTATTCAGTCTGATGTGTGCTTTGGAAATGAAGTATTTGTAAAATATTTTAAATGAGTGTGCATCTGTCAGACCTCAGTATCAAATGATTGTTCGTTTCTGTCAGATTAAATGGAAAAAGACATAATTACAGATTCGGTTGCAATGTTTTGTAATTGCCATAAACTTCCTGTTATCTGATGAGGTGAATTATATACTTCTTTGTTGTGGATTGTGGCCAAGACAATTGTTATAAGCTATCATGTTTTTTAGCTTATTGCTGTATATAAGATTTAAATAAATGGAATGAAATTGCGAGAGAATTGCTATCCGTCTGTCCAAGGTTTTTCCTACATGGAGAAATTGAGGCGGCCGCCTCCGTCAAATGACGTGCCGCCTCAGGCTCTCGCCAACATTATGTTGCGAGTGTTCACAAGAAATGCTGCGTGCATTTAACAGACTGTTATTTGTAACTGCAGTTGCGACATTACGCCACAGTGGAGGCGCTGTTTCGTTATCAGCACACTGAGGTGCTAAAAAGAGTTGCAGAACAAGAGCCAGCCTGTGTTTCACAGCTGTTTGTTTTGCATACGTTTAATTTCTTAAAATGTATTAAATTAACATGACGTACATCATTGTAATGTCTTTAGCTGTGCAGTTGGATCGTTGAATCAGCGTATACTGTACACAGCGAGTTCGCCAGTATGAACGCACATTGCGTTCAGAACGACTCGCACACGAATGACTCATTTGAACCGATTCATTTAAACTATTGAACTTTTCAGTCACTAGCGAAAATAAGAGATCCTTGAATCATTTAAAGTGAACCACAGAGAATGCAAGATGTGAATGAGCTAGAAAGACTATTATTATTGTTAATTCAGTTGGCTATTGTGGGCTGAAAAGTTAGTTGAAATGATAAAAAAGCGTTATTTGATTAAAAAAACTTTTCTGTTTGGTTGAATAAAAGTAATGTTTTATATAACTTAATAATTCTCATTTTTATCTAATTTTATTAGAACTTTTAATGTCAAACTCAAAGTCACTTTGGTTAAACCACTTAAAGGTACGGTAGGCCTACGTGTATGTGTGTACAAGATCAGGATGGCACCACCTCAGCCTCATTTTGAGCCCGAGAAACCCTGCTGTCTCTCTTTTTTTCACTTTTTTTGACTCCACTGTATTTGTTTGATGACTGACGCATCTTTGTCTTTCTGTATTCTGCAGATCTGAGGTCTACAGAGACAGCCCATCATTTTTCCTTCCTGTTGAACACATCAGACTATCGCATCTTGCGCATGGACGAGGATCACGACCGCATGTACGTGGGCTGCAAAGACTACATCTTGTCCCTCGACCTCCACGACATCAACCGAGAGCCCCTCATTGTAAGAGCCAAACCAATTTATCCTCTTCCTCCTCCCTACATACAGTACAGTAGATAAGATAGTCTAGGTGGTTATCTACAGCAAGAATAGAGATCCAATAATTTATCTTTTTAAGGTCCAGATACAGTATTTGCTATACATTTTGGTTGAACCGTAAGGTCATTTCTGTCTCAGATACTCTTTGCTACAGTAATGCAGGGAAGTAGCTTAAATTCTACACCAAAGACTAGATGTGGGGGACCCAGGGGTCTTATAAAAGAACGGGCTGAACATTCCCTGGCTAGTTGAGCTCATTACATTGATAGGTTGTTGAGTTTAATTGGACTTTTTCTGAGGTAGTGTGTCATTGTTGTGACAAATGGGATTAACCTCTGGCTTCTCTCTCGTATTCTCTCTGTTTTAGATACACTGGCCTGTTACTCCACAGAGGAAGACGGAGTGTGTTTTAAGTGGCAAAGACACGCACGTGAGTTTGTTTTTTCTTTTCAAACTACTTTGCTTGTTTTGACCTGGAATTGTGAGGCTGTTTTCGCACTAGGTTTGACTGCTTGATAGGAACCCAAATTTAAATCGGCCCTTTTTTTGACGGCATCCAGTATATATTTACAGCTGTAGCTTTGTCTCAATGTATGTGTTAGAAATCTGCTTGGTCAAAAACCACACACACGTAAGCATATGAACATACACGGAAAACAGATGCCGGGTTCAGTGTGAAACCTACTCAAACCTGTCAGCTTTCTAGATTCACATGTTGAATTAGACATGTGGTTTTGGGGGCCAGTAAACGTGTAGAATATGTCCATTTCTGCATCACCCGATCGTATGCACATCTGCTGGGTTTGTTTCTTTGGGGGCGTTTGGTGTGGATTTTTTACTGGTGGGATACTTAGTGTCACTGTGTCAGCGTGGGACGTGACAGGTTTCAACCACAGCTCATGAATTATTAACAAGGTTATCCTGTGAAATGTATCCATATGAACTAAAGGACATTTGCGTTTCTTTGAACATAACATTATTGTTGAAAAGGTCAGGATGCTGATCACAAACATGTTGTGTTATGTCCTTAGAATCTTATTATTTAAAAAAATGTGTAAAGCCATGTGAGCAGAATGAGTCATTATTAATTTTTGTTCGATTCTTTTAAAGCTGCAGTCCGTTGCCTCTACAGTTTATCTCTGTTTGAAACATAAAATTGCCAGTTGCATACACTTTTTGGCTTTATGTGGGTTGAAGTTAAATGATGTCAATGTTATTATTTGTCCCATGCAAAATATTTAATAATAACAAATAGTAATAATAATTATGATGATATCCATCATAATATTGATATGAATAATAATACTGATAGTAATAATATTAATAATAAAAGTGATATTAATAATGGTATTTTGGTTTATTTACAGATTCATTTAGTATTTTTTTAAATGAAAGACTAGCAATATTAAATGCTTTAAATAATCTAGGAGCAGTTTCCTTGACATGGATTATCTTAAAACAGGACTAGGCCTTAGTAAAATTAAAATATGCAAGTGCGAATACGTGATTTTCTGTGTCTTTGGTGTGTTATAAGTTGCCCATGCATGTATTAGACACGTAAAATTGCAAAAATTAAAGTGTCGGACCAAAAGACGCATTTTATCTAAAAGCGAATGCTCACCCAGACCTTCCTGAAACGCCTCGTGTAACCACACCCCCACAAATCCACGTCAGTTCGTGGTATGATTTGACTAAGACCACCCAAATGTATACGCAAGTAAGGTGGGCGTACCAGTCAGTACAATTGAAGAGGAATCTGATGTTCCAAATATGGTAAGAGGCGTTACATTTCCGTCACACGCTTGCAGTATTCGACCAATCACTATGCTCTGGTTAACTGGCCAATCATAGCACACCTCGCTTTTCAGAGCAATGAGCTTTGTAAAAAAACAATGCGTTTCAGAGAGGCGGGGCAAAGAGGAGATACAAACATGCACGGTATGTGGAAAATACAGCGTTTATAAACCTTAAATAGTGTATACACATCGCATTACATCTAAAACAAATGATAATATTCGTTTTAGCCGTGTCATATCACCCCTTTAAAAGCATTCAAAACTGACAACAAAGCAATCGCACTGACTTATTTAAAATGTCGGTGCAAGTGGTTTTCGATCAAGATTAGCAGACGAATTAGCTTAAGCCCTGTCTGGGCAACCGTCCCCTAAAGTTTATCATATAGCTTACATAACATACAGTAGCTGTGTTAAATATACACATTTCAGACTTTTCATGTGGTCTTTTAATATTCATTCTAATGGCTCGTTTGTTGTGTTCCACAGATGTTTGTGAAAATAATTAACACGATTATTTCCCCTGTCAGGGCGAGTGTGGTAACTTCGTCCGTCTGATCGAGCCGTGGAACAGGACGCACCTGTACGTGTGCGGGACGGGCGCCTACAACCCTGTGTGCACCTACGTGAACCGAGGACGCAAACCCATGGTAAACATGTGCAGGGGAATATGGGAGGTGTGCTTAAACATTAGCGGGTACACCTGGACAGGCACATCCATTTTCCAGAATCTGTCCATTACTGACTCTTACAGTTCATCAACCATCATTTCTCACTTACCCTTCAGTAAAACCCCCCAGGTGTCGGCTGCCAAGCAGCTGCCTTCCCCAACGCACTATAACTCTCATGTTTAGTTTTACTCTTTAATTGGAGAGATTGAGTTTCTCAGCTCGAGTCAGGCATCACTCTCCGGACCCACTTTGCCTTTTCAGGACCCTCATTTTTGCTCCTGTTGCTCTAAATATGATTCTTGTTTCCTAATGACGGTCCTGGGACTTAGACATTAGTGAGTCACAGGTTGAGAATCAACCTATATCTCAACCTCTATTTTTTTAAACACACAGTTATGCCAAAGCTACAGTTACCCTCTCATTTTCAAGTCTGAAAGCTGCTTTATGTTGGCTGGTTGTGCTATGGGAGCTCCCATTATAGAGTGCCAGCGGGGTCCTGGAGGTCCAGAGCCCACCGTAATGAACATTTCCCAGGAATTATTTTAATGCCCTCTGCGTGTGAATGTAAAGGAGCATAAAGTTGGTATCGCACCCTCTTAACTCCCCGTTCCTTTCAGACAGGAAACCCGGGTCACAGACTGTGTCCACAATGCACTCCTCCAAGCAAACATCCCCATGTCTGCCCCAATGAGCACAACACACATCATGTCCAACATATAGACACGCATAAACCCAAAGAAATCCAGATGTGGCAGGTCTCTGCGCAGTTGACGCTTTGGTTTGTTAGCACAGTCTTCGTGTTCAGGCTGTACCCGAGAAAACAGATGTGGCCACAGCAGACGCTGACTCAGTGTTGATTTTTTTTTTTTTTTTCCGAGACCTAGATGTGTATCCCATCACACCTAAACAAACCGACTGCAGGGTGCTATAATAACACGGCTAACTCCAAAATCTACTCAAACAAATGATTCCATAATCCCAATAGGGTTTTGATTTACACCTAAACATATCTATAGTGCCTAATATCTTTCACACACTAAATCAGTATAATTCCCTTTTCTATTGCCTGGATACATTTTTTTGAATGTGCTTCTTGCAGTGCATTTTGGGAGAAGATAATTGATATGCATTATAGTTTGACCAAAAAGGTATTTTGGAAGACGTATTAGGTTTTTATATCCATAGGTTGAGGCTTAATAGGGATAAATGGAATGTGTGTTAAGTGGGTGGAAACTCAGGTCATGTGACTGTGTTTTGTTTTAGACGGCCATGAGTCTTCAGATGCCCCAGACCAAAGGAAGAACTAGTCGTGCGGCCGAACCCGAAGTAGTGTTTGATGAGACAGGACTACAGGTGGGACCCGGGTCTGGGCGTCCATTAGATCTCCTGTCGTCTAAAGACACTACCCTGCATGCTCTTTGTTCCTCTTTGTGTTTTTTTTTGGTTACGCCACATGTGATCTAACGCATCTATGTCTGATGTCTGGACTGCAATTTCTTGTCTTGGTTCTAAAGCATTGTTCCTTGACTTACTGCATAGTCTTAGGGTTGGTCAATGCATGTTTGGACCAAATGTCTGAGGCCACTTGTAAAAATGTTTTATTTTTATATATACATATACACACACACACACACACATATGTATATATATATATATATATATATGTGTGTGTGTGTGTGTGTGTGTCTATATATATATATGTATATGTGTATGTACAGTATGTATGTGTATGTGTATATACTGTATATGTGTGTGTGTCTATATATATATATATATATATATATATTAGACACACACACATATACAGTATATACACACACATATATATACAGTATACACATACATATACAGTATATACACATACACATACATACATACACATATACATATATGTATATATATTATATATTTTATACATTTTTATATCATATTTTTTATTATATTTTTATATCTGTATCATTTTATGCAAGCACGTTTAGGTGCATTTGTGCTTTAATGAAATTAGGATTTTTTTGTGCAAAACTTTTCATTAATAAACGAGTAATATTTATTTGATTAATTTTACTCATTTTTCATTAAAAATATCCCAAAATGGGGGGAAATTTGGTTTTCAGTGTGATCTCATACTTT
Organism: Triplophysa rosa; assembly: GCF_024868665.1. NCBI lineage: Eukaryota > Metazoa > Chordata > Actinopteri > Cypriniformes > Nemacheilidae > Triplophysa > Triplophysa rosa. The sequence continues at coordinate 17,313,023 of NC_079909.1, read as the reverse complement.
CGTATTATTATTGTTACGGTCCTCTGCCATCTTGTTTGATGTTTCTCTTATTGTAGGTTTCTGTAACATGCAAACCTAATTTAAAATTCATTCTTAATTACATTCAGCTGAAGTGATGCTGTACATTTTTTTAATATTTTCATATAACTAACTCAATACACAACCTTCTCAGTTTAAGCTTGATCATCCACCCCAATGGTCCTGTCAATGCAATGGAATGAAAGCCAAACACACTCTTTCTCTCGCTGACCTACAAATTTCTTGACCCTCCTTTACTTTCAGACAGTTGATCCAGCGCAAACACAAGGCTGCAGTAGCAAATGCAAGGAACCAAAGAAAATAATAGAGCTACACAGCTAAACATTACTGAAATACCTCAGCCGTCCTACTGTACATTTCACATCACAGGAAGAAGCGCTTAACCCTCTTGTGACCTGAGTTTTCTCTGTATGCAAACTTTGATTCGGAAACGTATAGCATCTCACTAAAATCTTAAATCTGGAAGTGCTGCAATTACAGATCAGAGCAAACATTTACATTTCTAATTTAAAGCTGATGTGTATATCTTATCTGCTCAACAAACAAAGTGATTTTAATAGCACCACAGAAACAGAGTTTTTGGCCAAATCAGCCTTCCGATGGATTGCTTGAAATTATCTCTGTATTTTCACCTGAAACGGACATCAAACATATTTTAAAATGACTAACTTCATCTTTAAGGGACTTCGGCCCCTTACGGTTTTGTTTGCAGGAGCTGCTAACAGGCGTAATTTCTCTGTGTTAACTAATAAAAAGCGATAGATAATCTGTTAATGTTGGACAGCTCTGAATAGTTTGACAGGCGTTTCACTCTCCCTCATATGAATGTTGATAGATAAGATGAGAAAGTTGAGGAAATCTCTGGGAGGGTGAGGTTGACGATCTGGCTTATGGTGAGTCTTAAGGGCATGTCAGCACATGCTGGTGGCAATTCTTTAAGCGCACATCCAAATACCTGTCAGTCAGAGTTTCTGCATCATGCCTGGGGATGCTGGAACAAACGGGCCGGTGTCAGTAAGCCATTACGCCACGCTCACCGAGCAGGATTAGACAGAGTTAGAGCGCACACTAGTGAGGTTACTTGAGAGCAGAGAAGTTTGGACAGCAAAACGAATCGAACTTGTCTTAACCAAATGCATGCTGTGATATATGTTAACGCATGCAAAGACTACAGGTCATTTCTATAGAAATAATGACATAAATCTTTGCTTTCAATTTCCTTTTATAGGAATCTGTCTTCTTCTTAGAGCCGGGCAGAGAGGATTCTGGAAAGGGAAAATGTCCATATGACCCAAAGTTGAACAGCGTCTCTGCTTTGATCAGTAAGTTCCTTCTGTAATTGGTCCCATTTTCCATTCAAAACGGTGTCAAATGTAGTTCCACCTCTGTGGAACATGTTTGAAGAGTTCATGAAGAGGTTCTCGTGGAGTTTTTTGTTACCCTTTAAATATCCCGCTTTTGAAAGCACCATCACCTCTCATCTTCAAGCATCACACATTTTAACAGCCACTTTGAATCAATCCACTTCGCTTTCTTGCTTAATCGTGGCCCAAAAACAGAAAGAGGCCTCCCTGTTCTTGGTTTTACTTGCACAACATGAGGTGAGATGGAACTTTCATTGTCATGTTGTCATGAGACGGCACATCATTTCACCAAAGGGGAAATGAAACGAAATGCAGAAATCAGATGATTATTGGTAGCGTTTCAGCGAGAACGTCCAAACCACGATATCTCACAAAAGAAATCTAAGAGAATGGAAAACTCAGATGGCAATGAAAGCCGAGCAGTAAAAGTAAGTGTAAGGAGTCTTTTAACAACCCCTCTATGGTTGATTCTTGACTATTTATGCACTACCCAACTCAACTCTTTATAGACCATTTGGTAACGGATCATTTCAGAATATTGGAAAAAGTCTGCGCATTTACAGGGGTTATCTGGAATCAGTTATTTCATATTTACATATTTTAATTTTCAAAGTGAAGCAGCCTGTTTTATTAGCTTGGCAAGCATCACTATTATTGTACCATTGCTTGTACTTGGCAGTAATGTTGTTTAGGGATTTGAACAAATCTTTAACCTTAGATATTAAACTTTGGCAAGTGATAAACCCAATTCACACAGCTTGTTTCTACTTTGCTATGTGATTGGATTTTTGCCTAGCGGATGATGATTTTTCGGATTAAATCCCTAAAATTAGAGCATCATCATTAAAGACCAAGCATCTCCGCGAAGGCCCAATTTAGCAAGACGAACAACAGTGGGTTATTCTGCAAAACCGTGAACTATAAACATAACTGACTGAACCGTCTTAACAGCACAGCTTAACAAAGCCCACAACTAGTAAAACCACTTAGCTAAGCCCACAAAGCGATTTCTCGGTCCAAAACGAGGCATGACCTTAAAAGCCACAAACAAACATGACAAGCTGGTTTTAACAAACTGTTTAGCTTGCCCGTCCTCCAGGAACACTTTAGCGCTGGCTCGCCTGGTAATGTTTAACAACCACCTCATATGTTATAGTTGTTTGCTCGAATTTACAAGACATTCTGACAGGTTGGCACCTAGACTTCCCCAGCCGTTGGAAAAAATGCAGTTGGGCCAAGCAAATACACCGTCAAGTCATTCCACATCCAGTCGGCTTCCTCTCCAAACCGCTCCGACTGAACTCGTATCTCACTGTACACAGAAACAAGTGTGGGCAAAAACAGACAGGCCTCGTGTTCTGGATTCCACAGAGGGAGAATTAATCATGAGTGCAGGGACAGTGTCCCGCCTGGCCGTGGTTCCTCTGCCCCTCCTTAATAATCATGGACGCTGCCAGCTACACGCTGGGACACCTGCTCAGATGACCTGCACACGCACACACACTTGGCCCTTACTTCTACTTAACAAGGAACGAATTCCTCCGGAGGCAATAATAACCACTCACATGCACACACATAATGACCCGTGCATGTGAAAACCAGCGGGTATTAATCTGCTGCACTTTATAATGCAAGTTGGCAGTTTCTGGAAAGGCCATTATTAAGATTTCTTAAAGGTCCAGTGAATGAACTTTATCGCCATCTATCTGTGAGGTTGCGAATTGCAACCAACGGCTCACTCCACCCTTCCCTTTCAAAGCACTACGGTGGCTGACACAGGACAAAGATGTAGTCATGTTTTCTCATCTTTGCTAAAGGAGCTAACGTATTGACGAAACGCTCTGTAGAGCAATTTGTCCATTTAGGGCTACCGTAGAAACAACATGGTGAATTAGCTCATTCTAAGGTAATAAAAACAATGCTTCATTAGGTAAGGTCTTTATACACCTCTGAAGACAAAGTTATGTGTATTATATTGCACTTCTGTCCATAGAAAAAAAAAACACAATGGACCTTTAAAAGATAGGCTGATTTTAGTAATGCTTTTGGTTAATTTCATGTTTGATTTTGAGGGCATGTTTTTTGGCGCGTGTTTTTATGTGCATCTGTGGATTTATAGGGCCGCAGATCAAAGGGGTGTAACCTAGTGGTGAAAGATCTGTGCCGGTAACCAAAAGGTTGCAGGTTGGAACAATGTACTGTTTGATTTATGAACTCGCCATTGTTCTCCTTGGCAGTATACTGTACTTTGGTTATTCTTAGGGATTTGCCCCTGTAACTGTACTACAAGGAAAATAAGTCACTTTGGATGAATGTGTTAGTTAATGATAAAGCATGTAGGGTGCATTTGACAGATATATAGCCTTATGTGCCCTGCGTTCTGATTGATCTCCTGGCACAGTGTTTGGGCTTAAGAGACACCCACATTTAGTTAAGGGTGTGACTGCAGGTTTATCAAAGGCATTAAAAGCTTATAAATCTATCATCATGACATGTTCAAAGATGTTACTGTCTCTCCTTTTCTCTATTTTTTCCTTTTCTTTAACTCATAGATGGAGAGCTCTATGCGGGGGTGTACATTGACTTCATGGGCACCGACTCAGCTATTTTCCGAACTTTGGGAAAAAACGCTGTCATGCGTACTGACCAATACAACTCCAGATGGTTGAATGGTAAGTAAAGTCTATAATTGCCTGACAAATAACATTAACTTTTTTAACTACAGAAATGTAGGTTAAAACAAATTTTATAAAATATTTTTTGTAGCTTCATAAAATATAGAGGTAAATGCTTTCTGACAAAAAAAAAGTGTGCATTTTTAATGTTGTCACTTTTTGTTATAATTTTTTGATTACCTTTTGCAGTTTACACACATACTTTAGCCTTACAGACAATAGCTATATATTCGCAAATATTCAAATTCGCAAAATCATCTGAACTGAAAAATGACGTGATGTTTTTTCTCCTCCTTAGATCCCTCCTTTGTACATGTGCACCTCATCCCTGACAGCAACGAGAAAAACGACGACAAGCTTTACTTTTTCTTCCGCGAGAAGTCTTCCGAGATGGGCCAGAGTCCCAAATCCCAGGCTCGCATCGGCCGAATCTGCATGGTAGGCTACTGTAAAATCCCTTTCAGTCAAAATGTGATTCATTGAATAAAACTCAAAGTGTTGAGGAATTCTGCAGCATGCACAGCATTTCAGAAAGAGATTCCTTCCAAACTCTGTTTCTGGATACTTGACTGTTCCGTTTCTGTTTGCTTGTCGCTGACGTGCTGAAATCCTCACATATTTGACCTCCCAGCGTACAATACGTCTCTCTATCCGTGTGACCCCTGAACCTGTGACCTGTTGACCCGTCAGGTCAGCCGTTCTAAGTATGACAGAAGTCTGTCGATGAGGAAAGCATGCGGCATCGCGGCGTTTTGTCCCAAGTGTGGAGCTTAACCACAAGTTCTTAATGAAAGTTGTGCCAGACCACAACTGCAAATTGAGCAGGGCAATAAAAACAAACATTGAGAGGCAGCCCACAGTGAAGGGGTAAAGCTGTTTGGTGACTCTTATTTGTCTTAATTTAGGTTTTTGTTTGTGTGTGTTGTACCTGGGTGGGCCAAAGTTTTGACAATATCCTGAAATATATAGTGAAATTATTAAAATGATAAAAAAATGTAATGGGTCAAATGGCTTCCGAAAAATATTCTTAAAATGTCAAATGTGTCTTAAAAGGGTTAAAAAGATTAGATTTAAATTTTTGGGTGAACTCTCTATTCCCCATCATGACAAAAAGCATTGAAAGACAGATTTCTGTTCCATACACTGAAAGCGAATAGGGACTGGAGCTGTCAAGAACAAAAAAGCAAAATAAAAGTCAAGGAATACAGCTGCTTTGTGCGAGGAACAGTCCAGGTCAATATTTACAAAAAATCTAAGGTTTTAATATAAAATAAAGGAAAATTGTGAGTAAAAAGCTGTGGTATTTTTTTCAACAATCGACCGATTATTGTAGTGTTTTCACAGGTATAGATAGTTTTGTATGTATGAGCGGATGGGTTGGTGCATGTTTTTTGCAATGTGTGCCTTTGTTAGTTGAGCTCTTTTTGGTGCGATTGTGTCTGGGAAATACATAATGAAATATAAGGCAGATTTATTTCACATACACTGAAAGTGAATGGAGACTAGAGCTGTCTAAAAATCTAAATGAAAGTCAAGTCAGTCAAATAAAGTCAAATCATACAGCTGTGCAACAGTCCAGGTCAGTGTTTACTAAAAATATTGAGTTTAATTATGGAACGAATGTAAATTTATCAAAAAGTGGCCTAGCATTTAAATTACAATGGACCATTCATTGTAGTGTTTCCACAAGTATTGATAGGTTTGTATGTATGTCGGTGCATGTGTTCATTAAGCTTTGTGTGGCCACATTGTGGTTTATTTGTGTGCGTGAGTGTTAAATTAAACGTCATTGCATGCGTTTTGTGTGTGGGTGGGTTTTTTGTGTTTATGCATTATGTTTTGTGTTTGTGCGTGTATCCGTCGTGCGTGCCCCCCGACAAAGTGTTTGTTTATGAGTCGGGGTCATGTGGTAAACATCCCCCTGCTCTCCGGACTTTATGGATCACCCTCTGGAGAACCGGCTGAAATGCACCCATCTGGTCACCATCCACATCCTCGCAACTCTTGCTGCCATACATGAAACGCTTTAATTTTGCACGCTTTACACGTCACTTGAAAGAATTTTGTGTTGGTTTTGAAATTCATCAAAATCGACTGAACGACTCTCCCGTTTAAACTGGTGTCACCAAACCCTTATTCTTAAACTTTCATTTCGTTCAATTGGTTACGGAATGTCCACTTTTCATGACCCTGTTCTGTTACATTCTTTGTCGCTTTACAGAAGCAAAATAGGTTGCGAATTTCACGTTGACTTGAATAATTAGGAGTCATGAAATCAAATGTGAAATGCTGACGGTTCGTGAAGTTTAAAGAGTGGCCGAGTGTTTGCCGCAAGCGGCCCCGCTGTTGCCGTCTCTTCTAATGTTAAACGTTCTTTAAAGTTTAAAAACTAATGAATTGTGATTTAAGAAGTCAGACAGTACGTAAACCCCAAAACCCTCTCTTTGAAGAATTTGGCTAGACATCAGAGGAGATGAGTGCATCGTGTGGATCAGATGAGACATTCTGTGCCATTAGTCTATTAACAGCTCACTTTTCTTGGCCGTTCGTCTCTCTCCTCCTGTGGAGGGGCTCACTGCGAAACTGTTTCGTCTGCCTTTGGTTTTGTTTTAAATCGACGTGTCTCAATGTGTGTTTACAGAAAGATGACGGTGGTCACTGCTGTTTGGTCAACAAGTGGAGCACCTTCCTGAAAGCCCGTCTCATCTGCTCCGTCCCGGGGGTGGATGGGATTGAAACGCATTTCGACGAGCTCCGTAAGTCACTTAGGTTTTCTGTCTCTGTATTCTGTCTTCAGCGTGTCATCTTAAAAATGAAGCCTGACATTGGTCAAACGTAAGCGTCCCGTTTAACGGCAAATTGAGTCTTCATTAGAAAGGCTTCATCTTGGCTATTTAAGTGGATGGTTTACATTGGCCGGCGGCCAGGCGGGGATCACTTGAGCAGTGTGTGAACGAGAAAGATCCACTCCAGCTTAGTCAGGTTTCAATGACCCCGTCCAGCATCGCCCACACACCCTTCTGCAAAACCGCATGCAACCCACCACATCCTGGGCCCCCGAGCATGCGTCTGTCCAGGACCAGGTGACACGTTCAACCTCTCGCCATATGGCACCTGGATCACACTCTCTCCATATGCCGAGATGGATAATAGCTTATTTTGAACCCTGTTGTAAGAATTCCCCCCTCTCTGAGTCTGAACAAAAGGCTCTTTTTGAGAGGGGTGGAGATGGTTTAGTTGTGGGAGATGTGCCATGAGCTACAGGGAGTTCTGGTGTCGTCCGGAGAGAAGGCCATGCCCTGTGGATGGATGAGGTGGACTGCAGAATGTTGGGTTCATTACGGTCCTAAGGGTCTCTTTCACTTAAAGTCATTTCCAGAATAATTGGCCCCAGTGATGTAGGGAAATAGCGGGTTATGATCACGGCATGGAATTTATTGCTGTTCCTCATAGAAAGAGAGCCGATATGGGCTCCTGAGCAGTGCCACTTAGTGCTTATAAACAAGTTTGGATCTTTTATTAGTGGGAAGGATGTTTATACAGGCAAACGGAGAGGTTAGGATTTAGCTGGGTGGGTGTGTGTATGTTGAAGGAGGGATGTCGACGTATTTTAATAGGGTAGTAAATCTGTAGTTCATTGCGAGTTGTGGCAGTCTGTTAATGAACAGGATTAAGCTTTTATGAGAGAGAGAGAGAGAGAGAGAGAGAGAGAGAGAGAGACACGTTTTGGGTCACCATTGACTCCTATAGTAGTCCTACTATGGGAGTCAATGGTGACCCAAATCGGCTTAGTTACAGACTTTCATTAAAATATCTTAATTTGTTTTCAGCACAACTAAAAGTGTACAGTATACATGAATGGGTGATTTTGGGGTGAACTATTCCTTTAAAAACATGATGCTGTAGGTTGATATTAATTAATTAATTATTAAAATTGGTTCTAAACTACATGAAATTAATTGTGACAGTATTTACTTGTCCCTAGTTTATTCATTGTGCATTGAATGTGTTCATTCAGCTTTAAGTTAACGTAAATGTAATGCGTAAAATCCTTGCTTTCACAATCTTTTATAAACTTTCTTCTGTTTCATGAAAAACCGCTGTAATGTAATTATGGCTGCGTGGGTGTGGCAAAATAGTACCGTCCAATGCTATCGCTGCTTCATTTTGTTCCATCCAATTAAATCCTGATGAATAAGTTCAGATCTACAATGTCTTTATGAAGTCATTATAAATACCTATAGAACAAAAACTTTGAATAATAAAATGTAAAAGCGTGGCATATGTGCTAACCACTGGACTACAGCTTTGATACACCACTGCAAGTGTTAATGAGTATGACCGGCAAATACAAGCAAAGAATCATGAGTCTAATAAATCTATCTTATCTGTATCCAAACACATACTATCTGCCCTGCTTTGCACACACAGCTACACTCAGATATGGAGGTTGTCAGGTTGTACAGTATGAGTGTGTGTGCGGTAACAGCAACCATATGTTTTGCCATCCTCATCATTGTTATCCTCAGAGTTGTCCCTGAGGAGCACTTTACGGGCACGTAAACAAGCTCGCTTACTCCCCTACACACAAACATCCTTATATGCGTGTTTATGCAAGCTAGCTCAGCATGTTCCACGATAATGACACATAGGCCCAATCCCAATTCTATTTTCTACCCCTTGCCCCTTGAAACAAAGTGGCAAGGGGAAGGGTTACAAATTTTCCGCTAAGAAATGGGACACCACTACTATACTAGTATATGTCATCATACGTCGTGGCTAGCTCCTAGCGTTACGTCAGAGGACATGCGCCGATGCACCGGGTATATGACATAAAAAGATATTTTCTAATACCGTGCAATCTGTGCTGTCCCCTAGCAAACTTTAGCGATTTTTTTTGCAAACGTTAAAAGAACATCACCGCAAATACAAACACAAGATCGAATGTAACATACATAAAATGAACAATTGTCATAAAAAACCTTATTAATGGCAAAAATGACTTAAATTTGGGTCTGCTTGCTCGAGTGAGCAGCCATGTTGGAAATTTCTCTTAGCCGTTCGTTTGAAGTGAGGTCCCGAAAAATCTTCGTTTGAAGGGCTATCTGGCCCTTCCCCTTACCCCTACCCCTCCAACCAAAAGAGAATTGAGACACCCCTACCCCTTCACGTGAACGTGCCAAAAAGTGTAGGGGTAAGGGGTAGAATTGGGATTGGGCCATAATGTCTTGTAATGCTAATAAATGCATTTCTAGAATGCACTTTGGATAAAAGTGTGTGCCGAATACATACATCTATGTTCTGAGTTGTTATTTGCTGATTTAAGGTTAAAAGGAAATCGTTAGTACGCCTGTAACATGTAAAGTCCAATAAAAGCCTTTGGCTGCAGAGAACAATTTGACGGTTATTGAAACGAGAGGGAAAGAAATGTTACGCTGCTTCAGAGATGATGGGGAAATGCAATGAGTCACAGGAAGTTTTGTTTTACAAACACGAGGAACAAATCAGTAGATGCGTTTCATTTAGGCTCTGCAAATATTAGCAAAGCATTCCGGCTTTATAACTGAGCCGTTCTTTGTTTGTGTGTTTTAGGGGATGTGTATATACAGCCCACTCAGGACACTAAAAGTCCGGTCATCTACGGAGTCTTCTCTGTTTCTGGGTGAGTTTGAATGCGTCACGAATGTGTCTTCGCCATCTGGAACCTGCTTCAGTTATGTGTAAACACTCAAGATGTTGTTTACCTTTAACTGTTTCTGACATACAAAACTCACGAAAAAGTCTCCGTGAAGCCGCATTAAACGGTTAAGAAAATCACTTTCAGTAGAATGCTTCAATAGCAACGTCACCTCTTTTATTTTTTGTGCGTGTACTCTTTTCAGTTCTGTATTCAAAGGCTCCGCTGTTTGCATGTACTCCATGGCGGACATTCGGATGGTGTTCAATGGACCTTTTGCACACAAAGAAGGCCCCAATTATCAATGGGTGGCCTACACTGGCAAAATCCCATACCCCCGTCCAGGAACAGTGAGTTTCCACTTTATAAACCAAAATAACAATAATACTGTTGGTCAATGCAAGCTCATGTGTTAATATTAACCTGGTTATTAAGATCGAAACAAGACGCTCCTGCCTTGAAGTGATGATTGTCTTTGAAGCATCCCCTTTGCTTAATGCTTTTATTTTTGCTGTATCTTCATTAGTGTCCCGGTGGGACATTCACCCCCAGCATGAAGTCCACAAAAGACTACCCAGACGAGGTCATCAACTTCATGAGGAACCATCCCACCATGTACAACGTGGTGTATCCAATGCACAAGCGCCCCCTGGTGGTCAGGACCAATGTGGACTATGAGTTCACCACCATTGCTGTGGACCAGGTGACTGCTGCTGATGGAAGCTATGAAGTGCTCTTCTTGGGGACAGGTGAGTTTGTAAACCGCATTCGTGTTTAGATTTGTGCACATTTGTTTAACCTGTTATACTCGGACCTAATGTACAAGTAAGATGCATTTCATCAAGTAAAGGCAGAGGGGGTTGGTCGTGATCTGTCCTCTTACCTTCTACTTAAAATTGCTGCTCTCGAAAATATTTATTAAGGTGCTAAGATTTCTGGAAATGGAACATGATAGGAAAAAATAGTCTGGTTCCTTTTAGTTGATGTAATATTATAAGAAAGGAGTTAAACAGATCTGACGCTTCTTATGGTTGTCAAGCACAAATAAGTATTCCGTTTCTCCCGAAAAGGTTCACTCGACACACATAGTTAACCCTTTCTTTCATTCGTGGTTTTCTGGTTTGTGTGTGAGAAGCTAATGGATTTTAAATATCAACACTTGCAACAACAGTGCATCCATAGCTCGGGGTAGATGTGCTGCTGCAGTCGCAATAAATTTCACAGAGGAATGCAGTGGGCACGCTTAAATCAAACATGCCCTTCGGTCGAGTGCTCGATTTCAGCAGAGACACGGTTTGACAGGGTACAGCTGAACTGAAAGAGGAGAGTGCCGTGAAAAGCTGTGAAAACAACAGACAAAAGAGGGATTGGGGAAGGAAGGGATGGTTGGATGAAAAATAGGAAGGCTGGAAAAGGTAAATGGGTTGTAATGAAAGACTGGCTTAAGGGGAGGCGAAGCTTCTTTAGACTTTGTGAAAGAATTGTAGTTTTATACAGATGCACGACAACTGGAAATGTTAGAGACAAAAAGATGTCAGAGTTGAAAATAAGTCAAGATGTCAACATAACATTGCACTTGAAAAGTTTAACGAGTTTCTTACTTGAGTTTCTTACTTGGTTATTAATGTGACTTTCTATTGGTCCACAGACAGAGGTACAGTGCAAAAGGTCATTGTCCTGCCTAAAGATGATCAGCAGACAGAAGAACTTGTCCTGGAGGAAGTGGAGGTCTTTAAGGTGAGAGAAACTCTTTGCAATAATGGAGTGAGAGGAAACTTGGCACCATTCATAGTGATAAAAACAAATAAAGAAATATCATTTTTATACAGTATGTTAGAAAACCATTTCAGGACCCCTAAAACTTTGCGTTGGGATCCTGTCCGCTCTTTTTTGGGATGATGATCGATCAACTGTACAGTACATTACCTGTATATGCGTTTTTAGTCGTTCATGCGAGGCTCATTTTTAAAAAGTGAATTTTCATGTTTTTCTGTCAGGTACCTACTGCTATCACAACAATGAAGATTTCTTCAAAACGGGTAAGAATTGGCTTGTCACTATAACTTGTTTATATAGGATTGAATATTTCTAAAGTCATGAATACATGTAAAGGGTAACAATAAACAGGTTTATGGCAACGTTGAGCTATACTGTCTAAAAATGGCCCCTCATAATTCATACGCCCCTCTCATATGGGAATAACATTTATATGGATGGTTAGGGGAAAAGTGACATTTCATTTGAGTTTTGCCTTTCATCATGATTAGGATCGTTGGCAGATGTGCTACAGTATGACATCATTGCAAAGTCATAATTTCAGCTCAGCGCACTGCCAGAATAACTGATTTGGAACGGCTGATCTTAAAAACCTGCTCGCACCTTTAATTCATGACTGTAGCGATACAGTAGGGTTGAATTTTGAGGTTTGCTGGAAAGAATGTAACATCTTGAAATGTTTATTCTTAAATTACGGTTAATCTAAAGGGAGGGATTGCAGTTCTTAGTGAGTAACATGATTTTTTGTCATTCTGAATTACAGTCCATGTTTGATTTATTGCAGCAACAACTGTATGTGGCGTCTGAGGTGGGCGTGACTCACCTGGCTCTGCACAGGTGTGATGTTTATGGCGAGGCGTGTGCAGACTGCTGTCTGGCCCGGGACCCTTACTGTGCCTGGGACGGATCCTCCTGCTCTAGGTACTCAGCCTCTCAGAAGAGGTAAATATTAAAATAATATATTTAAATCCGCCATTATTCTAACTAATATTTCATTTTGTGTTCCGTGAGAGAACGTTGTATGTTTTAGTGTGATTCTGAGCAGGTGCTTTATAAATTCTTCTAGCTCCTTGAAAGACAATCACATTCCAAAATCACGAGCATTTACGTTGATTTGATTCTTATTTACAATCAAAAAACCTCTGGGAATATTGCGTTTCAGATGTTGTAACTGTGTAGATTTTGCCTCCGTGCAGTCAGAAGCATTAGGCATGCTGTGCACTGATGTTGGCGATTACACATCACAGTTAATACATCTTTAATAAGTGGAATTGAGGTCAGAGCTTTGTGTTGGCCGGTCCACTTCCTGTAATCCACATCTGGATGAACAGGTTCTGTACAGATCTCACAGCATCTTCATTAGGAAGCAAAATAGGGCTTTCCCAAAGTTACCACAGAGTTGAAATCCTAGAATACTTCGGAGTATTGCATTAGATTACTTACTGGCATTATTGGGTCACAAGCCACTTTTTTAGGATACCAGACACTGATGACTGCAAGGGGTATATTCATCCTTATTTGACGAAATATAAACATAAGTGGGCATCTCATTTACCAAAATCATCTGTGTAGTGTATTTTGATATTTGTCTGCTCAAGAGACAGGTGGAATAAATTTGTCTTACAGTGTTTTGTATGTTGGCTGTCTTATAGACGCAGTCGCCGGCAGGATGTGAAGTACGGGAACCCCATACGGCAATGCAGAGGATACAATTCCAACTGTAAGCCCAATGTCTCCAATACAGGCAATTTACGGAATGTTCCGGGTACAATTTAAGATTTATTGACCGCATCTGTAGACTGGTGTTGACTATCACAGAAAGTCATTTTAACTCGTTCCAGTTTGTACAAACAAATGAAACATTGACTTTGCATATACAATGGAGGCATGTTATTCCAGTGTACTGTATGTAACTTTCAATACGTACATTTTTAATGTATTTAACCTAGGACATTCATTTTTACTACAGCAAATATAGTAATGTAATTACATGCGTATGTGACATATTTTTGCACTTTGATTGACAGCTCTCTTATTCTACCGACTAGTCATAATAGTACATCATCATATCTCATTCTCACTGTAGTGCAGTGTTGATGTCTGTAAGGAATGGCGTGTTGTTTTTTCTCTCCAGCCAATAAGAACACACTGGAGTCTGTACAGTATGGGGTGGAGGGCAGCAGCACGTTTCTGGAATGCCAGGCCAGATCTCCTCACGCAGCCATTAAATGGCATCTCCATAGAGACAACAGTGACCGGAGACGAGAGGCAAGTACAGTACACACACATATATGATAGGGACAGACAAATACTTGTAACCTGTTGGCGTGTTCCTTTTGTAAATTTTTGACAACAGCTGGATTAACCCAGTATGGAAACCCAATACATATTTTTTTCCCAAAATGCATTCGTTCAACTCTAAAGAGATTTCACATGACATGAGCAATCATATAGTTCTGCTTTCTCTCTCTAGGTTCGCAGCGATGGCCGTGTTTTAAAGACAGACCCGGGCTTGCTCCTCCGATCCCTGCAGACCTCTGATTCTGGAATCTACGTCTGCACAGCCACGGAGAAGAACTTCAAGCACACCTTGGTCAAACTTCAGCTGGTGGTTTTGACCAACCAGGCCGTCAATAACATACTGGTCGAAACAGGCCGACCAGCAGCGTCTTCACTCCAGTCCAGCGCCTGGACCCCCAGCTCCGGACAGTACAAAGACCTTCTGACCATCCTTAGTCAGCCCGAGATGGGCCTCATAAATCAGTACTGCCAGGACTATTGGCAGTACGGAGACCCGCTGACAGGAGGCATCAAGTCCAAAGACCTGAAAGAGCTCAAGGAACAAAAGAAGCCGAGGAATCGCAGACATCACGGGGACGAAGAGGAAACATGAGGGGTGTCTGCCACATGCGGCCCCCTATAGGACTTTCTAAAAAAAGAAGAATCCTGGAGAAAAGAAAAGGAAAATATAAACTTCCATCAACCCAACTTTGGAATTCCCTTTTAACACATAAAGATGATATCATACACAGTATTTATTGTAGGTTGTATATAGTACCATTCTGTGGATTTCTTTGTACTTAAATAGGAAAAAAGAATGCTCTTTGTGTATAAGTACCTAACGGGCAAATATTATTGTAATATTTGTATTGTCACAACAACAAGAAAACAAAAGAGAAAATCGATTTCCATCTTCCGGGCATTGATGACTGTTGTGTATACTAACATAAATACTCCATAGACTGTGAACTGAGTTGAGCGGAGATGGTGAAGAAGGGTAAAGAAAGAGAGACTGGGCAGAAGTTGCCCACTGGACTCTATATGGCTATATACAGAAAGACATTTGGAAAAGGCGAGGCATGAAAAAGGGACATCATAACGCTCCTCACCGCTAGTTCCAAGTGCATTCTGGTCCCTCATTGATTTCAATGAAGCACCAGCTCATAATGTCTTCCCTGATGTCACTATATGCACACATCTGTTTTCATTGCACAAATGTTAAGGTGTCATTTGCGATTTAAACCGATTCTAACATGTTTAGTTGGATATGTAAAAGTGCTGCTGAGGGTTTTTAGTAAGCTTCTTTTTGTTTGTTTCTTTGCCAATTTTGAAAAAACTAAAAGCACAAACCAACCCATCATGATGTCACAAGTCATAAATTCACAGTTGGGTAAATATAAAGTCACATTTCACCCCCAAACTGGAAAGAAAATAAATGTTTGTTTTTTCCCCATAAAGACTGTAACCTGTTGTAGGTCATTATAGGGATTTTTCATGAGAACTAAGCAATTTTTCTTGGCTGGGCGTTTTTTATTCATTTTCAGAGGTGATTCTCATTACTGTTATACAGTATTTTGGTAACACTTTACAATAAGTAGTTAACATGAACTAACAATGAACAATACATGCACAGTATTTATTATTCTTAGTTCTTGTTCATTTCAGCAATTACTAATAGACCTATATGTTTAAATCCAAAGCTGTATCTGTTAATATTGGTTAATGCACAATTAACTAAATAAAACCATTGCCGGCATTAACCAACATCATTAAAGATGAACAAAGGCTGAAAAACGATTATTCATTGTTAGTTAATGCAACGCGTCATCCTACTATTGTTAATAAATACAACCTCGTAAAGTGTTTCATAATTTATTGATTTGTTTGTGGTAAAGTAAAAACTCTTTTTTTTCTGCTTTTGGGGTGAAATGGGAAACAAGCAACATTTCATTTTCAAAATGTGTTCACACTGTATAGAACATTTGCCAGAGTTTACTCAAGGTCTTGGGAAAGCTGGCTTTTCATTGTGTGCATGATTATGTAGTGGTATCGTAAAATTAAAGATGGCTATGTTGCAGTTCTTTCTGTTCCTATATTTTATTGTAAGGTCAGTGTTGGCTGGGGCAGCTTACAGTGCAACCCCTCACATTAAAATGACAATGATGGCATCGTTACGTTCCCTGCGAAATAATTTACCAGATTAACCCCCAGTTCTTCCATTAATGCAGTGTCTTACATTGAGAGAAAATGGTTGTACAATTTATTGGTATTTTTAAGATGTGTCTTTAGAAATGTTTGTGCTTTTATTTTGTCATCCGTTTGAGACTAAAAAGCACAGGTGACGTTACTGTGATAATTGTGTAAATGATTTTCTTTTCCCTCTCGCTGTTGCTAACTAATAAATTAAAGCTCTATATTTTATAGTAATGCCGCTGTTGTTTTTTTTATTAATCGGGGTCTTTTTTCTTCGACTGTTTATTTTTATCGATCTGATAAACGATGACGCATTGACAGCCAATCAAATCCCTTTTTCGTATTTAAAGGGCTCCTAGCTGCGTTTAAACGAGCAGCGCGTGATGTTTGTTTTAGTCATCGTTCCTCTGGGGGGATTAAATGCATGTTTACGAACAAAGTTATACTTTGTGGAACTCAAACCAGCAACTAAGAGGAAGAAATCGTGAGGAGAAATAAGAATTCGGTTTCCTCAGCGGCCGCGATGTTCAGGAATGTCATGCGCAGTCGAAATCGCCGCGCGTCTGCCTGTCACCGCATTGTTCTTCCTCGAGCACAGCGGGCATCACATTCAGGCTGAAAAAGAACCTTGTTACCCCCACATTTCATCATCACTAGGCTCTTTTGTCACGCGTGTGTCCCCCTCAACAGACAATCTACTGTCTCTGTCTTATCTGATGACTCCTATTATTCGCTGTTTCTGGTGCCTCGGTGCCAATGGTGGGCACAGTCCTGTCAGACAGTAATGGCTCCCTGTTCTCACCCACTGGGGTTATGGCCGATTATCAGAGTGAATAGCAGAACACATTGAGGACAGAATAGCTCGAAAAACCCACATGCTTATCTTCCCAGCCCATCAGAAGAGGAGGTGGGGGGGTCTCATCCTTTCAACGTGCCATCATAGGCTGTCATTATTTTGGAAAGGCTTTATTCACGGTTACAAAGACTTTTGTTAACAGTTTCAAAAACGTTTTATCAGTTGTCGGTAAAAGGGCCAGAATAACTTTTGTTAGTTGATATGTTGTCCAAGCAGATGTTTGTAGAAGTGTAGCAATAAAAGCTTGGACTAGCACATCTTAAGAAACCCGATCGTTCTGGAAAGACTTTTACTGGTCTTATCTGTCTGAAATCAGGGCCGCAGTGGAGGCCGATTATAGCTTACCAGCAATGCCATCACAACGTCCACAGTGTGCAGATCTTTTGAGAAAGGACTTTAGATAAAGACGCAGTTGTCAAATGGAAAAGTAGGAAATGTAGAGGACCTTGACTGCTGGGAAACTTCATAAGACATTTGATGTTTTGTGGTCAGGACATACAGTAAGCAGGCTCTGATGTCATATTAAATCCCTTAAAGTTTGGTGCAGACAAAAAAAAGATGTTAACGTAATTCATGTTTGAAGGTTTCTTAAGAGCTGTAGACAATTAAACATTAACAAAGAGACCGAAATGCATCTGTAGGTATTCATCACAGCTTGCGTCATTGCTTCTTTGATTTTGTTTCTCATTTTGCTCTTTACGTCTTTACGGCTCACATGTGTAATAAATAATGTCAACCAGCAGAGGGCGAACTTGGCCAAATCTATTGGTTGGGTCTTGCCCTACTGCACGCTAAGCAATAAGTTTTATAGGCCATTCGTTGTACACTTGCATGTAGAATAAAACCAAGCAATTAGATAAAATAAAAAATAAAAATCTTCTACTGTGAATCTACTCCCTTTGAAACATTCTGTTCAAAGAAATGAGTTTAGTCAGTACTGAAATTTAGAAAAAAATAACGCAATATTTTTGTGCTATGTATTTTTCTGCATGTATGTATATTTTAGACAAGACAACTTGGATTTGGAAGGAGAAAAGGAAGTATTGTTTACCGTATTTAAACACTTCCAGCAAACTAATGCCACTAGTGGTTAATATTATTTTCGCAAAATTTTAAAATATTTTTTATTAGTAGTACTTGCTCATGTTAATGCTGTTTGCTGTTACACAATAAAACAACATACATCCATAAACATGTTTTCCTTGATACGTTTTCATAAAACTACAATAATATTTCCTAATAACGTGAGTGCAAGGCAACACAATGGCAACATTGACTCAGTGTTAATGAGTTACTAATGTTGCTTTTCAACTTTTAAAGACACTAAACCTTTTTTAAACCTGTCTTTAAAATTCACCTTTAACATATGATAAACACAAACTAGTTTAAAATCCATTATTAAGACATACAGTACAGGAAGAGAACAGGAATGTGTGCAGTTCAGTAACAGAGAATTACAACAACTCATAGATGATCATTCAGAATGTGTTTATTTTCTTTAAAGCAACACAGTCAGTTGAAGAATACAGAGATGGAAGGAGGCCAGTCCTCACTGTATTCACATTCAACCACACTGAGAAGAACATCAGAGAAAATATGAGAAAACCAACAGACCACCAGAACACCAAAGGCAATTGTGAAGCACTATTAAAAAAATTGCTTTAAATCGTGGTTCACAGTATCTAGTTGCGGTTTAAGTACACATGGATGCTAGAAATAAGTTCTTCAGACCTACATACAATATAACATTGCTTATCACTGTTTTTTTATTTGAGGTCTTTTAGCTTTTAGTAGTTTTGTGTGAAAAGCAAAAACAGAATAACAAATCACATCTCAAAAGTCTTAGATTAGATAGAACAAAAGCATGAGACCGATTTTACAAGTGAAATATGTTATAAGAAAAAAAAAAAAAAAATGACACGACGCATCCAAGATCTAAAGAATATTTCATCAAAGCCGACTTTAGCAGAAACCCGTGACAGCACAAACACAAACCGTTGCCTTGAATCTTCCTGAAATCAATAGACCGCTGACAGACCATAATTGCATATCAAGGCCTTCATGATTTTGAAGCAACTGCACTACAATTACAAATTGTTGGCCACTTGAGGGGAAACCTGTAATGTCGTTTTTTTGTGACAGGCTACATCAAATAATTTCTTTATAAAGACTCTAATTATTAGCAAGGATTTTAAGTTGGTGTGATAACTAGTGAAAGGCATGATAAACAGGGCTTAAACCAATGCTTGCCTTCCTCTATGACATCACTATTGCCAGTGGGCCACTTTAACAGACACACCAATCAAAGATCGCGTGTTAACACGGACACACTGACACATTGAGAACAGCATCACAGTATCGCAGTTGTAGACTATTGCTCATGAGAGGGCATCCGTTTCTCCAAGCTCCTAAAATCCTACCTGTCTTTCCCTTGTGCTAAAATCAAAATGAGATATTTGTATAACAAACAAAAAAACTTTTCATATATAAAGTCTGAAAGCACGAAATGAGATTTCGTTTTTAAAACAGCTCTCGAGTAAACCAGTCAGTAGATCAATTACAACTGTGAGTAACAGATGTGTGTACAGTGGTAGAATTACTTACAGTAAATGAGAAAGTAAATAAATCTGAAATCTGTATAAAATAGTGAAAATGTTGGTTGTTGAAGAAACCGACATATCTATTCAGTAAAATATTATAGGCAAATGTAATACTATTCGTATATTCCACACAATTCAAAACAAACGACAATTATGAAGGATTGTGTTTTAAAGGTTTATAAAGATTAAGTTAAAATTAGGAGGTATATTCGAATAATTAATATTAGATTATGGTTAATAGTGTTAAAATTGTTAGGATATAAACGCCTTCTTACATGTCGTACACACCAGTAAATGTGTATATCAGCATACAATGTTTGCTAAGAAAACTGCAGGGAAATTTACATTCCGAAATATACTGTCACTTATTTTTTATTTGCATTAATGTGTAAGTGAGAGAAAAAAATGATTAAATATAAATTATATGCATTTACAATTTCAAAAGCTTTGTGTTTGAATGTGATATAGACTGTGATAATACATAATTAAGTTTTTTAAAACAATATATTTGATATATCTTAGAATATATATAAACACATCATGGCTTTTTTAAAGAAAGGTTAAAGAGAAAAACCACCAAATAATGAATATGCGTATATATTCAAATCAACAGATGTTTTTTTTAAAGCAGGTATAAAATGGCCTCTCTGTATTTTAGATCCATTTACACCTCGGATGAAAGCCAGGTATCCGAAACATCACTATTGTATGTCTGTGGATCTGAACTTTACAATGAACAGGTATATTATGCAAAACATGTACAGTGTATGCAAATTATTTTATAATACAGTATAAGATCACGTCACTGTTTCCACTGTTCATGTGGCTATAGCTACCAAGCAGTTTTGAGGTTTGTGGTACATTTACCTACTCTGCTCCATTTATTGGGCCACATGTCTCAACCATTACACCGCCATCAGTACTTGAAGATAAACTCAGCCTTGTGTTGCTGCAGAATGCTGCAATAGTATTTAACATATAAACCGTGTTAAACCAACAGTGTGTTTGTTCACGCCGTCAAATATCCTTGTGAAGCTAAACTATAGACATATGTGCATGGCTTGAACGTTAGATTTAAAAAAGCATGCTGGTCTTGGCTTTGTCTACTCTAGGTTAGTAAGCTATTTACAGAAACTTTACACTTCACACACACAAAAAAAAAACGTGGGAGAATAAATAAATGTGCATGGATAGTGAAATGTTTTGGCAGCCAAAAATGTTGGTGCATCACTACTTAACTAAAAACAACAACTAAGCTAGACTAAACTTCTATAAAATGAACTGTATATGTCTGCTATGATCTATCCTAAAACATACATGTATAAGCAGATCTGTGCTAAAGTTCCCAATCTTGGCTTAATGTAAGCAGAAAACAGCTTTTTACTTCATTTTATGCAACATTTACAAAGTGGTCAAAGCCTTCAATACAAGTCACACACCTTTGTATAGAAAACAAACCGATGTTTGCAGAGCTCCCGGTGTTGTCAGTCAACTCTTAAAAGTGTGTGAGGCTATGTGCTGCAGATTCAGTATTAGCATGCTAGCTGCTTATGTACAGTGTGCAGGATGTGAGAGAAAGCGTTATTAACCGCTTGGTTCCTCGCCCATGTCTGACGCCGGGGCGGCTGAAGATTCTCCGTTGCATCTCGATGTGGGACCGGGCTGTTCGGCAGTCGGGATCTGCGGAACGGGGTCAGCCGGTGGTTCAGGGTCATCAGTTGCCGGTTCTGGTTGGGTGCTAGGAATCTCCGCGGCAGGGGCCTTGCTTTCGGATGTAGTCAAAGGCTGGGTGCTTGGTGCGGGGTTGGCGGTAGCTGGTGCGGCCGCTGTTGCAGTCTGATGTTCCGGAGCCCTCAAACGCTTCATCATGGTCGTGACTCGTACGGCTTTCTATAGGGTGATGGTAAAGCAAATGTTATTTTTGGCAAACAAGAGCGATGTTAGAAAGCAACAGTTGATTGTTCGACAAGTTACCTTCCACTTCGCTTTAGCGAAGTTCTTCTCGATTTGAGCGCACACGTTTTCTTTGATGTTCTTGTCAGAGGCAGCGTTTCCGGAAATCCTTAACAGCACAAAGTGTTTTAAGCAAATCTCACACCCACAAAGGAAAAAAACAACCTTTTCTTAACAGGAATGGCAATGTGTTGTATAATTCTGTCATTATTTATTCACCCTTATGTCTTTCAAAAAAGTCAACGTGGACTAATGTTGTTTTGTTACCAACATTCTTCAAAATATCTTCTTTTGTGTTTTGCAGAAGAAACAAAGTCATGAAATATGACATGAAAGTGGAAAACTGATGAACTGTTCCTTTAATACTAGAACTACAGTACCATTCATGGTTGATGGCCTCTTGAGCAGTTAATCTCTGGTCTTGGTCCACCTCCATCAGCCGTGACACTAAATTTTTAGCTTAAAAGATGGAACAACAAAGATGGAAAACATACCTAAGTACAATGTTTAACAATTTCATTGAAGTCAAGGTTTAAATATGGAAGATTTGTCCTCTACTAAGTTCATGAGGTTTATCTGTGTTAGTCATTAAATGTACCGGATTCTGAAATTTCATCCCAGTATGGCGAGTCAAACTCATAGTCTCCAGCAAGAATCTTCCGGAAGAGGTTCTTATCGTGGTTTTCATAATCATCTTCATCCATTTCATCGTAGAATGGAGGATTTCCGGAAAGCCTGTGCACGGAAGGAATCATTGCAGTCTGGTTAATGGTAGTCTCAGCTACAGATGGCGTGCCCACGGACGGACAGCCCACCGACTGTCTCATGCATACACCATACAAACTTACAAAATATCCACAAAAAACATGTAATGACATCAAAATTACAATACATTTGTTAGTCAAAAAACATTCCTGGTGGGTTTTAGTTTTTAGGAAAATGTAATATGTTAACTTACAGTATGTACATGATCACACCAAGAGCCCAGCAATCCACAGGTCGCCCGTATCTCTCTCTCCCAACAACCTCTGGGGCTGGATGAAGAAATATACAGTACAAGTATAAAGGTCAGGACATATTCCAAATCATTTTAACAGCATGAGAACTCTAGTTACCATTGTCTACTATTCTACTTTGTCTATTCTAACCTTTTACGATCGTCTAGTTTGCAGAAATTCATATTGGCCCTCTCTATACACTTTTGTTGAAACAAAAGGAAAAAACAACAAAAACACCATCTGCTGCACGTGTCCCGAGAGCTTTTAAAAAGGGTTTGTCTGTTTTGAAGAGCATCTTACCCAGATACTCTGGGGTTCCACAAGGCTCCTTGATGAGTCCATTTTCCAGTTTTGCCAGATGGAAATCACTGATGACTATTTTCGAATGTTTCAGTCGGTTGTAGTACACCAGATTCTCAAGCTACAGGGAATAGGAATGACAAGAGGTCATGCTAGTCCCTTTTCTTAAAACATTCTGGCTTAAAGCTTCCATTTGTGTTCCAAGAAAATGTCAATCTAAACCAAACAACGTTTTCTTGAGCTCAGTTTATGAACGCTGTTTACTGAAAAATTCATTTTATACATGACCTAATCAACAGAATGAAAAGAAAGACGCACTGAAAGTAGGTTTTCTGGCAAATGCTTAGTTGTTTGTAGTCTGAATAGAAAAGTATACGTAGTACATGTGACCACTAGAGGGAGCTGTGTTGTGTACCTTAAGGTTCCTGTGAACAATCTTCAGGCTGTGCAGGTAAGCCACAGCCTCCATCACCTGTCTGATCACATTGCTGGTGTCTTTCTCCGAGTAATAGCCTTGATCCAATATCCAGTCAAACACCTCTCGACCTGTAGCTCTGTTGAGTCAGGGCGAAAGGACTAATAAATTATTTTAGTCCTTTTTATTTATTCTAAGCAATGGAGATAAAATGGAGATGGAGAATCAGGGTTTAGCTGAGACCACCCAACCCCCTTTAACAGCATAACGTGTACACAACATGAAAAGATTCACTTGTGCATCTCTAACAGGCACAGATCAGCCAATCCACGCGGCATATACTGTACAGCAGGGACAAGGAATTAAAATAATGAATGCAAATCCAAACAGAGTCAGGCGCTGTGGTATAATCACGCTAGGACAGTCTGAGCTCAAGGTTTATTTCTGATGCGTCTCAGGTTGAAGTTTAGCTGCTGCTTTGGTCTCATGAAGTTTGCGATGATATAAAAACATGAACTTTATTGGCCCGGTGGAATCTAGTTCAGGTGCATAACACAGAAGAACTGTTTCCCTTAGAAACAGATGTCAGGACTTACAGCTCAAGGAACAGGTAGTACTCTTTCCTTGTCTCATAGACGTCCACCAGCTGGAGGATGTTGGCATGTTTCACCCTGTTGAAGACAAACTGACATTAAAAAAGTTTGTGCTAGAATACACAGCTGGGATACACACATAGCATTTTACAAACAAGGAAACTGTATAATAATACAAAGTATATATTTGAAACGTATGCATTTATAAAGTACTGACTATATACTATATAGCCCAGTGGTTCTCAAACTGGGGGCCGTGGCCTCCTGGGGGGCCCCAAGATGGTTCCAGGGGGCTACAGATTTTGTGGCATTTTAGAAATATAGATATTTATCACAAATTTTGTGCAATCAAACATCAGAAAAACAACGCCACCAACCAAAAGAATTGATGTTTTAGCATTGTTTAACGGAATATTTTGTTTAATTAAAATTTTAAGTTTAAGATTATAAGTCTAAATTTGGGGGGCCGCAAAGCAATGCACTCTACACAAAGGGGGCCTTACAACAAAAAAGTTTGAGAACCACTGAAATAGCCCATTCAACATTGCTACTTTCTCTTTTTAGCGTGTAGCTCCCCAATAATATTTGGATGTGGGAAGGGAAAATGAATCAGTCCAGTTTAGAGAATGAATACGCTGATTTCATGCATTGAAAAGAGAAGGGCAACTAAAGGTGAGCGTATTTGCTCAGTCTAAAAATGATTTATTGTGTCATTCATGAGCCGTTGTGATTTGCGAGCAGGCGCACCAATGCAGGATCAAAGTGCCATGAGAGATGCTAAAGATGCGCTCATGCTAAATAAGTCTTACAATCATATACTGTATATTCATGTTTTGTATTATTGGCACCATCTCAAGGCTATAAAAATAAAATGATTTGATGTTTAACACATCGCTTCATTAGATGTCACACTGTCTTAATGTAAAATCGAGCTTCTGTAGCTAGTGTGCACTGGCATACTTTAGTACAATATTTTTCAGATCTTACAAATAAACAAACAGCATTCTTTTGCTAAATAAAATGATTTTCAAAGTTCAGAGGGTTTATATTTTAAAGCATCTTTTGTGTCGTCGTGAAAATGAGGACAAACTAAATCAGCACAATAAGGATTTGTGAGCTTTACTGTGCACAAATCATCCTGGAGGAAAGAGCGCTTAATGGAGCTTTAAGGATCATTATTTGCAAGTGAAAAAAATATGGTCCTGTTCATTCATAAGAGCAGATTATGACTCTAAAGGTGTAGACTATGATTCATTTTCAAGGAAACTGTGTGTAACTCACATCTTCAGGATGAGAATCTCATTCTTTGCGGCCTTCCGCACTTTTCTTCCATCTTTCTTGAGGAATTTTTTGCAGGTGTACATTTTCAGCGTGTTCTTATCCTTCGCCCTGAAGATCTCGCAGAACTCCTCCCTTGAGGAGAAACCAAAATGGCTTTAATCCAAAGTGCATTCACGGTACATTTAAACCCATGACCTTTGCTACCAGCTACCATTTAAATAAATATTTTCTTACGTGTATGAGAGGTTAAATTATGTATTATTTACGAAAAATCTCTTGCATGCAGAAATGCAGGGAATGAATTATGCAATTATCAAAGGTCACTTACGATTTAACAATTTGCCCCAGATCATATTTCTCTGTGATTTCTGTGGGACTGGTGTAGTCCTTCTTCTCGCCAGGTTTTAAACAGCCGAATGGCATGGCCCACCCTGCCCTCGAAGGAGAGAGAAAGAGAGAGGGGTTAGAACAAAACGCAGGTAATCATTTTTATCCTCTCTTGTACATTTTTTGTTCAAGCAGGAAATAAGATCTGCGCATAAACACTTCCATTTGCAAACAAAACTAATTTGGTGCCCCCAAACATTAAGAGTGCCATTGAGAGATCTAATTTCAATTCAAAAAAGAAATAAAAAATACAAGTAAACCAGCTTATTTAAGGTAAAGCCGTCAGAGAGAAAATGCAATTCCCAGTGTAGCAGCGAGTCAAGCAAATAGCAACTGCTGAGTGATGATGGACAAAGTAAGATGACGAGAAATGAAAGGTCTTTGTGTGCTTTTAACCACACTTACAGACTAAATCACTGTACTTCTCTTCTCTCGAGACAGGATTAATTAAATTAGACAGCACACTTTCTCTCTCTGGTGCTGCAAGTGGGACTAGTTGATAGCCAGACTAATTGGCAGAAGATGCGTCTGCATTTATGAAAACGTACATGTGCGTGCGTAGAAAATTAGGAACAAAATAACTTTTGGATTTCTGCTGAGTAGAGATTTCCCATTCTTTATCTGAATAAACAGAGCAATTAAAAGTAATAAAGATGAAGAGATTTTCATCAAACTTGAAAAGTGATTGCGTAGTCAAATTTAAAAGCGCTTTAAAGGGATAGTTCACCCAAAAATGAAAATTCTGTCATCATTTACTCACCCTTTTGTCATGTCAAACCTGTATAAATTTCTTTGTTTTGCTGAACACAAAGGAAGATATTTGGTAGAATGTCAGTAAACAAACCGATCTCATCCCACATTGACTCCCATAGTATTTATTTTCCCTACTATGGCAGTAAATGGGGGATGAGATCTGTTTGGTTACTGACATTCCTCCAGATATCTGGAGGATATCCAGGATAACCTGTATACATTTCTTTGTTTGGCTGAACACAAAGAAATGTATACACGTTTGGAACAGCCTGAGGGTAAATAGATGATGACAGAATGTTTGGTGAACTATACTTTTAAACACGCAAATCAAGAAATAGTCTAGAAGTAGTCTCACGCAAGCAGAACTTTGGCATTTGGTCTGATTCATATTCGAGCCAAGAACTGCCCACAGTCTGACTGAGACGTACAAAAATGCAACATGATTGTAGAAACAACAACTTAGCAACAATGAAAAGTGTATGCAGTGTGCAGATCTTTTTTATCAGAAATTCAGTCCTGGTTATAGATGGTTATAGGCGGAAATATGCAGCTGGCCCAAAGTGGTTGGTTATAATATAACAATTTGTTTTATTTTTAATTCGTATTAATATTTTATTGTATGCCAATTGTAACTACTCTTGGGACACATAAGGTTTGTTTATGTTGTTGCTGCTGAAACCGTCTATACTGGTTATATTCTAAAAAAAAAAGTGGAATGTACAATTCTTGCCTCATCCCTTCTCAAAACACTTCACTTTCTTTGTTCACTTGCGCAAGTGATGAAGTTCTCTACACTTTTATTTTTCTGTTTGATCTCATAAAAATGACAGGCAGATGTCAAACTCCAAGCAGTAAAACTGAGATTTGATGCACATATAAATAACACCTTTTTTGTCCTAATGATCATCAGTTGGATTTAAAACTTAATTTTATCTGGCTGTTAAATACGCTGCTGTATCTGGTGGTGAGGAAGGCATCAAGCCAAGTCTGAACTGAGTGTTTGTGCAATGTCTCCATCTGGTTCATTTTTAAATGGCCAATGATAACCTGCAAATAACCCACAATCCTGCGCAGTTTCTGCCAATCCCATATTAATCTTGAGTGCCTATACAGTAGTATTGCATACTTCGTATCTTCGAAGAGTATTTAGTGTGATCAAATTTATAAAAGAGAGATGCAGCTGCACGATTATTTCCAGAAAGAGACGAGCTGCTGGAGGCAGGCAGGGGGGACAGAACTAGAGAAAGAGCACACAACATCATCGCATTAATCCCTTCGTGTTTTTTACATTATGCACGTACGCACCGATTGCCAACAAAATACAGACATATGACTAAGTTTCACTTACCGCGTGCGGTTCATGTCCGGCATGTTTTAGCACTGGTCTATCAGTTTCAAATGATCTCCAAATCCAGCGTTATATCCAGTGTTGGGTGTAACTAGTTGCTAAGTAATTAGTTACTGTAATTTAATTACTTTTCCCTTGAAAAAGTAAAGTAAGGGATTACTCTTATTTTTTCTGTAATTTAATTACAGTTACTTCTGATGTAATTAAACTAAATGCTTTGTGTAATATATGTGTGTGTGTGCAATAGTGGAATTGACATCAAAATTCAAAGTCTAACTTTAAAATCCGTGCTTTAATGTATAATTCTCACATTTGTAATACTTTGGTCAGTTAATATTATTTATTTGAATGAATAAAATAAGCCGTTTCATGTCTATCCTTCAATCCCTTAACTAATCAAGGTTGACGTAGGATATAGAAAGAAATTAGTAATAAGTAATTAAATACTTTTTGGAGAGAGTAAATTGTACAGTAATCTAATTACACTATTGAATATGTAATTAGTAACTAGTAATTAATTACTTTTTCAGAGTAACTTACCCAACACTGGTTATATCCACAGTTTATGTAACATCCATCACTGAAATGCCGTGAACAAACAAACTACTGACTTCTCTCACTATCGCAAGAGTAATGAGCTGCAGCTGCAGGCCCACAGCGCAGCCGATCTTGATCTGGTCTTACTATCGCTTGTCGGTTGGTGCGTTTGGCGGGCTATGTCCTTCACCTTGCCGTGCTTTTCTGGGAGAATTATACTTATAAAAAACTTTCAAAACAAGTTGGAGTGCTGGGGGTGTGTATCAAGCACAGAAATACAACGTCATATGTCCAACTCGTTTTTTAACAAGTTGACCATGTTAAGCATGAGAAGCCAGCACGTTTTACAGTGTAAAGAAGTCAAAATGCACGAAATAGCATGTTATCCGATCTTTAAGAATCACACTGTTAAGGTACTGACTCACTAAGCAGCGAAGCAGCTGCTTTCCGTTTCTGACGCATTCTGTTTCTCTTCCGTTCTTTTGCTGACTATACTTTTATTCTTTGGCACAATAACATTCTGTCATGCTGGGCTAAAGCACATTTATAGCACACCCCGTCTACACGCATATGCTTTGATATTATAAATATGGCGTAATGGGCCATTTGGCATAAGCGCAACAACATATATATGCAGCTTTGTCATCTAGAAATACGGCCTGCACATCTTTAGAAGGAGCAGATATGGTGGTCAATACTCTAAGTTCTGAGAGGCCTGTGGGCTCCGGCCAATACCATCAGCAATTTACTGCTGACTACACATGGAAAAAATGGTTTATCTAGCACTCTTATGATTCATTTCTTCCTTTTTTTTGAGTGCATAATGTGCTAATCAAATTTTGCTCTTCTGAGCAATCTTGGTTGAGTAAAGGGAAGGATGTGGATCAGATGAAACATTGTGTTCGGGCAGAAATGATTCTGCTGGTGTAAAGCATGGCGGTTATTATGAACGAAACTATACAGTATGCATCAATAAATGTGTGTATATGCTGTTTAAACCATCTTAGCTAGACACTGCTGATCAAAATTTCAATAAAAAAGAAACAGTGGTCCTTGGTCGTATTCTTTGTTGAAATGAAAATGACAGAATTTTAATGTTTTTGGTGAACTAGTTTAAATCTGGAAAATGCATTCCGATGTTCCTAATTTATAGTAGTTTTCCCATTAATCTTCATATTTCTCTTCTACATTTATTTAGATCAGGTACAGTTCCATTTCATAAATAATAAAAACATGTTATTATGCATTTGCTGTAAATGGAGATATAAAGATAACAACATAAACAAACATAGTGATTTGTCTTCAATTAGCCAGCCTAGTTTTATAGCTTATACGATGCAATTACAATGAAGTAATTCATAATACAGCTTGTATAATTGCATGACCAGTTCCTATCCGAACACATTAGAGTCCACAGAGCATTCATCTCTTTTCATGAAGCGTTCCTCTGTGTAACAAGTAAAGAACTTAATTGACTAAAAACTCATGAGGTTCTTGAGGAAACAAGGGGAGAGAGAGAGAGAGAGAGAGAGAGAGAGAGAGCGCAGAAGAAAGAGCACAGCATGGTAGGACTGCATTTTGCAACATCATCTCCTCATTACTGCCTCTCGAAAGGAATCAGCCGATCCAGAACTTAATTCGAAACGGGAAACTTCTAAGAAAGAGAAATGAAAGCTCCTTGGTTATCCCAAGGGCACTGTGAATGCTAATTAAACCCAGTGCCTGATACATTAGACTCTGTTTCATCCTTTCTGGAGACCATAGAGGAACACAGACTGGGAGAAACACAGCAATAATAATCTCATGTACAGCATTACAGTGTAAGAGAGAGAGAGTGTGTTGTGTTGGGAGGATTGATCAAATGGAAAGAAACGGAAACAATAAACTGCTGATGATTACGGGAACAATAGTAATCATCAGCACCTGCTTACTACACAACCAATGGCAACCTTAATCCCATAAATTCACTATCTATAGTATTTCTGAGCTGGCAAAACCTGTGCCTCCCTCCATCACCCCATCTGCCTAGTTTGTAGATACATGACATCATTAAGGGCCGAGGACAGGGTGAGACAGAGATCATTGCATCTGTGATGATGACCCACAGATTGCTTTACAGCAGGTGGGTTCAGACATCTGATCCCCAGACGCTGTGAGATCCTTTTGCACACTGGGCAGGGTCAGAAATGAACCAGGATTTGAGAAAATGCCACCAAAAATGACTCAGAAATGAAAGTGTGGGAGCCGGAAATGCTCCCGTAGTGATTCCCTTTGATTTGTAATCTGTTATCTGACATTTGACAATTCATAGTGTTCTGCTTAAGGGTGGTTGTGAGTTTAGGAATTCTACAGACACTACGATGACCTGTAGCTGTATTATATATTGCTTTAAAATGGTATTACTTTAAAAATGTTCTTAGTATTTATGTCTTGATTTTTTGTACACTCTTAAAAATAAAGGTGCTTAAAAGGTTTTTCACAGCGATGCCATAGAAGAACCCTTTTTGGTTCCACAAAGAACCATTTAGTCAAAGGTTCTTTAAAGAACCATCTCTTTCTTACCTTTTTGTAATCTGAAGAACCTTTTTTCGCCACAAAAAAACCCTTTTGTGAAACAGAAAGGTTCTCCGGGTGTTAACGGTTCTTTATGAAAAGATGTAGACAAAAAAGGCTCTTCTATGGCATAGTGAAGCACCTTTATTTTTAAGAGTGTAAGGTAAGATCATCCATTAAAATACCAATACTATTTTTCAATTTTTTTTATTAATGCATATTTCACATTCAAATTTGAAAAGCAGATTAGAGCCATCTGTTTGTTTTAAAAGGCAGTAACGACATTTCTATAACCCTTTAACATATTAATATTTGCGAGTGACATATTATTGCACACGATATAAGTATCTCGCACACCCCTAATTCCAGGGTGCAGGTCTCTGTGCCCTGTAAAATAAGGATGGTCTCAAAATATTTTGTTGCAGAGGAAAACAAAACATATTAAGACTCACTAAACAACCGTAGTCTTCCCTCCAAACTTCTAGACAGGCTGTCGACATCTCTCTCACAATGTCAAAATTTTCAACCAGCTTTGTCTTCTGTTTTAGTCTCAGATCTCAGCTCCTTTTGACAATTTTTTACTTCCATAACCCAGTAAACAGTCCATCCACACACTTGTTTGTGCTTCATTCTATCTTTTATCCCCATTAGCGTGTTTTCAGAGATTTTGAGGCCAGTTTCAAATCAAAGTCGCTCACCGTTAAATGTGCGAGGAGTTTGAGTCAGGGCACAAATAGAGTCGCTGCCTCCACGAGAAGCTCCAATCCTCATTGCATTGTTGGGGCAACAAAGGCACAAAAGAAAATAATGAGCCGGGGGAAATAAAAGAGCGATGCTCTATCAATTATTTGTGTCTAGTGCAGCTCTCGGCCTCTGGATTCTTCAACATTCCTTTGCTCCTACAGTCAGTTATTCCCTCTGCATTGTCGAAATCTCCGATTTCTCATTGGTGTTCCCCTCTTTTGGCATGTCTTTCACTCCGTCTCGCTGTCTGTTTTTGGTGTGGTGAACTCCATCATCAGTGATAATTTTATTAAAATAAAACTCATGCAGCACATACACACAAACAACACCTTTGTGGTTTATCAAACACTCACTTTTTTCACAGCCTTCATCTTGTTCTGTGAAATATTGCGCAAGATAGAGAAAACCACAAAGCGCTACAGTACAGCAGCACAAGCTTCTGTCTGCTTCTATGCGAGTCGACCGGTGGACAGAAAACAAGTTTTTCTCTTAGCGGCTGTGTCCACCGAGGCGTTTACGCCTGCGGCCGGCGTGTTTTTTCAATTGTTTCCTACGGAAACGCCGCGCTTTTAAAAAAAGCCATCAGCTGACGTTTTTTTTCCGCGCTCTGCGCTGGTGCTATGCGTTCTTTCCCCGCTCAGCGCCGGCGTTCGACCGAGAGCCCCGAGTTGAAAAATGCTCAACTTTGTGCAGAACGCTGCGCACCTGCAGAGGGCGTTTTCAGCCGAGCTCCTGCCGTTTTCAGCCGAGCTCCTGCCGTTTTCAGCCGCGTAAATGCGCCTCGGTGGACACAGCCCCTACATCACCGTGTCAAGAATCTATAACACACAGACACCACTGTTATTATCAGTGATTTTTAATGTTAATGCCATGTCACGATCTAAAGCTACAAGCTCTAAAAGGATTTTATATAATTTGAACATGCAGGGTTATGTATAGTTCGGCTGTCAATAATGCATGGGCACAGCATGTTTAAACCATCCAACATCCTCTAATTCAGCTTTATGCTTTATTTATTTATTTAAAGCCACAGCAGCGGTGCCAAAAGGGAGCTCGTGTCCTCGGCTACAAGTGCAGATTTGAAGAGAATAAATCTATACCATAAGTCCAGATCTAGCTCATGTGGTTATGAGTGCAGGGAGTTGTGTGAAGGCATATGCTCTGACCGTGCAAGAGTGATCTATAGGGAACATTTTTCACATATGGTAATATGTTTGTGTTGCCTGCATGGGTGCTCAAATATACTGTATATAGGCCTATGTGGACTTATGTGCATTTTAAATATTTCCGTGTATAGGTGTAAGAAAAAACATCCAAATGTAATTTAATCTTGATTAAAATGATAATGGTTAAAGAGATGATGAAAATGAAAATTCTGTCATCATTTACTCATCTTCGAGTTCATCTTCAAATCTGTATACATTTCTTTGTTCTGATGAACACAGAAAGATATTTGGAAGAATGCCTGTAACCAAGCAGTTTTTAGCCACCATTGACTATCATAGTAGGAAAAAATACACAAAATACACAAAATAATATATTTTGAAGAATGTTCAGTTCTGGGGCACTTTTGACTACCATTGTCATTTTTCCTACTATGGTAGTCAATGGGGTCCAAGAACTGTTTGGTTACAAGCATTCGTCCAAATATATTTCTGTGTTCATCAGAACTAAGAAATTTATACAGTATTTTCATTTTTGGGTGAACTATCCCTTTAAAACTCAATGTAAAGTTTAGGACCACTTACCTATATATTTTTTTTTTATAGAAAACCCATCAAAACTATAAAATATCATGAACTCTGTTATATTTTAGCATCTTCAAAGTAGTCACCCTTTGCCTAGAATTTGCTAAATAGTACACTTGGCATTTTATCATCCAGCTTGTTGAGGTCTCAAACTGCTAAGCTTATAAAAAAAACATTGAAGGAATTTCCATTTATGCCGGACTCTTACTGGCTGCTTTTTATTCATTATTTGGTCCATTTCAAAAATATGTTTAAAAATAAAAAATCTGTATTATTAATCTGAATAAATTATATGTATATTATATATTTATATAATTATATTTTTGTCTGTAGAAGTGATTTCAAACATTGAAACATACACCTTTAGATTGTCAAGATCATGAGCAACATTTTTGTCAAGTGATTCTAAACTTTTGACTGGCAGTGTATATGAAAATATATGTATTTAAACCCACATTAAATTTTCTGTAGCTGCTGATCAGATACTGTATGTGAAACATTTTTCAGAAGTTTGTTCACATTTCCCGATAAGCAATAGTTTCAACTTATGTGCCTTTCTGGGGCGCCTTGCTTGACTGGCCTGTTTCAATTTAAACCAAAGCATTCAGATGAAATTGAGGTCAGGACTCTGACTTGGCCGGTCAAAAATAAAGATCTGGACTATTACATTGTGTCATGACCAACATCTTTTGAATTCTGAGATCTGTGCCAGATGCCCTGATTTTATGCTGCAGAATATACTGTTACAGTATAATTCTATGGTTCTGTAGTTATTGCAGATGTTTCCATGTATTTCCATGACAACAGTGGACTTCCTTTAGCACTGCTCTCTAAACACCATTTGTACAAGAAACACACTTCCAATTTTTATTCTCATGTATCATCTACTTCTCAGACTTTACATGCTCATTTGAGAGAGTTATGCATTACTTTGTTTTTATGTGTGTTCTCACATCTTAGGCTGCACTCAATATCGACTGCAATTTTACTGCAGGATGGCCATATTAATCTTTCAGGTCATCGAGGAGTGATGTGTGCACATTTTCTGGTTCTCCTGAGGACATTTTCCAAAACGGCCGCCATAAATATGTCTCTTCATTATAGTACGAACTTGAAGTGTATATTTATGAGCATGCCCCCAACCCACCTAAACAACTGTGTGCACGCTCTAATCTCATCAAATGCCCATTTCTAATATGCTTCAGTTACAGACAATTTAATTGGCGTGCATAAAATTGATATTACGGGAAATATTTTAAGCTCCTGCTGCCGATAAATAGTAATGAATTCTGTGCGAACGCAAGCAGCAACGGTAATTGAAGGTCCAGTTGGAATGCTGACTGCTGTAGTTGCGAGCGGAGAGACAAATTACAGGCTGTAAATTCGGGTGTGCTTGCCATCCAAATGAAAAGTGTGTGCGTGGGGGAATATACTTTCAAATATCATTTTCACAATAAAAGTTCACGCACGTACTCAGCATAATCACTGCATCGTTCTTTGCAACACAGGAAAACAACTAATGCATCCATCATATAACAGTATTTTACAGAATTGCACAAAAGAGTGTTTTGTACCACCTGACAAGGCTGCAAAATACAAGATGGAATATTCTTCCAATTAAAATGCATTTCACATACATGCCCTTATTCAGGTGTGTATACAGATGTCATATGACAAGAGCACTATAGTACACTGTGCTTCTTTCCCAATTGCAGTCCTCTGTTTTATAGAACAGTCTGTCTCTCACGTTCTATATATAGTTAGATGTGTTTTACAGTGTCAGATGGCAAGGACTCCACCATCTGAATTACAACTGCATGAACAAATGAGGGGTCATACATTTTATGGTAGATTCTATTCTATTCTATTCTATTCTATTCTTAGTTCTGTCAAATTGATTACTCGTGATTAATCGATTCTAAAATAAATGTCTGTGTTTATATAATATGTGTGTGTGTACGTGTGCAACAAATTTATATTTAATGCATACACATGCACACTCACACACACACACACACATACATACAGTATAACAAATATTTACATAAATAAATATATATACGTACATTTGTATTTAAATATAATTTATATTGCATATATAAATATAAGCATACAGTATATTACACATATTTCTTAAACACAAACATATACATTATATAAACAAACATTTATTTTGAAATCGATTAATTACAATTAATTGATTTGACAGCGCAAATTCTATTCTATTCTATTCACCTGTGTAGCTAGCTAAGAAGTTTAGTTTAATACTGTTAAAAGAAGAATTGTATTCATTTCCATCTAAACATCCACTTTGGGTAAAAGTCTCTAATGTATGAGGAAGTCAATAATATGACTAATCAATAGCTATTCTAGTTTGTTCAGAGGTAATTGCACTGCCATTTGCCCTGTTCAATATGCACCGCTAATACATCTCAGCTTGTCAAGCACAAAGAGAATTTTTCACAGGGCAGTGTGCACGCGTTGCTCCTTGACGGAACACATAGTGTCTTACACACCTCATATCGGTTTCTGTTTTTGAGAGATAAGGATGTGGACACACTTTAAATCAGCCTGCAATGCAATAATTCAATTATATTCCCCAAATAACTGTATTACTGATACTGACAAATAATTTACTTAATGACTGCAGATTTGGTTCTGCTTATTTAAAAGAGGCAGAGTCTACAGAGAAGCTTTGTTATTGATTGGTGCTACATAGAGAGACTGTAATCTGAATTCATTTGAACCAACAGAAATTGTGTTTGTCAAAAAGTACATATTTAATTGTTAACAGTGTTACCCATTAAAGCAAAATGAAAGGTCTCGTGTTGTTACATTCTTATAATGATTTTATTGTGTATTAAGGACACTTTTCCTCATGTTCACACAACACATGTAAATATAACGTCAAATAAAACTTAACAAGAGCATTCGCCTGTCATTCGTTCTTGTTGTGAATGGATTTGAAACGATCCAGCGCTGTCTCAAGTAATCAACAGATAAATGACGTTTCCTGAACTCCTCCGCGGTTAGTTTCATTTTAAACGTCTCGTATATCAAATTGTTCATCCTCGGGCTCAAGAAATCCATCACAGCAAACAGCGACTCATAGTAATGCTCTCGTGTTGTGTGTGTGAACTTGTCAATGACGACCTGGATTGTGCGCTAATTTGAGCTATAATGAACAATACCACCACACAGATCAGACATCCTTTAAACATTGTGAAGCCAAAAGGCAGCTTTCAATACAAACAGTGCATCATACTGTAACTGTACATTTTAGGTTTCATTTGATCAGGTTTAGCATCTCATTTTCCCATATCTAGTGTTTTAATATGACTAATTTCTGTAACCATCGGCCTTGGTTTTAAGTGTCATTCTGTACTCCTGTCTCTAAATGTTCTGTCTTTGAACATCTCAGGATGCTGCATGTTGCAACATGCTGTTATTAGATTGGACACAGCCCACAAACACATTACCAACAGAAAAAGAGCCTAAGAGCCTAACAACCGAAATGTGCAAAGTTATTGGAGCTTTTATGTATTCTCAAAGCATGATTATTTCTGCAGTGTTATTGTACCTCAGAGGCAAGCCAACACATTTATGTTTCTCTTCTCAGCAAGCCATACTGTTGCATTTGTGCCTTTCACATTCTAATATCAAACAGCATTAAAGGTCTAAATGTTAGTTACGAAGACAACAGCCAATAAAAGTTCAGTGATGGGCAGTAATGTGGGAATATTAACATACAATGTCACAAGTTTTAAGTAAAGAAGTATATACTAAAACTGACTTATGCATATGGTCCTGGGGAGTCCTATCAATTAGTATATTGTAAATTAAAAATGGCAGGCAGGCAGTATTCGAGTATCACGAAGAAATGCACAAACATTTGTTCGGTGTCCTGCTCCATTTTACCATATTTAACAAACAAACCCGCA
Source organism: Triplophysa rosa (assembly GCF_024868665.1). NCBI lineage: Eukaryota > Metazoa > Chordata > Actinopteri > Cypriniformes > Nemacheilidae > Triplophysa > Triplophysa rosa. Next base: position 17,276,012 of record NC_079909.1, on the reverse strand, counting down.
CACACACACACTGTTCTGGGAACTGATGCATGTCTCACACATGCTGTCTGCATGAATCTGTCCTTAATTCTCAAAAGGGCGACTGCCAGCATTCACCCGAGAACAGCAGGGCCTTCCTCTCTCTCTCTCTCTCCCCTGAACTAAAGGCCTGGGAGAGGTCCAATTAAGCAAAACAGAAAAGTGGCTCCATACTTTTCACCAGCGCATCCTGCTGTTTTGAGAAACCATCATACAATGGAAAATAAAAACATAAATCAACCTCCTTTATGCAGTTAAATGTGTCTTATCTATTAGCGGGGCAATTTAAGGCCGTTAGAGGCAGAATGGAGGGAAGAAGGACAGACGCTCTCATAATCTTTTAATCTTTTGTTGTGAGCCAACAAAAATGCCCTCTGCAGCATATGTTAATAGAGCTGAAAGCAGTTTCACCGGTTAAAACAACCCCACCAGGCTTTACAAAGGATGAATTCCAGCATCCTCACACCCACATGGGTGAAAGAGCCCACAGCGCTCGATTATCTCTCCCAGTCAATTGCGTGTGAGAGCTGTTTTCTTTTCCGCGGCCTAAATATAAACGCCGGTGCATTGCTGTGGTGCCGGGCTGAACTGGACAGTGACTAGTCTGCGTTTTTTGTCAGCGTACAGTGTGATTGGAGCACGCGGCTCTGCAGAAAGAGAGAGAGAAAGAGAGGGATGAGTCACTGAACGGATGACAGAGGTCAGAACGGTGGGAGGATCATGGGTGCTGAGTGATGAAGGTGAGAAACAGCTTGGTTAATGGTGGAGAACGCCCCCGTTAGTCGTGCTACACTAATACCAGTGCAGCGCGTGTGTGTGTTTGTGTGCGTGTGCGTTTGACTGCACTCCAGTTGATGTAGCTCGCTGCGCGCAACCTGGAAGTGTGATTTTTTGCTTTTGCTGCTGCTTATGCAAAAGCATCTTTTGAAACGGTTTGTTCGCTCATTAGATCACACTGTGGAAAGTCTGCCAAAAAAAGTCGCACAGGGAAGAAAAAAAAAGGAATCTCTTTGATATCTCAAAGGCAGCAATGAACTCAAGTGGAGATCAACACGTGGAAACACACATCCCACAAAGTTTTGCAAATCTATCAGTTTCCGTCAAAAGGCTAATTTCAAAATGAACTCAAATTTCTCTTATCTTCTACACCACACTCGCATTGTATGTCAGCACTTTTATTATTTGTGTCCAAAAATAGTCAGTTGTGGATGCTCCGAACAGGATTTTTGCAGCCGATACCGAGTACCGATTTCTTGTCATCTTGATGGCCGATATGGATCCCGATTCCGACGCTTCAAGCTTTATATAACTGATATACAAGCTCTCTGATAGATGTTAACCTTTATTCAGATAAAGTAATGATAAAATAATACAAGGTTCGTCATATTAAATGATTTGGAGTGAGAATTCTTTAGAACACACAGGGCAAACTTTTCATTGTTTCTCGAAACATCATATTAATTATTATTAATAAAGTAATTTATGTCCCCACGTATCATGTATGTCCTCATGCATTGATGTGATCAAATTGCGATCGGTTCGTGAGATCGGCCAAGTTTAGTGAGTTACCAATCAAGTCATAAAATGTGATTATCGTCCGATACCGATCTGCGGCCGATCGATCGGAGCATCCCTAGTTGTATCTCTAAGGCATGAATGAGCTCAAGAGGAGATCAGCACATGGAATAACACGTCCCACAAAGTTTTGTAAATGCACATACTTCGATACAAATGTACAGTATAATGCAATGTAAGTCGCTTTGTTAAAAAAAGTGTCTGCCAAATGCATAAATGTAAATGTGTATCTAATTCATTCAAAAGTGTAACTTCAATATGTAATACATTGAATTTTAATTTTATTACACCACACTTTCATTGTATGTCAACAACTTTATTATTTGTGTCCGAAAATAATACTAATATTTTTGGAAAAGCAGAGATAAACGATTGGCCTTTAAAGAGAAATACAAAGGTAAATTAAAAATAATAAAATTTCTCAATTACACCTCTTGCCCACTTTTCTCTACGCTAGAATACATCAACCGGGCACCAATTGCTGCCTAATATGCCATTTAAAACCAGTGTCACCATTGCCATACAATTGAATTATATTGAATTCCTCTGTGTTTAAAATTACAAACAGATATTTTCTATAGTCGTGATCAAATATATCCCCCGCGGGTGAGGTGTGGCCCTGAATGAGCCAGCAATAAGTGTCACAGCATGGCTCCCTATATAAAAAACGATTAAGTTGAAGCGCCTCACTTCTTACACGCTAATCTGACCATTCCACTCTGCTATTGTTTGTTGCCTTGGTTACAAAGTCCCTCAATGGCATTTCACTCTACTGTTCCAGTAAATCAGAGAGCGAAAAAAAGAAAACCCACATGGTTTGAGAGCATGGCGTTATACACGGCTAAATTTAGGAGGCGCCTGTTTCAGCGCTTATCTCTCGAAAAATGCCTTGCTTTTTATCTAAGATCAGACAGTTAAAATAGAACATTTACATGGACAGGCACATGAGATGAGATCTTGTGTGGGTAACTGGAAACGGAGCAAACCACCACGTGAATGAAATCCCACTGAAATAGATTTGGAAGTATTCGACGACATATCCCACGCACACTCAATTCATCTGTGGATGCATGTTCTGCCTGACAAAGTCGACCACATCTTTATAAATCATAAAACCTGCTCCTTCTCAGTGCATAACCGTGCATCTGTCTTATTCCTCTTTGAATTAATTACCTTTAAACATTCAGCGTAGATGAATGATAACAGCCAAGAGATACTTGTCAAAAAGTAAGCACGGCATGGCATGCATAGAGGCCTGTCTTAGAATGAAATCATGGCCAGAATTGACACGATTCAAATAAGAACTTTTTATTTATGCTACACGGTTAGGTCTAGAACCACAAAATTGGCCTTTGGCTAAACTAGGGCAGGTAGCCATGTATTAATTATTGGCAAGAGTGAAACCTGGGCACTTCACTCAGCTTTTACACACTAGGGTGGGCTGTAACTCCATCAAGAATTCGTACAAACATGCAGCCTGTCAGTGCTTGAGGATATTGCCCCATATTGATCTCTACACACACATTTATGCTAACACAGGCCGAATGCTCGAGTCCCGGTCATTGTAATGGAAATGGATTTACGCTGTTCTTCACCTGAAAGAGTGACTCTCTGGCTACCGGATTATTGAGTGCTGTTACACCACGTCCTTCTGCAAATGAAATTAAATCACACCATCTGTTGACAGCCAACCTTAAGAAAAACAGAAGGACAGGCAATAACTTACATGGACATTTTAATGCACTGCTCGCTGTCAATCAAAGAAAATTTTCATTGGAGTAGAACACCAAGAGAGACGGTGCAAGACACTTCTAAAACAATATAAATCTCTTCTCAAAAACACAATAAAAGACTGTTTACCCTTTAAATGTCAAGAGGGGAGCATATCAATGTGCTACAATGTGGTAATTCAATCGAAGACAGTCGGTTTTGTTAAACAATCTACAGTGTAGTTACCATAATATCTACAGTATACATTTCATTCTACTTCGATCAAGTTTTCAGGCTTTAATTGAATTGACAGCCTTGGTTATAAAGTATAAATTCGTGTCCTGGCTTCAACTCTTGCTTCTTATTGTTAGCTCATTGACAAAATGTTCAATGCTTCCTCATTTGTAAGTCGCACTGGATAAAAGTGTACGCAAAATGAATAAATGTAAATGACAGAAACTCAAGACAATGGAATTTTACAGCATAAAATCAAATGTTTTAAACCATATGGAGAAGATCCTATGATGTGTTTGATCGTGGGAATAAAGTTATCATAATTCAAACAAACGATTCAAGAGAGAGATAAAAATGTTTTTCGTGGCAGCATGAATCAATGCGGAGGTGAAATATTAATCAATTTTTGATTTAAAATTCCCCTTCAAATTCGCTATTTATGGGGGCTATCAGCTGGAGTGGGGCTTTGAAGTCGCCTGATGCCACCAGTAACCCTTTCAGCAGAAAGCCATGCTTGAGTCTACTTTCCCTTTGTCTCTGGAAGGGCTTGATGTCATTGCAGGCTGTATGACTTCAGTTTTTTTTTCTAGCAAAAAAAAGGAATCCATCCACACTTGATGCAACTGTGTGGCTATTTCTTGTTATTGTACTTTCTTACATTGGAGAAAGGGGTGGTCTGCCAAAAGACGACTGACGCACTTTGGATCAATTTGGGCTCATTGTCCCCGGAGGTGGCAAATCCTGCAGTCTTCAAAAAATCTTGAGCCCGGGATATATTTAATACTATAAAGCTCTATCTTTTCTCCTGGTGAATGAAGTGGAGCTCAGAGGGATCATTCTTTTAATTTAACCTGCCACAGAAATACAGTACAGTCATTTGTCACAATCACTTTGACAAAGTAAGACGTTGGACTTGTCATTCCTTCCCTGGAGACAAGTGATGTGATGATGGCTCTTTAAGTCATTAAAAAATATATATATTGGAGGGTGACCGAAATTTATTAAAGGGACACTACCTTCAGCACAACCCCTCCAACATCCCTGACAGAATGCTAAATAATCAATGCAAATGCTGATACCTGGGCACAGCAACAACAACAAGTTCAACGCGTTTCTAAAGCAGTTATGATTCTGCCAACTAATGCAAACAATAATCACTTTTGATAAAAGGGTGACGTTACTGTACATAAAATCATTCAATGAGACAAAAAATTGGGTGATGATATCACTTTTTCAGCTCGTGAAGATCTTTTTCCTTCCACAAAATCAATCTACTGTCACAGAGGGAGCTCTACTGAAAGAGTAAATCATTCTGGTTGTTCTCTCTCAGGAAAGGTAAAAATACACAAACAGGGTGTCTTGGGGGGAAGCTACCTATTGATTGAGGTTCCGAACACTTATGACCACAAAGGGATATGCAATAAGTGTTCCACTTCCATGCATCTAGAGATACAAAGCTATTTGCTATTCGGTGGACTCATGCATAGTTGCTTTTTGAAGCCAAAGACAAGCACTTTAATATTTTCAGTTGACTTTTCTTTATCAATGACTACAAGGTTAAAATGCTTTCATCACAGTTTTGAAGAGCATGGCCAGGCATTTGCAGAGATATGATTCATTAAGTAGGATCTTTTGAGCCTTATACAGTCTAAAGCTTTCGCATTCCAATAAATCAAGACTTTAATAATACAATAAACAGTATGTGTGTCTGTACTGTAATGTGAAAAGTGCACATTCGAATCCCTGAACTGGCCAGTACAACTCCCAGCAAGCAAATATAATGAAGGTATCTGAAGCTTAAATGCAGTCCACTCTAAAGGAACATTTGTCTAAGCATACTCTTTCAGTCGATGAAACCACAAAACTCACTGGACCCACAGCCTACTTGCTACTAGCGCACATCCTCGATCATCTTCACGAAGCTCATGTTGCCATTGGTGGCGTTGCAAACTCCATATGCATTTCCTCATCCGAGCAAAACCTTTCATTCCTGATTACATAACTTCCCAGCATTCCCAACGCCACTATTCAAATGTCAATTCAACAAAAGACCCAAACGGTGATTATTGTAATATCTCTTTGCTCCTGTGACAACATTTATGTCAGAATGTCATGATCCATTTCACAAGGGAAGTGATAGTGGGAGATTGTGTTTTGGCACAAGACTTCACAGAACGTCAGAAGATAATGAGCACTGGAAAAAATATTTCTCCCAGTCAATGAAATATAATTCAGGGCATATGTTACGTATTTAAAACAATGTTTTATTCACATCTGTCACGTTGTGTATGGGAACTCATTAAGCACCATGCACATAGTGACAAAGGCGGTCAACAGATTTCTACAAGCATTTTCTAAACACCACTTGAGACCCAGAGTTGGACCCCATCTGTTCTAAGGGGCCCAACACATGACTCGGAGCATAGAAGTACATCACATCATCTGCACACATTTAAGGGAAAAGATCATGAATGTGCTAACCCACCAAGCACAGTTCATTTTTCCGTAATGTCCTGTAAGTACAGTGGATCACTGTTATTATGTGCAACCTGATTATTTGACACCAAATATCACTGCTAGTTTTATACAGCCACTTAAAATGTCAATGCTTTCACAGATTGTATCCACATTATGACCTGCTTGTTACAGTACACAGCTTAAAATATAACTAATAATCATAAACACAAGAAGTATATGCACACCTTCCATTATTCGACTTTTACTGACATAATAAAAACCAGAAATATAAGAACGAGTAATTATATATAAATGCTATTGTTGCCAGACAATCTGATTTATATACTGTACTGTACTTGTGACATTATATATATACTGTATATCTACTATATGTACATGTACTGTATGTTTAAGTGGATGTAAATGTAAATATATCAATAAATGTTTCTTTAAAGCACCTAATTTAGAGAGAAATGCAATTTGTGTAAACAGTCGATCCACTTTTATGCATCATGACCGAGAATATCTCAAAACAAACTTACACAAGTAACTGGTTTCATTGTAAACGAATGCATGTGTCTGTTAACATATTCCCTAATGATGGCTGACGAGTTTCACACGATTTCAGCAAGTGGACTATTTGTTCACCACCTATTTTTAATAATCTAATACATATTTTAACAGTTATTTGTATTCTAATCTCATCAAATCTAATCTAATTTCATGAAGATACTGCTATTATCATACTACAAGGCATTCAGTAGTATTGTTCTATTAATACACAGATAACAATAAGTCTTTGGGAATATCGCAACTCATATTATTGTCTCATAACAGGTACAGACGCGCAATGTGCAGCCATCTGCAGCAGTGCGTCTCTCCGCTGCGCATCAAACAAGTACAACAAAACAACATTAGGCATACCATACATACATCATCAAATAAAGATAAACAGGATTGTTGAACCTTATTTTCGAATTCAAAAGAGTAACGCTTTTCTTTTGTGCGTGTCACGTTACTATGACTAAATGTAATATCAACGCCTAATCACAAGAAGCTTCACCAAATATTCATTAAGTTGTTTGTTGTATTATTAAGCACCTACATTTGCAAACCTGCACACTCAAAGTATGATAAAAAAAATAACGCTGGTTGTTGTACAACTTTAAAGTTATAATTTGTCGAATAAAGCCTACTAAACTGCTTTCTTGTACGTGTTACACTTACATATACACTTCCCAGACTTACATTTATTTCACCGTTACCGCAAAACTTACTTTTCCAGTCGTATGAGTCGTAAAATGTCCTCAAGTCCTCAGTCCACAAGTGTTTTGGACGGACGGAAGTTGTTGTCGGTAAACGTTGAGTTTTGACGGTTATTCTCTGCGCGGTAGTGCTCGCGAATTCCGCGGATGTTCTCCCATCTGTTTTGAGCCGGCGGTTTTTTCCTCAGTCGCGAGAGGGATGATAGAGATGCGCGAGAGCAATGAGAGACAGAGAGAAAGCGAGAGAGAGAGAGAGAGAGAGAGAGAGAGAGAGAGAGAGAGAGAGAGGGGGGGGGGGGGGGGGGGGGGAGAGAGAGGGGGAAGAGATAGTAACGAGAGTTAATCTGAGGAGTATAAACCGCGGAAAATGTTAAGACAGTAAGAGCAATACATTTTAATTTGAATGATATTTGTCTTGACGTTCCTGAAAGTTAAATGTCATTAAGATCAATAGTCGTTTTTTTTCATTATTTGAGAACTTTAGCAGTAATTTCTCACTAAACATAATGATAACAAATGACGTTTTGGATAAAACTAAGAAACACACATAGAGAAATAGGCTACTTGGTGTAATGAAGTACAAAAGCAAACCTTTTTGTCAAAAATGATTTAAGCAGATACTTAAATTGTATTTAAATTGGAATTGAGCATAAAACAATGACATATAAACTTAAAGGGGTTGTTCACCTTCAAATTCTAAATTCTGTCATCATTTACTCACCCTCTTGTCATTCCAAACCTGTATGACTTTCATTCTTCAGCAGAACACAAAAGAAGATATTTTGAAGAATGATGTTAACAACCCCCCATTCACTTGCATTGGTTTTGTGTCCATACAATAGAAGTGAATGGAGGGCTGTGCTGTTCTGTTACCAACATTTTTCAAAACATCTAATTTTGTATTCTGCAGAAGAAAGAAAGTCATACAGGTTTGAATAACAAGAGGGTGTGTAAATGATGACAGAATTTCCCTTTTGAATGTGAACTACTCCTTTAAAGCAACCACATTGAGCAGAAGGGGTCGAACACAGTTTCCATGGGGAATTGGTCACTGAATAAGCTATGCTTTTTTGCGCAATAGTAGCTTGGCCCTAAGGGGCTCAGTGTCTAAAAGACTTAGATGAAGCACATGTGCATAGTGTCTGCTTGAGTGGTTTCTCGTGTTCACCGAAATGCATCGCATCTCACAATAGAAAAGTACAATCGAACAAATGGAACATGATTCAGACATGTGAAGGCTACCTTATCCGAATCTAAGGTAAGACCATCCATGATATCTGTAATGCTAGCTTTCAACATCTCCCACTACTGAAGATGACTTTGTTTAAGGCAGATTTTGATATCCACACTAACAGCTAAACCTGTTAAACATGGAGCAAGAAAAGGACCTGTGGCAAAATACATGTTTATATCACAGTGTTGGTGGAACAGTCTGGTTTACTGGACAGCTCTTGACTTTGGCTTTAGTTCTGATCTCATGCGCTTCCCCTTTGATGGCAGCACTTCAGCACCATGGACAGCTACACTAGCCTCTATATATAGGGCAGATTTAACTATACTGTAGGTCCTATAGGAACTGAAACCAGAAATCTGACCCATAATAACTTTATTAGGACTGTAGTCCGAATGTAAACCTAATTTTTCTTTTAAAATCCCGCCGTGAAGTAGAGATGGGGTTAACTCGCTGCTTTTTAATATAGGGTAGTGCTTGTGTGGCATTACAGTGTTCATGCGCTGTTAACATCACCACATTACTCAAGCCTGTGTTACTATGGTTACCGATTATCACAGGCAAATATGCACAGCATGGATATCATGACTGGTGAAATGGAAGGGAGACAAAATAGTGGTTTTCATCTCAGAAATATAATGCGATGATTTTGACTGTCTGTATTATTGAAAACTGTCCACGACAAGATTATAGAATCTGTCTTTTAACATATTATATTACTGATAAAATAAAATGATGCTTTATGGTTTCATAAGTCCCCCCCAGAATATGTATTCAGACCGTTCTGAGCATTCATGAATTCTTGTGGTAAGTGACATAGTGCTCTACAAATCCTATTAGATCCCCCGACACACAACAATTCATGAGGCATCCAGAAATGCTTTATCATTAGGAGCATATGTACTACAAGGCTGGAATTCAGTGCAAAGTGATACGACAGCAGCTCTTAATAAAGGAACTGGGCGGGTGGTACAGGTATTCAAATACAGAACATTTTAAAACAGTATTTTAAGTGACTTACTTTTTGACAACTTATTTGGAAGTGCATCACATTGCGGAATTAAACAGTTCATCCAAAGTTGAGAACCCAAAACAATTTTTTTGTTCAGTCCTACATGTCATACTTCATTTTCTGATGAAGTCACAAGTGTTTTGTAGCCTATCACGATTAAAATGGCACACTCGCCTTAAGCGCATGCATATGCAGTAAGTATCCACGTATTTGATGTCTAGTAATTCGACTTGAATTCACTTAGTCCGTAATCACCCCGTGAAAGAGCAGCTGCAGGGAATGTGCTGTAGCAGAGATTGTTTGAATTCATGAGGAAAACATGTGAAATCCGCCTCAGGGAGATTCTCCGCTGTCCCATGTGCACCACTCCTAAACTACATTCCGTGTACGTCTTGATTTTGTAAACCCACACACACAACGTGTGCAACATGATCGCAATCCCTGGGGACTGTTGTGTGCAAGGATTCTTTTCTATGAATCAGAAAGCCAAAACAGGGAAAATTCTTTGGGAGCAGTAGTTCATGTTTTCCTGGTTGTTTCAACACATGGTTGGGTGACTTATGGACATATTATACATTATATAATATAACTCGTAATACTAATACTGCAAACCTAAGGTAATGCTTTGTAAAAAATATACATAAAACATAAATGAAAGCTTCAAATCAAAGCTAGGTAGAGATGCAATTTACAGCATTATGTCACTTTTGCACATAAATCTGCAATGCATTAAATCTACAAGGCAATTTAAAGCACTACCCCCCATGCCACATTAGATGCAGGTCACGAGCTGTGATGAACAATTTCAACTTTGACCCTGTGACCTGTGAACCACAGCAAACCATTAGCCAATAATTAATTAACTACCACTATAGATATACTGGTATAGAGGTGGTGTGGAAGCAAAAAATCAAAACAAGGTGGCTGAGAGAACGATCTCCTGTGTATCTAGAGACACTGAGTTTCACAACACAACACTGAAGGCATATCATGACATTCTGTGAATAAAACACTGTGTGGCAGTAACTCAGTGTGGAGACGGACTTCCTCACCTGTCACCTTCTGAATTTTCCAAACTTCCACACTTCGAAATGTGCACGAAAAAAGAGCAAATGTGAGCCGAGTTGTGAAGTGATTATAAGTTTCACTTTAGATGTCTGCATTCTCCCCATTTTAGAAATCCCATTTCAGAACATGTTCTACTTCTATCATCTGGGTCGACTCTACAGTGTATCACTCTGGGTCATTGTCAATTGTGCCACACTATTTCCTGATGATAGTGTCCAGATCTTCATTTATTTTCTCTGTAAGAGATTTGATCTTGAAATAAAATGCAATTCCAAGAGATGTATTGTCTTTACTCATTTTCTTCAAATGCTTCTACAAATCTTAGATGCTTTGGTCTGGACATAAGAATTGACTATTATAATCATCCACAGTCATATTCTCAAATAACGTTCAATTACTGTAGGTGTAATTAAAAAAACTTTGATTTTAGTTTCAATTTAAAAAATATCATACTCTGCACTGTAAGCCTGTAATTAGAGAGATATTTCTCCCAACAATTTTTTTTTATAGAAGTCAATATTTCATTGATGGGTTGACCTGAGTCAGGGACTGTGTCAGAGTAATTTATAGATATAAATAAACATTGCCCATAGAGAATTGTCTTCATACCTCATATAAACCTTCATATATTGAATATTAAAGCTACGAAATTAAACAAACAAGTTCTAATTAATAAAGTAACGAGCATTTTATAGAATTAAAAAGAAAACTATTTAAAAAAAACAAAATGCTTGTGTTGTATTTTAGTAGTTACAAAGTTACATAACAGAAACGACTAAGTTTGTATCACCCTGAATCTCGCTTACATTGTTTATGTGCCTGCAGCATTTCACAGTGAGCAAAGACAAGGCTCAAGGTAGTCCACATTGATATGATCTTCGCAGGAGCTGTTCAAACAACGCCAGCAAGATATATATCACAAAATGCACCATATTTATAACACATGAAGAAGAACTGAATAAACACCACAAATTCCTTCAGACAAGTGACAAGACACGTCAAAAGGAAACTACTTGATCTCATTTCAAAATCGCACATTCCACCGTTATCTCTTTGAAATGCTAAAATACAGAGTAAACGTGGCTGAGAATGTAAGTAATAGTCACCGCAGCAGATTTGTTGTCTGCTGACAGCTTCCAGCGTCATCATCAAGGCTCATTTACATTCTGCAGATATGCTTATTTGTATCGACTATAAAAATGATAAAGTTCACAACGTTCCTTCCTGGCAAACTTGCACCAGCCGCCTCACACAAATCACTGAAATCTGTCATAGTCTGCTTATACACTGCAGGTATTCACAGCCAAGATCATCTCGTCTATTTTTATCTACCGCATATCAAATAAAGGCCTCCTTTTCCTCTCCTGTTCTGCATTGGCAGCTGATAGTGGTGTGAAAATACTGTAACACACATAGGTTTAATGGTTTTAAATGACACATTTTAAAATTACTGTTGGTATTTGCTAAAGCAAATTATAAGGATCCTTACAGGATTGAGAAAAAGTCGGTAACTAAGTGTGCTATTAATTTATCGGACTTTGATTTTTAAATAAAAAGAATGATATGATTGATATGAGATATGATATGACTGATATGAGATATGAGATATGATATGATATATGATATGATATGATATGTGAGATGTGAGATGTGAGATATGATATAATATATGATAAAAAAATAAAATAAAAAAATAAAATATATATATATAAACTGAATCCGGAAGTGCTTCTGGACCATTCTGAAAATGTATAAATAAATTCTAGATTTATTGCAATAATATGTACAGTTTTTATTACGTTCAGCCACAGTAAGCCTTTGAAAAAAAATTCATGGAAACTGAATTATAAATAATACACTGATTTATCTTCAAAGGTGATAAAGGAGCATCATAACATTAAGACAGTAATTAGACTATGATTGCTTAACAGATATCTAGACTGTATCTTTCTCTCCAGTATTTTATTGCATCATCGGTGTAACTTCTCAAAGCGCTGTTGACTTAATCAGTATATTTAAAACTGATAAAAGCTAACTCACAGATAGATTTTCAAAATCAAGGGCCACTTATTGGGGACAGATTTGTGACGGAGATCTTAGCCTCATTAAAAGTGTGAGTGGAAAGGCACTTTTTAACCCACAGCCTGCCAACACAAATCTCCAGAGAAGACCCTACAACTGCTAGAAAAATCACAGCACTGTAATAAACCCCAGATGAATACCCCCCTCCTCTACACACACACACACACGCGCACGCACGCACGCACGCACGCACACGCGCTGATTCACAGGACAGTTAAATAAAGCCCTGAAACATTTTCAACAACCTCCAAAAATAGCACCTGCAATTCAGTGTACTGTAAAACCCACCATAATATATCAAACCGGCATAAAGTGTCATCGCTCGGGTGTAGCTTGGTCAGCTTTTGTGGCAACAAAAAGAAAGTTAAAAAGACTTAAGTTAAAGACATATATGAAGTGTATAAAATTTGATGTAACCAAACAGAACTGAAAAGAATATTAGGGCTGTCAATCGAGTAACCGCGATTCATCGCATCCAAAACAAAAGTTTGTGTTTACATAATATATATCTGTGTACAATGCATATTTTTTGTATTTATAAACGCAAACACATACATGTATATATTTAAGAAAAATATAAAAATTAACAAACCTTTACATTTAATTTCAATAATAAATAAATTGTGTTTTTTATGTTTATAAATAAAAATGAATATGCACAGTACACATACATATATTGTAGAGGTGTAACGATACGCGTATTCGTATTGAATCGTTCGGTACGAGGCTTTCGGTTCGGAACGCATTACAAACCGAACGGTTCGTTTGACTAATCCTAAAATAAGATAAAATTGCTTAAATTGTGTGAAATATGATGTTCTCAGTGCGACTTCTCTCAACAAGGCAACCCACGCGACGTATAAGGCAACGTGCTGTCTGCCACTCCCACCCACTCCAAAAAAAAACACAATTGCACTTACACAATTGCGTTACTCCAGTCAGGCATATTAGCGCGTAGCAATATGGCTAGTAACGTGAATGCGATTACCAGACCAGAAATAGAAGATCCTCCAAAAATCAACAGGTCTGGTTTTTGGGACCACTTTGGTTTCCCTGTAAATTATGAGGGGAATGGCAAGAGAGTGGTGGATAAAAACACTATGGTATGTCGCATCTGCTACACGACAATAAGCTACATTAGCGGGAATACTTCAAACATGTCAACTCATTTACGCCGACATCACCCCAGTGTGTCAATAACTGGCAATCGACGAAAACAAGGAGAAACACGCACGCTACAGACTATCCCCGCAGCATTTATGCAGGCATTTCCAACTGATTCGAACAAAGCAAAACAAATCACTGCGGCGATTGGTACATTTACAGCCGCGGATATGAGACCCTACTCTGGTAGGGTTTTAAAAACATGCTTCATGTAATTGAGCCCCGCTACACTATTCCTTGACGAGGCCATTTCAGCAACACTGTAATTCCCGCTTTGTAAAAAAAACAAAAGCCCAAATTGAGAATCAATTGGCCGAGGCACAAGCCGTTGCACTAACAACTAGTGATGGGTTGTTCATGAACGATTCGTTCTTTTTGAACGAATCTTTAAAATGACTCGGGAGTAACGAGTGTCTCAGCGAGTGATTCGTTCATTTTGTGTTGACCGCGCATGTGCAACATTGTACCAGAAACAGTAATGAAGTTCGTCTCTCGAGTCATCGGGTCAGAGTCCTTTCGTTCTTTTATACCGGAAAGAGAAATGATTAGTTCGTCTCTCGAGTCATCGGGTCCGATATGGAGGACTAAACCTGCAAAAATTATAAATAAATGAATGTATAAATAAATAAATATATAAACGAATAATGTAATAATATGAAAATAAATACAGGAATGAATGGTTTGATAAAACAAAATAATTCGTTTTAGCTATTATTGATCTTAGCTTTAACTTTTCTTTTCATTTTTTAAATTGATTTATTATTTTTTGTGTCCATTTTTAATTATTTTTAATTATTATTATTTTTTATTTTTAGATTATTTTATTTATCATTTCCTTTTATTTTTACATTTATTTATTTATACGTTTATTTATTTTTATATTTATTTATTATCGCATGTATTTATTTCCACTTTTATTTATTTATTCTTGTATTTATTCTTACTTTTCTGTGTCTTGTATGATAATTAGATGGGTTGGTCTTGCCTACTATTGGTTCAGCGTAGATTGAAGCGTTTGATCGATTACTCTTGACTTGTTTTGGACTAACGTCACGTCACTCACTGATCGTTTGCTTCGTGTATAACGTTAAGTAACTATGTCGGGCGCACAATTAGCTAGAGAGTTACAGCATTTAGCCAATGAAGTCGATAACCATGCATCAAATGACCGTGTGTCATTCAGATTAGATGCATTTATTGATGATTTATTACAGATTGACGGCGAGATAAATGACAAAGTTCTCCCTCGGTTGTTAGCCTCTTTGCAGCACATTCAAAGTCTGTGCGAGTCAGAGGGTGCTATGGTGGCGTTACAGTTCAACTGGTGAAAATCATAAAGCACAAAATGTAATAAGGTTTAACTACACAGATGAGCTTGTAAACCGAAGTCGCAAGCTAACGCTTTGTCAAAGTGATAGTTATAAGCAGCCTTTCGGTTAGAAAAAGCGTAAAGATTTAATGTAACATGATGTAACATAATGTAAATGAATTGAGACATAGTGAACTTAAATCACAAGTTAACACGGTAGTAATGAGCATCGTTCTTTCACTACAGGGGCCATCAAATGGAAACCATTCCTTCTAAAAAGACGTGGTTACTAAACGGTACTCGTAAACTACATTCCATAAGAGATAAATAACACAGAGGTCACAAGTTAAAACGGGCATAATTTTTGCAGGTTTAGTCCTCCATAGTCCGAGTCCTTATACTGGAAAGAGACATGATTAGTTCGTCTCTCGAGTCATCGGGTCCGAGTCCATTTGTTCTTTTGTCAAATGGTAGCTCCGCAGGCAAACCTGCAGCCTGTACCGGAGTCTTCGAGTCAGAGTCTTTAACGTTACGTGACCACTTCCCAGATCATCAGTCAAATGCATGATGTACGTGTTATATGTTGTATTATAGAAAGACATATAAAATGATCAAAAGATATGTGCAATAAACATCTTCTCTAAAACGTACCGTTCTGTTCTTTTATCTGTCAGTATATTCATAAATGTTTCTTGTGGATTTCTGCATGTGTTTTTAATTTATCTTAATAACTAACTATTTTGCATAAGAACTGTGCTGGCAAAATATAAACATAAGCAACACTAGTAAAGTCAGTGTTTATGTCTAATGCATATATTACACAAATGATCTCTTATTAAATAATTGCAAATTTAAATAATTTCAATAGCCTATTATTATTTACTTTGCAAACTGCATGAGACTTTTTAGTAAAAAACAACAACCTGTAAATCTTATTGCATACCTGAGTGACCTAAACTTGTTAATGAATTATAAATACATAACTTTACAGAAATGCTTTCAGGAAATAATTAAATAACTGTTTCTCATAACTTGTCCCTAACTACAATAAAAGTTATTTCTTATTATATATCTGATCAAAACTAACATAAATAAACATTATGGGGTAATTTGGCTATTAACATGCAACATTAATTTAACTCTGCTCAGATGAACGAAATGACTCGAAAAAAGATTCGTTCATTTTGCTGAACGAGATTCAAACATCCGAATCGCAAAAATGACTCGAACTTCCAATCACTACAGACAACGGACGGCCTCTGTAGTTACATGACTGGCCAAGTAAAAAACACAAATGTGGGATAGACTTTAAAGTTTAAAAGTTTTATATTTTATTATGATTAAACAATTCCTTTGTTCAGTTCATCTTTCTGGAAAAACCTAAAAATTTAGTAAAAACAGATATAAAAATTGTTCTTTACTTTGTATTTGTGTCTGTCTACATCAAAATTACATTTCATTTTTTTGTTTTATATGCTGCTGAGAAAACACCACAGAAGTTGGGTCAAGTATAGCTCATTGTTCAAAGTAAAAAATATCATACTTTATGATGTTAGTTTTAATAAATATAAATGTGAAAAAAAATCAAGGAAATTTTTCTGGCATTTCTTTCTTTTTGCTGTATCGAAAACGTACCGAACCGGGACACCACTGTGCCGTATCAAACCGAACCGTGAATTTTGTGAACCGTTACACCCCTAATATACTGTATTATGTAAACACAAACTTTTATTCAGGATGTGACCAATCACGATTAATCGTTTGACAGCCCTAAAAAATATTATTGTTTTTATACAGGTTTCTAGTTTGATATTTTTTATAATGCCAAAGAGCTCACAATTTTTACACTTTTTAGGGATTCTAACCTTCGAACCTACTTTACGTTTACATTTATGCATTTGGCAGACGCTTTAAGCGACCTACATGGCATTATACTACACATTTGTTTCTAATTATGTGCAATCCCTGGGTTCAAACCCATGACCTTGGCATTGTTAGCACCATGCTCTAACCACTGAGCTACAGAAAATCTGGTAATCACAACTAACAGCTATACTGGATAAGTATTCTGATTTTAGAAGTCAAAAAGTGTATGCCAAACAATATTTGACGGCAATTCTTTTTAGGTGGCACAATGAATTCTAAATCTAGCACTTGCTTGCTGATGTTGTTGACAGATATGTGACATCCTTTAGAGCATTAAAATTCATGTCACTTTGACAACTTTGTTAAGTCGTCTTTCTGAAGGTATGTCACTGTCAAAATGGGACGAACCTGTTTCCCTACTGCCTTCTTTAAATGACAGATCAAAGCTCGACAAGAACAGCACGTAATATTCTAGAGGATTTAATAATTCAGTGAAGCACCGGACCAAACACGTGATTCCTTATCTACAGATTTATTTGCTCAACCAATCACAAACTAAATCTATACTGTAATGCCCATAATTGTTTTTTTACAGGGAAACATTGAATTATTTGTTTTCTGTTATCCAGGTGAACGCTTGACTGCATTAGCACATTTAGTCAAACATAACCACAAAATTCACAACTGTGTCTGAGTAAAAGTGATGGTGTAAGTGTAAAATCCACAAAGTACACCAGCTGTTAAGTCAGGGCTTTGTCATTAGAGTCTGAGCGACATTTCACATCTAAACATCTTGTGGCAGAAAAAACGGAATCTGCCTGACACGTTAGAGAGAGCTAAACAGTGCTATCTATAGCCTAAAATTCAGCATGTAGAATATACGCAAATATCTTCGGGCTTATTTTCTGTAGCACTCAGCATCAGTGTTCAGCAGGAGTCCGAATAGACTTTATCTTCATACAATAGCATCACGCTACAAAAGAGTTGACCAAAAACCAAAACAAAGATTACCAGAACAAAACAAAATAAAAACTACATGCCCAATCTCTAAACTTAGTCACATCACAGGCAGTCATTATATGGAGCCAGAAATATGACAAAACAATCTGAATTTGAATTTTGTAAATCTGAATTTTAGATAAGTGTAATTGCACAAAATTGAATATTTCCTGACATTCAATATAGTTCTGAATTTGAATTTTGTAAATCTGAATTTTAGATAAGTGTAATTGCACAAAATTTAATATTTCCTGACATTCAATATAGTTCTGAATTTGAATTTTGTAAATCTGAATTTTAGATAAGTGTAATTGCACAAAATTGAATATTTCCTGACATTCAATATAGTTCTGAATTTGATTTTTTATATTTTAATATGAATATTTAATATTAAATTTCTTAAATTGAATATAGAACAATTCAAAACGCAGAAATTCAGATTCAAATTCCGATTCAAATTCAAAACGCAGAAATTCAGATTCAAATTCCGATTCAAATTCAAAACGCAGAAATTCAGATTCAAATTCAGATTCAAATTCAGAAATGGTTCAGTGGGTAAGGTTAGCTTCCGGGTTCGACAGGGAAGAGTAGAAGATCTGGGAAAAGTCAAACGGAGCGCTTTGGCCACAATGGCCAGTTATTTGTTCCTATTATCCAATCAAACTCCAAACATGCTGTTTTGGAGAGTGGAACTTCTTACATTGCAATAAAAAGGATTTAAATTTTTCAAATTGCGACCACGCCCACAAGACTACTCGGGTTGACCGTTTGTTGTTGCTGCAGCATAGCCAAGCTCATATCGCTGCAATCTTAGGCAGCTGCTCGGGATGTGTGCGCTCACTGCCTGCGTTTTTGCCTGCTGCCTCCACTGTTTGCGCTCACTCCCAGCGTTTGCTGTTGGTGCTTTTACCCACTGTGTGCTTAGTGCACGCTCTCTGCCAGCTGCCCCACTATGCGCGCTGGCTTCCAGCGTTTGTGGGTGCATATACATTTAATATATTAGACATGTATACAATTTTTATAAAGAACGTTAGTGGGTCCTGCAAAGTCAATGACATACGTAGGCCATTTAGGCCACGCCCATTATGTGATGTCATTCATTGGGGTTCTAAATATAAAGGACATTTAAAGGCAATGACATCATCTTGGGCAGAATATCAGTATTTGCATAACCATACAGTCACTTATCTGCCTTCTGTTGCTCAGGCAGAGGTCCAGAAAAGCAGTTTGTTTGTCAGCGATGTCGCTCTGTCCCAGAGGAATGACATCATGACCACAATAACATGCCTGGCCTTCCGTAACTGATGTCTCCAATTCATCACTCAAATGACGTCACTTCCAGACGAAAAATCTGTTTTTGCACATGTGATTTGCGTAGGATGGGGGACTTTAGCTAATAAAAGCAGTTAAAAAGCAGCACAATCTGTTTGTTCTTAAAAAAGAAAAAGCTAAAACGGAAATCTTTCTCTTTAATCTGGTCTATGGTTGAAGACTCTGTGCTGAAAAGCGTTTTTCTTTTCTCCTCAAGTCTCTGAGGACGTCAGAGATGTGCAAATAGCCTAATGGAGACGTTCAACGCACATTCAAAATATAGGCAGCAGTTTATAACCCTCAGTTTCTAAAAACAAGCATTCCACATGAATGGATCGATCGCACAGGTGAGATGAAAAGTTTCAAGGACACTCAACAGCGTGATGACTGTATGCTGCCACAGATCACGTAAATATGATAAAAAGCACTACACTTCAATACTTTCACTACAGTGATCATCTTTACTGTAAGCTGCGCTTATTATTGCTTGTGGATAAATAAATCCTACATCGGTCGTATTAGAACAAACTGCTCATAATATTTATTAAACATTATTTGAAAGAGATTTTAAGGCCAGGGGATAGATCTATCTAAATGAGATTTACAGCTCCCCGGGGGCTCTACTTTAAGCCTGTCGAGAAAACGCTACAAAGAGATCTATCAGACTCGCTTCTTTCTCATATCTATTGCTCATCTACATGCGGAGCACAGATGAAATATTATAGCATTTTCTTCTGTCCGTCAGCGAGCGGGTTTAACTGTAGGCTTTGTGGAGAGCAGATCAGGATAGCAATATGTTTGTTCTATGTGTTTAACACGATGCCTGGATTTCAGGGCTTGAATAAAGGGTACATTCAGATGACAATGGTGTACTGCAAATGGAAAAAAGTGTCCTGCTGAAAAAAAAAACATAGGAACGCAATAGAAACCATCACAAAAATGTTAATGGTTTCCATTAGGATTCCATTATGAACCATTGGCTTTTTCCATTAAAACCATTACAAAGTTTCGTTTTGTAGTGTGTTTTGGCCATATTGTCAGATACGACATTGTAGTTTCCATTAAAAGCAATACAATTCCCTTTATAACAATTAAATCCATTAAATTTTCCATTGTGTTTTTGGCAGGATCTATAGTTTTTTTTGCAGGGTGGTTTTCAAAAGATTTCAGTCCCCCAAAAATGCTATTGTCATATAAACGAACATCTAAACACATAAAAGGTATTCAGTTTTTAGCTTTTAGAAAACATGCTTACAGATGGCAATATTGTCAAAGGGATCTGAGTTTATGCAGATAAGGAAACGCGTAATGCGCATTGCAAATGATGTCACCGTTTTCATAAATGTATGTTTTTAATAGTTTACACATAGTCGATAACAGCATTGTTTTCAAAAACGTGCTTTTTTTATACTCTTTTTCAAAGGTTTGCCATTTCAAGCCCCTAAATCCCTGTGGTCGTGTAGTGTAAATGAAGAGCTGAGATCTATCAAATTCCTTTGGACTTTACCTGCTTAACATCCCTTCACAACTTCAATCTAGACATCTGTATATGTTTTTTAAATTTTAAATGTTTGTATACATGCCTCCTAATAATCCTTTTATTTATAATTTGATGAATTACAGAAGCTATATAACCACTATAAACCACATCTCTTCTGCTTATAGATCAACATTGACTATTTCAAATTGTACTAAAATTTAGCAACCGTCTAGCAACCACCTATTCCACCTTAGCATCGTGCCTGTGATATTTACATGCAGGCACCATTTGGTTCCTTCCAGTTTCTGAGCGTCATTAAGGGTCGAGCTGCAAAAGGCTGTCCGCAGGCTCTCGCTTTAACCCAATCAGTATAAATACGTCCCAGGCGCTAATGATGCTCTTTATTGCAGTTCATTTACTCCTTCCACATCCCCCATATGTCCATGTTTCCTTTATTATTCCTGTAGACTTTCCTTTGCAGCAACGCCTACTCTATTATCCCAGAGAGCGTGAGCTTGTGAAAACACATGACAGCTGTAGGGAAGACAGTGAGGAGCCCAATTAAGTCTCTGTAATCCCACTGAAAGTGCATTATGGGGACAGACCTGCCAACATCAGAGGTGGACCTGCTTTTTACGCTAGGGTTATGGGGCATTCTGAATTCATTTAAGAATACCATTCACATTCACAACTCTTGAATTTGAATTGATGCGAGGACGAATAAATGACTTTTTTTGGTGAACTGTCTCTTTAAATTATGACATGTGCCCAATCTTGTATGCATTTTCATATCTTTTTATACATTGTCCCTAAAAGGCCTAAAACGAGCAGTGAGTCAGACTGCAGATAAACAAATAAAGCAAAAAAGTGAAAGAGACAATTCATGCAGCGCAGGTTCCCTCTAATACTGCAGTTTTCTCCTTTATAAAGTCATAAAAGAAATCCATCACCCTCTCTTTCCACTGCGTTTAGAAATTAAACTTACTGCTTAGAAAAATTTCAGAGTAGAAGACGGGCCATGAATATTTGAGATGCAGGTGATTATCGTGAGCCGCGGGCGCTGCGGTGACGGGGAGATACAGTAGGACAAGCTGCTTCAGCAGTTCCAGCGACACATGCTTAACTGTTATCATCTGGCGAGGAGAGCGGCGGTCCCTCCTCAGATTGAGCGCTGACGACACCCACACACTTCATCTTACAAAGCAGTTAGGTGAGCCACAACTAAGCTGACGTCTTGAAATGAAAAGTAGGAAAATATGTTTAGCCCAACGCGTGCTACATCTTTACCGAAATTCCATTTCAGCTTTATGCCAACAACTGGGTTTAGGGGCAGGTGAGGACTACGCTTTTTATTTGGCAAGCGCACAGTGGAAAACTTTTATTGAAGATGGGATGGGCTGAATATCCATATAAGCCGACCGTGCTGTGGACGCCAGATTTATCTGATGGCTTTCTCTTGGAAATCGCAGGGACAGGTACTGTACCTTGCCAAGTTCTACAACTGCATCAAAAAACAATTTTTTCAGCGTTATCAGGACATTTACAGAGACTGCCCCAGAGAATCAATCATCCTGTGAAGGATACATTACACGCATGGGGTTTCCAAACCCATTTCTGTCCACTGGGAAATAGAAGTCATATTGCGTTTAAGTAATGTCCAGTTACAATTCTCAAACTGTCCCAGAGGAATGCTTTTTTGTTTTATGGGCAGGTTATCGAAGAGGAATTTATCATTAATAAGCAGGACTAAACACCCCACATGTTTATGGAGTTTTACTAAATCAGCTTTTAGAGCCGAGCACCTGGCGTTAGTGGCTTTGATCCAAACATCACATTAAAGTTCCTCGACACTGGGGAATATGCTGCCATTAGGAAAAAGCCTTTAACATTTAATTAAACCTCGTCATAGCACTCCAAAGTAAAAGGAGAGCCTTAGCTAAGCTTGTGGTATGAATTCTCGCGCTCTGTTGAGGCCACTTTTAAAGAAAAATTGACCTTGTCAAAATATCAACCACAGTTTTCACAAAATCACCAATATAATCATTAATAAAGTTCTGTTTCTTTGATCAACGATATTCTTTCCAAGGAAAAGAAAAGCTGTAGTATGATGATGACTAATAGAGCCTCCTTAAATAAGCAATTGAATAAACATGTAATTTAAATGTTCTTCAAAAAGAAAAAAAAATGCTTGTAGAGTAACTACCCTAAATAGGTTTTATCAAGGAAATTTGATAAAGCTTGCTATAAACTTACCAAGCCATAAACAAAGATTTAAAGGCTCTAACCTCTTAAACTCTGGGCCATTTTTTGGATTTCCGTCTGAATTTGGCATACCCAATTTAAAAGCACACCATATCCACATACAGTGGTGTAAATTAAAGCAATAAACCCCAAGAAGCAGTGGATTACAGTGCATTTTATAACAGCTATAAGCGCATTTTGGCACGACGTGAAGCGGAGTATAACCCTGTTATAAAATGCACTTCTGCATTTTCGTGCTTCGTGTGGCTTATTGCATTTATAAAGCGGTTATTCCAAATGCATAGCAAGGTTTCATAAAATACAGTAAATAAAGTGATATTTAGGCTATGTAATGCGGTCAGCTGTTATATATCAGGGTATTTTATAACGGCTTAGAACGCGGCTCAACCAATCAGAATCAAGGACCAGAAGTGACCGTTTCATAAACAATATTTTGGTGTCATATTCCAGGAAACCCCTCAAATGTCATAAAACACTGCTGCAAGTGTATGATGATGACTAATAGAGCTCCTTTAAACATTAAGCAATTGAATAAACATATAATTTAAATGTTCTTTAAAAAGAAAAAAAATGCTTGTAGAGTAACTACCCAAACTGGTATTTTAGTGTAAATAAGGTTTATTTGATAAATATATAAACTTACCAAGCCATAAGCAAAGATTTAAAGGCTCTATTAAGTATGCCATAGTTTTGCAGAATTTTCTTAACAATTTTTTCCTTTGGAAAGAATAAAAATATCATTAACTTTAATACATTTCACCTTGCGATAATAGAGTGAATTCCCAGAGGTAATAACAAAATTTACAAAACAACTTTTACGCATAAGTGCAGGTATAACTCTCTGAAACATTCCACAAAACCCACTGATGAATTGTTTCAATAAAAGCAGAGAGTGTGACCCAGTGAGTCCAGGCTTTTAGCACTCGTGAAAGAGCAGAGAAACACACAGCTTTGAGAGGGAAATGATAGATGCTTGATAACACTGCCTGAGACCAGAGGGATAGACACTCGGAGACATTCATAGGTTCACTGGCAGCCATTTAATGTCCCTGGAGAAATTGCTCATTTCTCTTTATCCAAGTGAGGTTAGAAGCGCTGAGTCCTACCATACTGGCTAAACAAATTTAGTTACGTATGTCAGGCTTGGAAAAACATGCGCTGTCCCGATTAAAGGAACCAAAATATTTTTTTGTCATTGTTTATCCAACGTGTGTTGTTCTTTATCATCTGTAGAACAGGAAAAAAAGGGTTTTGTCGCCCTTTTTATACCGTATATTACAATAGCAGCCAAATATTTTAATTCTCAAAAAGAGTTACAGAAATGTGTGAGACACCAAAATTCACAAAAAAATAACAAAACGGTTGGCGGGTTGGAATTGCACAAAAGCACAGATGGTTATTAGTTATTAAAAAATATTTTATCAAACATCATTTGGTTTGAGTTTGTGGTACTTTTGTGTTTAGAAGCTTCATAATGGCCTTGCATGTCTTAAGCTGCCCATCCAGATTCATTAAGCTATGTATTAAGTTAAACCTGTGATCAAAGCAGCATTGCAATATGACTGGAGCATCTTGTGTTCGTATCTGACCTCCAACTGTGCCATGACATTGTTGAATACTCTGTACAAAAAAATATTGTTACACACCACCAACCACATTACACATCTATATAAAATCGAGTTGTCGGTGACTAACAATTTAAGAACATTTGTGCTAACACAATGAAAAAAAGCACATTGTTTTTATCAAATTTTCTGAGTCTTTGGGCTGGCACAGTTCCATGTATTAAGTTCAGATAAGTCAGCCTCAAACACAAGACTGCACCATTCATAATGCAATGTTGCTTGGATCCAAGGCAAGTTAACTCACACACTTTGAACAAACATCATTTATCATCTGTCGCATCTCCCTCTCGCTCACTGCATCCATTCTGCACTCTGCAGAGATGCTCCTGATAGCTTTGGTTAGTCAACTGTTCATCTGTGACTGAAAAGCAAAACTTATCTCCTAGATAGATTTCCAGCACTTCCCCCCCTTTTACCTCTCACTGTAAAATTGTAAAATAGTTTCTCGTCTGTGCGACCTCACATAACCACCAAGCAGTGCATCCTACAGGCTTTTAATTGCCCTATTCATCAATGTGATTAAAGTCAACATGACGATTCATTGGGGCACGTTATTCCGGAAAAAATGTTTTTCGTAATCTTTCATCAAGATGTAATGAATTGCTCCGCCTCTGAAGCGGCTATACTTTTCGACCTGTTAAGTGTTGTTATTTTTCAGCCCCACTTCTCCAACCACCTGGCATGTACTGAAGAGACCCTGCCTCATGATCCAGTCGGCTTCCGATAGATTAAATTTACACGTTACACATTTAATCTCATTGAATATCATGTGTCACTCAAAAGTGCTTTACAAAGGTAGAATGAGTTGTGAATAGTTTTTAAAGGTATTGATTTATTCATCCTCATGTCATTTAAAATAAATAAGATAAAAGATAAAAACGTCTCTGTAGTTTTGTGTCCATACAATGGAAGTCAATGGGGGACAGTGTCGTTTCGTCACCAGCATTCTTTAAAATATCTTCTTTTGTGTTTTACAGAAGAAAGAAAGAAAGTCATACAGGTTTGGAATGACATGAGGGTAAATATTCATTTTGGGGTGAGCTGTCCCTTTAATGCAGTACTTTAGAGGACTTGATTTTTGCAATAACTTGCAATAACAACATTAAAGCAACACTTTGTAGTTTTTTCGACCATAAAATAATGTCTCTAAAATTATTTCAGTGGTAGAACAACTCTTAACTGGACGAATTCTACTCACACTGATATCTGAATAGCCTCATAGCGGCTAAAACCACACTTCTGTGTTCGGGTCGGTACACACACAGCCCCTGCCTGCGGAAGAGTGCGAAATGGTTTCCAAACAACGTTTCTGCATTCGCCGGTTTCATCAGATTAGTCAACAAATTCACGTGTATTGCGCTGCCCACGGGGAAGCTTATACAGCGACATTATTTACGGCACTGGTAAGAGACAACTGCGCTTATCAACCACATGGGGGAGCCGTGAGCAAAAGGTCAATAGTGTGGCTTTAACATTGTTACATTATGTCATGTTCAAAATTTGCTCTTATCTCTTATCTTAAAAATGACATATACTGTAATGTTCGTAATCGTAATGATTCATTATTTTTTAATAAAAAAAATTTTTTTAATAAATTGATCATAAACTTTCACTACTGACACCATTCTGAAAAAAAGACACAGTTAAACCAGGATACCTCAGTAAACCTGAACCCATTTTGCTGTCAATATATCGTACAAACAGACTCCAGCTTCCAATATGAAATTACATTTTTTAGACATGTCCAAAAGTTTAACACAAGTCGGACACCCAGAACAACAGCAAGACATTGATGAATGAGCCTCTCTTTCTCTTTCAAGTTTGTGGAACTTGCTATTGTGAAAGAAACTGTATCACTTTTCTTTACAAAAAGCCATTTCTGTTTACTACTGTACATGCAGAACAAGAAAAAACAAAGCTTTTATAAATGGACACAGTTACCCAGAGCCGGTATTAAAATGTGTGATTATATGTAGTGTATATCAGGTATGGGACTCCCGCGATGGCTGCAGTACATTAATCATTCGGAACTAAGATTCTTTTCACACCATCCGGGCTGGATAGACAATAAAGAATCATAAAAAGCAGGTAGAGCTAAATTTGCATCATTCTACCATGGGTGCAGATTTCAAGCAATCTCTGCGGGTCTCTTGCAGCACACAGCCATGTCTTAAATTGCAAGAATAAGAAAAAACACACCAACATGCAGAGATGAGACATGAAATTTTAATGTTCTGCAGGCATCTGTACAGTAGATCCCAAACCTCTGCATTCAACAGAAGAAAAATAAAGAAACAATAAAACGACTCAAAGTTTTTGTATATACAAGTTTTTACTTTTAAAACCAGACAAAATTATAAATAAAAAGTCCAGTCACATATGCACTTTTGAATGGCTTACTGTACTTATACAATAGTTGTCTCTGCATATTAAGCTGGTATAGGAGAAACTATTTTAAAATAAAGAATACACCCTAAAGTTATCAATGATTTGCGCTTCTTTCATAAAAAGATCCCATTTCTGCCACAGATACGGTCGTGGAAAAATACGATTTATGACAGTGAGAAAATCTGCTTGAGGTTATGCAAGATTGTAACTACACAAGATGAATGTGTTTTTCAACCATAAGAGATGGCACAGGAGCGGAAGATTTAGCCTTCAGACATTCAACGCGGCTGGGTTACAGGACGAAGACCCATTTAATCAGATGCTGAGGAGACTAATTCAAAATAAAACCAAAGCGATTGTCGTGTTCGTTCTGTTGAAATGATGTTGGCGCCACGAGGAGAGCAATAATTGCCTGTGCACTTTTTAACAGTTCCCCTATAACCTGTCAAAACAAATGCTCTTTTAAATCGCCCTGTTTATTCATTCTAACAAACACACCACACAATATTTGTTCTTTCACGTTTCTCGCAACACTTTCTCGTTCCTCCCAGAGGAAATAAAAACGATGTCATTTCCCGAAGTTAGAAGAAGAAGGTGTCAAGCAGGTCTATAAATCTTGGGTGGAATAAAGCTTCTGTGCTGTGTTTGTCCTCAGGGTACAAATGGTTGGGATGTAACTCTTTGGGGGGGGGGTGTTGAAAGCTCCTTTAGGTGTTACATCATTAGATTTCCCCACCTCCCAGGACCAATGGGGTCTCTCATGTGCGTCACTGGCTGAACCTGCTGCCCTCCAGCCTCAGAGCTACAGATGTAGAGGAGGCGTGCTGTTTGATACCTGAAGACAGCTATCAGTCACCTCAAAGTCGCCAGTACAAAGTACACAATTAGCCATCTTTGCTCATGAACAACACCCATAAATCCTATGTGAATAACCGCTCTGCAATTACCACAAGAAAAAAAATATTTTATAATAATATATAATATTCCCATTCCATTGACTGGCAACTATTTTGAGCTGTGATGTCACAGACAGTGGACAGGGGGATGTGTGTCACACTTTTAAAAGCCATCCAAATACAAAACCAAAACATCTGAATTTTGTAGAAATTTATGGAAATGCAATTGATATTCAATTTGTGCAACAACAAAAAAATTACAGGGGTGACAGCCGATCAGAGGCGCTGGTGCATGTGCTCATTGGTTATGATTGAATTTCTATTGTCGAAAATACAGACATGTGGTGCTTAAAGAGGACTGTAGTTTAAGGGTTAACACAATTTTAGCTAACAAATCGATTCAGCTACTTGGGTTTAAAAAGCAGAAATATATTTCTTGGATGTTACTTTTAAAAAGTCATTTATTACTAACCAAATGGTCAATTTATTCAGATAAGATGTTACGCCCAGAAACCCATACAAAACAAAATGGGAATATAGTGGAAAATATAATGCAACACATTAAATAATACATTTCCATACTATGTGTGCTTATATTTTTCAATATATGAAAAGTAGCAATTCTTTATGTATTATTCAATATATTGCAATATTGTAATATATTTGCAATGCATTACTTTTATATTTTCAATTATATACTAAATGATTTAATATATTGACAGTTATTACCGTATATATATGAACATACATGGTCTTTGCATAAGGGAACCACAGGCATTCAGTTTTATCATTAGAAAGTCCAGGAATTCTTTTGTACTTTTCTGCTTAGACTTTCCTTTTTTTTTGACCCCAAAAAGTAATCCAGGATCCCTTTACTTTTTTACAGACACTTGTTTTACACAGAAATCAAAAGCCGAACTCATCACGGAACAAAGAACTAATAATAGATGATGAATAATATAGGCTAAAGGTCACATTTAGTAAATTTATGTTAAAAAATTACTTCTAAAAGCAGAATAATGCCAGGAGATGCTATTATGCTAATTCGAAATCAGCATTTCTACCAGAAAGACTCAGGAGGCGAGAATACTTGACAATGAACATTTATTTAGACAACTGATCAGCGACAAGTTGCGAATATGGTAAAATATATAGTTCTTAAGAATAAAATTGTTAGTAAGACATCAATCGTAAAATCCACCGAGCCGTGAGAGAAGCTTGTAATATCATCATACTCTATTGAACCTTCATTGTGTGGAGACAAGCCATTGAGACAAGCCTTGATAGGCCGCAACATCGAGACGAGCCTTGACAGGCCACAACATTGAGACAAGCCTTGATAGATGTTGACATAGTGACAAAGCCTCAATGTGCCATGATGAAGGCCTCGATAGACCATAACAGTGAAGGGGGCCGCGATAGACCGTAACAGTAACGTGGCCTCAATAGGCCGCAACGTTATGATGGAGGCCTCGATAGGCCATGACATAGTGACGAAGGCCTTGATAGAGCGTAACATTAACTAAGCCTTGATAGGCCACGATGTAGTGATGAAGGCCTCGATAGGCCACGACATTGAGAATAACATTGATTGGAGCTCAGCTAAGTTGAGACAAATATGATAAAAAATACACTGAGGATGTCATTGTGGCCTTTCAGAGCATAGTTTTAACATCTTGTACTGCAGTTGAAATGACTGTATACTTTGTTATAAGTGTATTTCCACTGTGATCTTTTTTGTGCAGCCACATAGACGGACTACTACTATAGGGAATGGAACACAGAGTCTTGTTGTTAGCGCACCACATACAGGAGTGCTACACTACCAGGTTTTCATTTGTGCGGAGTAATGAGTTTGGATTGAACACAACCAACTTAGAGCAACATGTAGAAGAACTGAGATAGAGCAGATGTGTAGAAACAGAGGGAGGAATAGAAATCTACAGACTTCCAAGCATGCATGCTTCTCCCCCACACTGTGTCTGCATCGCAAGCAGCTGGTAGGTGGTGAGATGCTGTTGACGTCTGCTCGTGGGTTGCTCGTCTGCACTGCTTTTTTAACCTCTCCCTCTTTATTTTTCACTATTCATTGACGGCAAAAATGGAAAAGTAGTGTGAGATGGTCTATCTTTACGAAGCCAGAAGTCAGCAGTCAATATCTGCTTGTTGTTGTTGCTTTGGTTAAGATACTGATATCTGCAATATCAGGGTTGCCATAGTTATAGAGAGGCAAAGGAAAAACAGCAGTGACGGTACTGTAAAACAATAATAATCTCTCAGAAAAGACAGGTGAACAGATCAGCAACAGATTAATGTTGATGATAACAACCTGTGTGATAGAGTAAACAATGCGATGAGAAGTAAAATATAGATAATTCTGTTCAACACGCTTTGTCTCTTGAGAGAGTATTTGTCATGCGTCTTGATATAAGGGGGGTGTTAGGGAATATCATCTAAGTGCACTAAAATGCAAAAAAAGTGCTCTATTTTCACACACTAATTTTGAACTTAATATACAAGAAATTAGCCATAGTACTTTATAAGATAAACTTAAAAAGATCTAAGTGTACTAAACTGTGCTATTTTTGAGATGCCACAATGACTATTTTGAAAGTTACATTTTCTTTAAAAAATTACTGTTGTGAAAAAACAGCAATGGCATTTTCTGTCAGCTTGATATATATTTTTTCTACTAAATATTGAATCATCTAAATTTTATTGATTTATTTGAATAATAAAATCCCATTACGATATGACATGCCCTAACTGCGTAGAAATGTGTTAGAAAACATCCAGAACATCTTAGCAACTGCATAGCAACACTCTAGCAACCACCCATAGCAACCCAGCATCATGACAGCGAATTCTGCATAGACAAGCCCCACTCTTCAGAAAATGTCAATATGTAGTTGTCATTAACGTGTGATCATTTAAAAAGATTCCCTTCGAACAATACAGTGGTCTCTGATACTTGCACATCCTTTTCCAGCAATGTACTTAAAGGGGGGATGCAACGGTGTTTCGTGCATTCTGACTTCTTTACCATGTTAAACGTCTTCTCATGCTTGACATGGTCAACTTGTCAAAAAAACGAGTTGGACGTATTACGTAGTATTTCTGTGCTCGATACACTCCCCCAAGGTTCGTATAGGTTTCGGAAAGTTTTTTTCGAACATGAAAAACGTTAGGTAACATCTTTTCTTAGTCCCTTATTGGGCAATTCTCCTGGAAAAGCACGCCCACGGCAAGGCGAAAGAAATAGCTTGCCTACGCGTCAACCAACGAGCGATACCCGCTTACCATCAAGATTGGCTGCGCTGTGGACCTGCAGCTGCAGCTCATTACTCTTGCGAAAGTGAGAAGTTGTTTGTTTGTTCACAGCATTTCAGTGATGGATGTTCTATAAACGGTGGATATAACGCTGGATTTGGAGATCGTTTGAAACTGATATATGGAGCGGTCCCAGCGCTAAAAGATGAGGGACATGAACTGCACGTGGTAAGTGAAACTGAGACTTATGTCTGTGTTTTGTTGGCAATGTGTGTGCACGTGCTTTAGTTCCGCCCTCCCCCCGCACACGTCGTATGTCTTCAGAAATATACGTACAGCTACGATCTGTCATTTATAAATGTGATCAAACTAAATCAAACTAAAGGCTCTACGGATATTTGAAGGGTATGATACTATTCTGTAAGTACTCAAGATTAACATAAGATACCGTATGCATAAACTGAGTGACGGCCCTTTTAAATTTTTGACTGGACTGAGAAATCTTTTGCAGCTCTGTAGCACATTTATACACCAAATCAGAAGTTTTGGCTCTGGTGAGCACACTGAAAATAGTCTGTTTTCTGAAGACCATCCCTTCGGTTCGCCGTGGCCCTTAAGTTGATTTTCGTTTAATGAAGTGTCTGCCACACAAGCTCAAGAGTTCAGGGCTCTTATAACCTGTGTGGATGACAATGATGAAAGACCACCGCATTTATCCTCCCAACCAATCACCATGGGAACCGCATCGCACGTCCAACGGCATGGCAGCTGCTCACACTTACGAGGTCCTCCGCGCTCGAAAAAAGCTGATGGATGGAGTGCTGAGGGATGAGGAGCGGAAGAGTGCTTCAACACTCCATTGTTTTGAATATCCTGCTATCTGATTACTCATTTAACCCGTGATTATATGAAACCCTCCGTCATCATCTCCATCTCAAAGATGCTGTTTTTGGTAGATCTACTTCAAACCACTTGAAGCGGAGCGCTATTAGTTCCTAACAGTCCTCAAGAAAAGTGCACTGAGCCCAAGTGCACTCACACCTCTAACAAGGCACTGCCGTCGGCCTTCGCTTTTTAGCTCAGGTAGATGACTTCTTCCCCTGCAGAGGGTTTTGTCGGTTTTCTTGCAAGGCTTCTTGGAAGAGAGAACAGGAGGTGCAGGTCTATATGTAATGTTTCATTAAACAGCACCACTGGACAGGAGCAATTACATCTCAACCTCTGCTGAGAGCCACAGCGGGAGGAGGGGCCCCTCTGCATCGCCAATCATTCAACTGACACGGGAGGGATAAATAATTTAGGGGGCGTACTGGGGTCCACTGGCTGCATCATCACTATTATACGATTCTAATAACATCTTCAACCGTGATCAATATTCAATGGGAGACACGTAGTATTCATACTGGAACTTAAAGATACCAAGACTTTGGGTCCTTGATTTGTGGAGTATCAATGTAATATATTAATTTAGTAAAAAATGAAATGAGAATCTTCACAATGTTCCATACACCAAAAGCACACAGTGATCAGAAATAAGGGTGAGTAAATAATAACACAATATAAGTCATGACTTTTATTGACCAATTTCAAACTTTAATGAATAATTATTCACCCAAATATGAAAATGTGCTACCCCCTTCTTCAGTTAAATTCTGTCATGTTATATTCTTATGTCTCATTATTAAAATCCTGTCTAAACATTCTAAAATGTAAGAACTGTGTCCATTACTTCAGCACTATCAAATAAAGCCTGTAGCCTGTTGCATATTCATGATGTTTGCTCTGGTACTGTAATAGATCTATCACTTTTTTCTTGTCCACAGGCTAGACTCACTGCTTGCCAATGCTTATTTTCACCCTGACCACACAGTCAGACAAGAGAAACAATTCACTGAGGTCTTCACGCCTCCTCATACCCTTTCTGTATTTGTACTACTTCTGATAAACATGTACGCTTCACGACCCAACAAATCTTATGTAATATAAACATTTCAAGAAAAAGGTACACTCATGCCTGAAGTTCAGATTGTTTAAGCATGCACACACAGATCCCTCTTCACGGTTAACTTAATGTATTATTTACTCTATATCCTTTAAAGCAGCACAAGGCAAAACCTATTTGATCTGGTTCTGAGCTGATGTTTTGCAAACCCTATTCTAGTTTTATGCCCCACAACTGTGAGATAAATGAGAGTCGTGATTTTTCCATTTTTAATAAGTCAGTCGAGAACTAAATCTCTCTCTAGAATAAATGCACGTATAAAGCACACGCAGACCTGTTCATCATCTCTAAACCAAAATTCTGGCTTCGCCTCTGGCAGCCTACACATCCTCATTGTCAAAATATCAGTTACCTAGGCAACAGGATCACGACAATAAGGCCATGGTAGGGTAGAAATAAACGTAGCGATAACAGAGAGTGGAGGTTGGATCGGTGAGACGCATTTACGCAATCTCATACGCTCCTACTGTACTGATCTTCTCAATGCCATCTCCACGGAAACGCTCAGAAAAGCACAGCTGCGCTTCCGTCTGTCCGTGGCCGTGTACGAATCAAGGAGAAATAGCCCATATGTTTGGAAGGTTCTGTTGTTTGGGAGATTTTAGCAGGAAAATAGAGGCTATAAACAGCATCTTTGCATGATTACAATAGACAGACAGTTCGTGTGTGAATCTCTAGACCTACAGCGGTGTTGTTTTGCACATTAGATGGTATACTAAAAATAATCTTTTAAAAGCCAAGGAAAACAATAAAATACGATTGTAATGAAACAAGACATGAAACTCCCATTGGGGAAAAAACAAGATGTACAGTGTTGCCAACTTGGAATTATAAGGTTCTATGACAATTTCTGCAAAATTGAGTTATCCGCATATTCTTATTCTGTGACTTGTTTACATTAGGTTTCTTTCTTTATTTCTGGACATTTTTTTACAAAACAAACTAAACAGACTAGACAGTTTTTTCTAGAAAGTCAATTGGAAGCAAAAACTTTGAAGCCCAAAATGCAGATATAACCTTATCATTTCAAGGCAACACTGTTTTTTTAATATTATAATATTTTGTGTAATAATAAGTGTAAACACTAGGGATGTAACGATACACTCAGCTCATGATTCGGTACATATCTCGATGCTGGGTTCACGATACGATACACATCTCGATATTTTGAACAAAATTCAAAAATGAAACTGAAATTCAAATAACATTTATTTTCAAAATATTAATATTATTTTAAGGCTTAACTGAAATTAGAATTAAGATCAGTGTCAATTTTGAGAGCAAATTTTGATTTAGTTTTAGTCATAGTCTTTTGACTAAAATGCAATTTAGTTTTAGTCGTCCCAATTTATCATAGTTTTAGTCTATTTTTAGTCGACGAAATCTACATTATATTAGTCTACTAAAATCTATCTGGATTAACTCATTTAACTGATGCAATTAAATGTTCCATACAAAGATTTAACTGTTTCGACATAATTGACTTTACCTTGGAATTAAATGAAACCAGGTCATTACCTTTATTTTCAGAAAAGTTGAGTAACTACTGGTTACGCATTGTTGTAACACAGAGAATATTAGACCATGAACGACATGTAGCAGTTCATTCAGTCTCATTTTGACTCAATTGACTCGTTCGTTCAGTGAAGGGCGTGTTCATTCAGTACATTCAACCAATGACACGCTCTGACAGAGCTCACGCTCAAGCGCTATTGGCTCGTGTCTCTTTGAAGCTGCGCTGTCTTTGCTTGTGGCAGTAATGAATGAGAAAAATCTTTCAAAAAGACATATTACATAAACTGTAATAAATTTCTTCAATCATGCAAATCACATACTTGTTTTTTAGCATGTCATTTGATCGTTTAATGTACAGTACGACTCACTTCATCACTTCTCTGATCGGAACAGCGCTGGTTTCTTTTGGCTTACTTTATGTTGCATATCACGTTATGCAGCAGCTCACGTTAGCGGATAAACTAACACTGGCATTTAAAATCGTTTGTGATGCCTTTCTAATGAGTTTCGGGGTGACTCGCCTGCAGTCACGCTTCAAGTTTGCTGTGTTTTAACGGCGATTGTGAAGGAAATATGACGTTTTGTAAACCACTTGGAGACACAGATTGTGTCTTGTGCTTCTCTCTCTACCGCATATGTGAGATAAGCACACGTGACGCGCTGGCGCAGAGTAGGTAGCGTCTTGACCGCTGAACGAATAGAATTAAACATATCGTAAAATATCCCCATCTCTCTACGATGCGCATCGTAACATTTTTGCATCGAGAAATTTCGTAATACGAAGTATCGTTACACCCCTAGTAAATACTGTAGCTCTGTGCCTTTAAAACATTGCAAAACTTTTGTAAGAGCATCACATCCAGTCCGACACACCAAAAATGGTGTCTCAATTCAAGCTTAAAGGTGCTGTGTGTAATTTTTTGGAGGCTCTATTGACAGAAATGCAATAAAATATACATTACTATGTCTTTAGAGGTGTATAAAGACCTTGCATAATGAAGCGTTATGTTTTTATTACCATAGAATGAGCTTTTTCTACATACACTGCGAGTCCCCTCACATGGAATTCATCATGTTGTTTCTACAGTAGCCCTAAACTGACAAACTGCTCTACAGAGCGTTTCATAAATAAGTGATCTTTTTCGGCAAAGAAGCAAAAATATGATGACATCTTTGTTCTGTGTTAGCCTCTGTAGTGCTTCTAAAAGGTGAATGAGCCATTGGTTGCGATTCTCGACCTCACCACTAGATGCCGCTAAATTTCATACACTGGACCTTTACAGCAACTTTAGTAACTTTTGCCTCTCTATCGCCATCTCTGTTTGAAATATAAAATTGCAGGTTACTTTACATGCTTATCTTAACATGCATTTAAATGAAATTATTACAAACTATACCTTTTCAGCAAACTATGCCATTTTTAACTTTGATTTGTATTATTTTTTCAAACGGACTGCAGCTTTAACTGTGATCTCTTAAGTCTGCTATGAAAAAGCAACCTCTAAGAAATATAAAGTTCCTCTGGGTATAAAAATGCAGTTCTAATGAATCTGAATCTGAAGCACAGGAAGCAGTAATGATCAGAGGGCATCTTTCTTAACACTATAAAGCCAAAGACAGCAAAACCACAAATACACAAATCCGAAACACATGCTGGCAAAGAGGCGTACTGTACAAACTACTGGTTCAAATTATCTCACAAGTACTCAGTTAGCTCATTTCTCTACAAGAGGGTGAGACTTCTGTGATCGACCTCCATTTCTCACGCCTAGAGGACTCTTACCATCCAAAATCAGATTACAAGCAACCAAGAGAGGACAGTGTGTCACAAACACAAATTGCATGCATCACAATCCATCACGGATATCACAGGACCGTTGACTTTTATTAGTGTAAACTCATATGTGAGCGAAGGCAAAGATTTTGTCATATATTGCAGGTGATGTTTTGCGCTACGGTGTAAATGTAAATTGTCTCAGCAGGACACGGTGATTCATTTCCTAGAAAATTATACTACACGATCAGTTCCAGAATTTAATCAGCTGTACGCTCCAACACAAGCCAGAAACATGAACAATATCTTTAGGCAAACAAGGAGTCAATTTTTATAATGCAAGAGTTACTTAGAAATATGAACAACGGCAAAACAACTCATTTGTTTCATTTCTGAAATGTTTTAGAATACCAGCATGTGCTTTCTTGTATTATTGCCTCAAACCGTGTATGTTATGATGGTACAACAAACAAAATAAAACCTCAAACCTACTTCATGCCCTCTCTCACCTGCAGCGTTAGAAAACTGTATAATTTGTTACATAGCATCAAAAACAATTGTGTATATTTTTTGTGCAGATACTTTTCAGAAGTCAACAAATCTTCTGGTTCTCGCAGTGGGGTCAATGCCCCGTGCCAAGAGCGAACGCGACTTTAGGCCATTTTGACATCTATAACATTTCACGCAACCCTAGTGTGTAATTATTCCAGTGGGTGTTTCGGCGTGTGCATTACACTTGTGAATTCTGCATTTCCGCCATTAGCTTTGGAGTGCCACTCTGAGCGCCAACCTTTTTGCTTGACTTCCCACGGTATATCTTTCCTCCTGCCATTGTTCGCTTCCTCTGTGCCTCTCCAGATCACTTGTCAAATAAAAACTTCTGTCTCACAACTTTCCATGTCAGAACCCGCTGAAGTTTCGAACATCAGACAGCTCTGGCCCAAACTCGATATTGAACGCTCATCTCCGAGAATCTTACCACATACCTCGAAAATTCACGATCGCCATTTCATTTTTAATAGTTTTTCTACATTTCCCAGACCGCTGAGAAGACATCATTTATTTAAAGAACCACACTGTCTCTCTCTCTCCATGGGTGCGAATGACATGGCCAAGTATAAAATGGCCATCTGCACTGCAGTCTAATGCCTTTACAAGCTAAAATATTTAACCATATTTCAAACTGCCAAGTAATTGCTGATGCTATTTTGTGTAACGGGGAGAGATCAATGTGAATTTACTGACAAAGAGATCTACTGTTTTGTAAAAAGAAATGGGTGGAAACTAGACCTACAGTACAGAATTTTAGAGTAGAGTCCTAAAATATCTTAAAACTCACCATGTGCCTATAGCAAAAAAAAACAATCGTGAAAACTGGTACATATATACAGAAAGGATTGTTTACTATAATCTCTGGTAGGTACTTGATCAAATACGCAGAGACAGAAAAAGAGAGAGATTTCAAATTCGGATTCCTATCAAACCACAGCAGGGTATGGGTATCATCTTTGTGGGGAATTGGGTCAAATGTGACGAGAACAATTTGTTCTGCTGTTTGTCCCAGTGTACAGCGTGTACGCTGAATTGTTTTGTATGAATCCGCACACTACTGTATGTTGACAGTGTTGGCACCTATGGGCTCTTTCAATCCGATTATGCGGATTACAAAGGTAAACACTTACAACACTTCCTATTTCTGCTATGAGCAAAGCACATGGCTCTGTAAAATGCAAGAAAACATATGGTTTAATATATTATATAAAGTATACTGCAAGAAAAAGTAAAATGTGGATATATTCGGGCAGCTGGTGCGCCAAGATAAACTGCAAAATGAAATTTTTAGTAAAGTAAAATTTCAAGCTTTTCATTTTATTTTACACTCGACTTACAGAAGTAGCCAGACTGCATATTTGCATTTCACCATATTTCAAAATATGCGAAAATTCTGTAAAATTACCGTTTTTATAATAGCAAATTTAGATAAGACAAATCTTGATGATCACAAGTTTTCTTCAAAGATAAAAAATATAAAAAATGAATTAATGCGAATATTTAATAATATCCAAAAATGCCCAAACACTAAAAATATGTTGCAATAAGCTTCAATATATTGCGTAATTATATGTAAAAGAAGCTTTAAAAAATAAATAGTGTTAATCTAGTTGCAGGAACAATAGAATATACATATTTTTGGAAGAAAAAAAATTAACTGCACAAAAAAACATATTTTAAAATATCATATGAAAATATTGTGCATAAATTTAAGATTTGAAATTTAAATACATATGTGACGAGGGAGGCGGGACGAGAGCTGTGAGGGAACGACGCGAGGCCTCGCATCTCTCACGGAGGAGCTCCGGAAACATAAGAGGAGGAGCGACAGGAGTGTACTACGAGAGAGGACCAGGCCTGGACATTATACGTTTTAGTTATGTTTGTGTAGCTGGCAGTCGACTGTGAGGTGGCTGCCGGCCGTTTACTTTGGTTTTGTTGTTTGGTTATTGTATTAAAAAGTTTATTTAATGTTCGCCGGTTCCCGCCTCCTTCCTCCTTTTATACGAACATTGCTACATTCGGCTTCAAAAGTAACAAATGTGGTGTTAATTTGTAAAGATTATCTTGATAGACAAAACATGTAAAACATCATAAACCTTTGTTGATCACAGAGCTTATTTTTTGCGATCTTCCAAAAGTCTATGGGAAAAATGCATAGGCTTTCGGTCGAGGGAACCAGCGCGGCGCTTACTTCCGGGTTAGCCTACAAAAATACGTCACCTCGGAGGTACAGGATACTTAGGCTGCATCCAAAACCCCCCACTTGCGGTCTTTGTACTTGACCACTTGACTACTTTCATGACGTATTTCCTGTTTTTGGCCCAAGTGTTCTAGTGGGTGTGAAGATCCCAAGTGAGCATGTAATATTTCTAACCCGATGGGACACACTTAGCAAGTGCAAACATATAACATTGATTAATGTGGTGTTTCTAATTATGTGATAAAAAGCATAAATAGATATAACCTTAAAAAGTAGTTGTAAAACTTACACTGGAAAGCTTTCCACATCATCTTGCAAGACCCAAGCAAAAAGTCTCATGATATATCCAGAACGTGATGCATGATGGGATACACTTAGCCCTGAATACTGCTCGGAAGCAGTATTCAAGATAGTGTGGGTTTAGTGTGTGTTAAGGGCACTGCACTTTGGCGTTTTTAAGACTTTTGACAGACTTGCGATCTTACTTCCTGTCGCGTGCATGTGCTCTCAAGTGGACAAGACCGCAAGTGGGGGTACACTGCAAAAAATGACTTTCTTACTTAGTCTTTTTTTTCTTGTTTTCCAGTAAAAATGTCTACAAATTCAAATTTGCTTGTTTTAAGCACAAATTCACTGAAATTTCATATTTTTTACTATAAACAAGACTTATTTTCTTAGGTCAGTTTGCTCATCAAGAAAATGCTTCTTGATTCAAGAATTTGCAGACA
This sequence comes from Triplophysa rosa, assembly GCF_024868665.1. Lineage (NCBI taxonomy): Eukaryota > Metazoa > Chordata > Actinopteri > Cypriniformes > Nemacheilidae > Triplophysa > Triplophysa rosa. Next base: position 17,236,016 of record NC_079909.1, on the reverse strand, counting down.
TTTTTACTGGAAAACAAGAAAAAAAGACTAAGTAGCAGCCTGTCTCATGTTTCTGTGGTTGCTTTCCCCACAAAATTATGTCACTTCCTGGAGGATGATGTCATTAAGGAAGGTGCTTTTTTTAGTTAAAGGTGCAGTTTGTAACAATTTTGCAGTAAAATATCCAAAAACCACTTGGCTAGTGTTATATATTTTGTTCAGCTGAGTACTTGCAATATCTCAAATGTTTCCAACTACTTGTAAATCGTGAGAAAAACACCATTCTAAACAGCGACATGGGGCAGTGCAGTCGCCTGTCAATGGCGTCATATCCGCGTTACCCTTTGTTACCGCCTTTCATGACGTGGAAACCGCCTGACAACAGTGTCGTGGACAAATGCGGAAGTAGTGTTTTATGTTCTTATTTATGGACCACAATTATTCGCAACATTTATAAAACTTTACCTCATCCGCTACCATGATTTCTCGTTCCCGTCTGATTGATGGCCATCGGTGGTGGAGTTGAAGACAACAGATCCCATCATTCCATGCTCCTTCACAGCGTCATCAAGCTACGGCGTTGTTGTTTTTACAAACTGCACCTTTAAACAGATGAAGAGTGATGAGGTTAAAACCTTGTTGAAAAAAATCAATTACCAATGACAACAATGTTTCTAAGAAAACATTATCAGTTTTTAATGTTTTCTGAATTTAATGACCTCGCATGTTTTAGCTTGAATAATTAGCCATATGATTTAACATTTAAAATATATTAATATACATTTAAAATTTTGAAAGCACCATGAATCAAATGACAGCTTAAACCCAGTTAATGCTCAGTATGATGAGGCTTTTAAAGTAAGAAATCACACATTTGCTACTAATAATAACACTCATGCACTGTAGTTCAAGTTTTTCTCTCCTTTTGCATGAAACATTCAACAAATGTTTTAACATGTTCAGGGCACCTTTTCATTTAACATATTTATGGAAGTGAAGAGATGCAGCTGAAGTGTTAAGCCGTTGCATGCAGCGCACGTCAGGTTTAGCCTGCTGGACCTGACAGAATGCAACAATATCTCACCGACCCAAACCTCTCTGCGTTTGTTTTCTTCCCCTCCTTCAATGCTCACAAGAGATTTCCTTCAATCCAAACACATTCTCTCCAGCATCTGATATGTTATTGGATTCTGAAGGTATGGTAAAAGATCAACTGTGAGATTTGATGTTGCTTACAGCTTCTGGAAAAAATGGACAGAAACTGGAAAGAAATGTTCTTGCCAAGCTACAAGCTGCTCATAATCAGAAGTATTCATCTAAACTGGAAAACAGAGTTAACTGAAAGTGAAGCTTTATAAGAAGGACATTTTTTTTTTTAGAATGATCAAAAGTGCATTTTGTCAAGTTTATGTCATGCTGTAATATTTAGAAAACTGTTATTGTAACAGAAAAAATGTGGTTCACTAATGTCTGTTAGTCATTCCCCATCGTCGCTAATAAAGTTCAAAATCTCGAACCAGCTAACATTGACGTCACTGGGCTCATGCTTTATATAATGTAATTCTTGACTGCTTCAGAACCAGTAGTCCCCATGAAACTCTTTCAGCTGAGCTTCAGTTTGATGCACAATAAGAGCCCTTACATCCTTCTGCAAACCCACATGGGTCAGGTGTGTGTGTGTGTGTTTTGTGAGCAGTGATTGACAGGTGGCAGCGCATCCAACTCCCTTTATTAAATATGGATGTGGATGTCGAGAGTGAAACTTGTTTTGTGATATTGCATTAAACCAGCACATGAAAACCAGCACATGAGCAAGAGTCCTGCTGTTGTTTTCCCAGCAACTATAGTAGGCTGTGTGTTGCGGGTATGATACCTAGTGTTTAAATTGAGGAACCAGTGACATGTTTTTAGATGATCATTCACATTTATAAAAAAATATCTATGGTGATGGTAAACATCACAATGTTATTATAAAATTGCAGGATTGACTCTGTGATCTGCTGTACTGTAATTCTCTTCATTTCTTTGTTCCCAGGCTTGATATGGGGAAATGAGCCAACATTTTCCACAGATATATGCATATGGTTTATAGTCAAATCTAACCATGCAATACAATTCAGCACTGCTAAACAGTGACCACGTTTACATGGACGTCAGTATTCGAATTATTTGCCTTATTCTGAGTAAGCTAATATTACGATTAAGGTGTTTACATGAGTTGCTTTAAGAATATACCTTTCATGTTCCCTGTTACACTACATAGTTCGATTAATGGCATACGTCATTACGTCCCTAAGCGACGCCGTTCGACGTTCCCTCTATAATTTCATGTATCAGCAAACAGTTCGTCTTTGCCATGGTACCACACACAGTTTTTGGTGTTTCATTTATTTTGTTGGCATCTTTTGTTTCCCGTTCGGACCAAAAATGTGCTTTCTTGCTTGAATCCATGTTCTTTGCCGTAAAACGAAACGGCTGTCCACTGCCGTCCATGTGTGTAACCTGTCGCAAAGTGCCGCGAAAGTTCCTACGCGCCGGTAATAGTGCGATTAAGCTGTGTACATGTCTATACCGCACTTCGATAATGCGACTAAAATAGGAGTACTCCACCTGTCTTAATTCGATTTGTGTTTACTACGATTCTGAGTTTAGACGGATTAAGCTAATCAAAAAGCTCTGTTTACATGGTCCATTCTTAATCAGAGTATTGTCTTAATCGTGTTAATATCGGATTATTGTTGTCCATGTAAACGTGGTCAATGGTGACCACAAAACGTCAAAATATATAACAAACTCTAAATCTCAAAGATAAATGAACATTAAACACTAACAAGTGGTTTCTCTTTACTGAAAACACATAAAACAACACTTTCTCAAGACAATTACTTTCAAAATGCAGTCTTATGCAAAGCATGCATGGAAATCCTCTTCCCAGTTTTAACAATTACAGTATATGTGAACACAGCACAAATCATTCATGTAGTCCCACCTTGAACAAATTAAGTTAGATAACTGAACATAAAAAGTCATGTTGCACAAATTTTTTTTTAATTGTGTTGAATAAACCTGTTTAAATGGACAAAGTAGCAAAATTCTTTTTTTTTCAGTGTACATACCAAAAGTCTGTACACCAAATTCAACCTCTTTATTTGTCATTTTAAAGAGCAGATTAACCAGAGAACACACGAAACAGCTTGTACAATATAATTGCTTGTTTGCATGGGATCTGTTTAATTTAGGGGGTAAATGAAAAAGCTATTATGTTTTTACATCTAAATCTACTGTTAAAACGTTTATGTCACTTCATTAAAATGTTTCTCGTGATCTTAAAAATGTTGTATGCTTAAAGATTTGAAAATGTTTTAGATATCGTTTTGTATACAAAAAAATATGATTATGCCAACATATTAAAATATTTAACTGTGAATTTAGTTAAAGTTGAAAATTAAGGAAAGTTTTTAAAATGAATGAAGAAAAAGCAGTCCATAAGAGCTCAGAATAGAACAGATGGGAGCTCCTTCAACATTGTTTAAAAAGCATCTCATTTCTGAATTTGTCCATGGATACAGTGATTTCCCATCACTGAGGCTCTTCATCACACACTGGTGGAGGTGCTAATGACCCCCCGGATGCTGATAAATCTCAGTAGGTGATGAGTTGTAATGGCTTATTTCATCTGCAGTCATGAGCGCCAGCCAAACGCTTAAAGACGCAGGATTTAACTGAGAAGCAAGTCCCTTATCTGCATGATGTTTCAAAGTTGCTGACGTATTTTAGGATCTGTTTCTCTGCATTAATGAGGTGTGTCATCTCTGTGCCATCAGCATCACCAAACGGGATTGCAAAAGTAAATAAAAAATAAATAAGATTAAATATTAGTCTATACCATTTTATGCCATCGACACCATTATGTTGCTAAAAGTATTTATTTGTTTGTTTTTTGTTTGATTATTACTTCTTTCTTTTCATTTGGACATACATTTAAAAAAATGTCTGTCTTTCTCTTCCAGAAAAATGTAGATGGTGCATTTTAAACACATTGGCTTCACCAAAGTTTTGTCCAATGGCCTTTACAATGGATGAGCTCTTGGATATGCCCCGCCCAAAATTTCAGTTTCAACAGGAAATACGCTAACACACAACCTCAATAAGTGAAAATTTGGTATGAATCTTTCAATATCCTTCATGAAATATTCATTGAGATTGATCTTGGTATTTCGATTTAATTCCAATAGAGCATTCACTGGCGTCATAGGAGTCAAAGTTCAGTTGGCCATGAGATGTTAGACACTTGTCTTCGCTATATTTGGATTTTGAGGTCGGGAAGATGCTGTGCGATAAATTTGGGCTTGAGAATAACAAGTTTGTTTCTGCAATTCAAGCGCATGTCCTATTTTAATCTGGATGTGAGTAAAATCACAGGAGGGATGAGATGTCAATCAACATCACCAACAGTGCTTGTCAATCAGATTTTCCATGTTGTCATAATACATTGTGCACACTATAGTACAATCTAAATCAGTGTAAGACTTTTACCTGTGTAACTTTAGTTTGAAGCAGTAATGAGTGAGTCAGAGCAGCATCCCCATGGACCATAACCCAAAAGCCTTCAAACTCTACCGCTCACTGCTCCTGCCAGCCCCGCAGCCTCTCACTCTCTCTTTTCCTTATGTCTTTCTCTTTCTCTCATGTTTTTTGAGCAGTCTCATCGATCACCCTTTCTAATGCAAGCTGTGTCAATCTATCACCCTTGCTGATTTAATCTGAGTTAGTTTCAGTCCTACTCAATTAAAATTCATTGGGACAAGTAAAGAGAAGACAAAGCTATCTGACATTAATGACTCTAAAATAATGACACTAAATCATCCAAACCCTGAGCTGCCTAGACAGCATTTTAAATCATACTGTATGCTTCCATCTTTGAAGGCCTGAGATAGAATGCATTGCAACGAACGCATGCGGGACAAGACGGCAGATGTAACCGAGACAAATATCAGGTTTACCAATGATCACGAAAACTACGTGCATTTACACAACAGTTGTAAATGTATGTAAGTATTTCAATGCCATTAGTCTTTGAAGCAAAAAGCATGTTGAATTACCACTAATCAAAAATAAAGCTGTTGCATTACCAGTGCTTGCATTTTTAGAGTCTGCAATTCAATATGGTTGTATATTTAAGCTGTGAATATTTCAAATTGAAACATTTCACGCACAATTTCACCGTTAAAAAGTTCAATAATCAAAATTCGCCTTTTAAATTTCACTTAAAAAATTCAACTTGTTATAAAATACAACCTTTAATTTTCGACAGACCATTTTCAGTCCATATTATTTCGGTTTAAAAATTCGCTTCCACAAATTCAGTGGTTCAAATTCGACTTGAAATTCAAAGTTTCACATCCGGGAATCCCAGGAGAAGCAATAGAGCGCCGATTCCGCCAATGCATGATCTCTACCTGATGCCTGACCGCTTCACCAGCAGGTGGTGCAAGTCGCTTCTGACGAAGACCAAAGCAAGAAATGCAGATACTTTTTATATGTTTGCAGCACAGTCCACTCATCTCATCTGCTCGATTAAGTGAATTTATTTGATCTCATAGATCTCTTCTTATGCATCATCAACATCAGAAATTTTAGGTTTCCTGCTCTGGCTCGAAGGAATTAAGTTATTTTTTACTTCAGCACATCGTGTTCACATAAATAGCCTACTATGCATCATCAGCATTTACAGGACATGTATTGTGTTTGAAGCGGTCAAATAACTGAGATCTCAACTAGGAGCTTATTGACCCGTACTCTCCCATGTGCTTCTGTTTATATGAAGTAGCTGCAATCTCAATAAACATTCTTTTTATTTTCCTTGCGTGATCTTGTTTTAATTTGAGACTCTCAGAACATGCTGGATGTTGTGGAATTGTGGAAACGTTCGTTTGTTAATACGAGACAGAAAAACTGATATTTTAGCCAAGCGAACTTCTTGAGCAGGCCAGATAAAATAGACCAGATAAAAATAGTCAGCACTTTCTTTAGAACCCGACTAGACCCGAAACGTCTTGTGCAGCCTGCAGCCAAGCAAGATACCTCACGGCGTTATGGATCTATACGCGCAAAGATAAAAACTTTTGTTGCATGCTGTGTGCGTTTCCCAATAATGTGCCACACACGAACATGCGAGTATGACTACACGCTAATTGCTTGAGTTGCTGTCTGTTCATTAAATGCTAAAATGTCAATCACTCACGGTATATTAACCTAATTATGTCTTGTAAAGTTTGGCGTAACACATATTTGTTGTTTACCTAACCATAAAATGTAATTAATTTGTGTCTTTCGGGGCGATTGGTAAAAGCACATTCATTATAAATTACCAGAGACCCGATGCCATATCGGACACGACCTGTGCCCAAGGCATATTTTGTCAACGTTTTAGACCCGAAGCCGCTGGGACACATGAGGACCTCTCTAACATACACCTCAATGCAAGTCAGTTTGCATGGCCGAGCAGTGAAAAATATATTTAATTACTGGTCAGAAAACAATATGAGTGCTCCATGGCAATATACACAACTATCTGTAGATGTTGCTGTTTGGCGACTTGTATTTCGTATACTTTTATATTAGGCTATAGCCTTTCTTTTTAATTAGCTTACCCAATACTATAACATATCAAAACGAAATTACGATTTGGTATAATAATTTTTAATCTATATGCTCACATAATAAATCAACATATTGTTAAATTTATGCATTTTAAATGACAGAAATACACTAAAACCATGTTGGAGAAACACGTAATGTACGTGTCTAAAATGTATGTGTACAGTTCAGTTAAATTATCAAATTTACCCTCTTTAAACTTTTGCTAAACATTTAGCTGAATATCCACAACATGTATGGTGGCATGGTGGAACAAAAACGTTATAAGCTTGCAAGATTTGCTAAGTGCCTTTAGCCAGGGCCGGATTATCCAATGGGCATTATGGGCCCATGCGTGCTTGGGGCCCAAGAAAGGGGGAGAAAATGTTTTCGCTATATTCATTCTGCCGTGTGCCTCTCTGGCCGCACACACGCAAGTGCGCACACAAAACCGTGTTTCTAACGTACGCAAGTCTGTCTCTTGATTTAGTAACTTTTACAAGACTTTTAGCAGCTTTTGTTCAGAAGCACAATGCGATAAATCAAGCGACTTTCCGATAAACTTTAGCTTTCAGTGGGAAAATGTCCCCCGCGAGCGCAAGGTCTCTCTTTCCTCGCGCAGGGATCGTCTCATTGAGCGGCAGGAAGAAGCAGCACATTCCACAGGTGACTCCTGAATGAAATGAGTACAAAACAGCGTTTCCAACAACCTGTCACTGTTATCCACTGTTTGAATGTGTACACATGAACCCATTTCGTCTGTGAATATGCACATGGTTACCATGACAGAGGCTGTGTGACAGAATATAGCCAAAATCGCCGCTTTTTATAGAAACTGAAAAGATGTAAATGAGAACGGCTTTATTGTTGTGAATATAAGATATAGGTTAAGTTAGAATACCCTCACGGTTGTCTTTAAAATCTTAAAAAGGTAAGAGTTTTTTTTACATGTATTTGGTGTGTCTTCGCCAATAATGAATTTTATATTGATATAATGTTGATCAGGTCTAACTGCCTTAATTTACCGATTTTTAGCCTAAGTTAATAGAAAATCCAGAGTGCTTTTACATGCATTGCAAAATGTTTACTTACACAGACTCGTAACAGTATAACTAATATTCGTTAATGCCGTTTACATTACACGCTTACATAAGAACGTGAGTCGCGAAGTGCTTGTTACACAAATAAAGTTGAACAAGTGGACAAATTACTCTTATAGTATAATCATTGACAAAGTCTGCCCTTTTATTCTTAGAAAAATGAATATGTTTATGTATGTGGGGGGGTCTACAAGACACTTGTGCCCAGGGGCCCCTGAATTCTTAATCCGGGCCTGCCTTTAGCCTACTCTGTCCATTTAGCTTCCACGGACCACGCCATCACGGCCGGTGTACCATGCTAAAACGCTTAATGTTGCTTAATCTTCAGACCAGATGATTAGTATAGCCTATAGCCTACACCTTTTTAATAACCGTAGGCTACAGAAATGCAGAAGAGCCCTAAATATGAATGCAAAAAGCACAAAATGACACAATAAGAATTTTAGCATGTCCCGCCGTATTTCTCACATAATACCAGAACTAGGTATAGGTGTCTTTATTGTTGCAGTATTTCAGTTTGTTTTTATTCATTCGTTCATACAATAGGTTATAATTGGCTTTATTTTGTTTGCGTTCTGAGATTTCAGATGAAAAGTATAGGCATAATTATTTCCATTGATATTTCTCTTTTAAGTGGTGTAGATATTCGTTTGTTTAAGTTACATTTATATCCTACATTTACTAAATATTTTACAATTACGTTTTTAAGAAAAGATTTATTTATATTGTAGATTATTTTACGTTCTGATGAAAAATTGTTCATGGCTTGTTCTTACATCTGTTTTCACTACTATTTCAGTTAGCCTACTACTATTGTCTGTTTAAAATGTATAATTATTGCTATTTTTCCTATTTAGTTTTAAACCGAAATAAAATGTTTTATTTGAATTTAAATGTTAAGTTTATTGTGATGGTGTTATGTAACTAATGTAATGATTTAAAAACGTGTTGTCTTGTTTTCTGGCACATTTAATCAGATACCATTGCATGTGTCTTTCAAATAGCTTCATGCAATTAGCTTATTTTATTCAAACACAGTATGATTCAGTAATTCACTGTAACATATACAATTTTCTCATCCTCTAAACTCAAACCATTATTTGATGACTTAAGATCGTGCTTATCAAAAGCACGATTTTATGTTTGTATTTGGCGAGCTACAGAAATTATATTTTGCGTGCATATGATACGCATGTGTTTTGCGTGCACTTTTTATGTACATACCGACTTAAACCACACCATCTTAACCAAGGGGGTAATCATATGCACGTAAAAAGTAATGAATGCGTATAAATAGCAAGCCAAATACAAACATAAACTCTTACTATAGATAGGCAGTACTAGTAGATCGGGTAGGATATTTAAATAATTAAATTAATATTATAAATGTATGAATAGTCCACTGATTCCAGGCCACCTGGAATTGTCCCCGTGCTCCATGTCCGTTCCAGGGCTGATAGTGGTGAGCTAAGCTGCCAGTACAAGAAACAATTATTTTTTTCTTGATGATGCATAAGAGATCTATGAGATCAAATAAATTCACTTAATCGAGCAGATGAGTGGACTGTGCTGCAAACATATAAAAAGTATCTGCATTTCTTGCTTTGGTCTTCGTCAGAAGCGACTTGCACCACCTGCTGGTGAAGCGGTCAGGCAGCAGGTAGAGATCATGCATTGGCGGAATCGGCGCTCTATTGCTTCTCCTGGGATTCCCGGATGTGAAACTTTGAATTTCAAGTCGAATTTGAACCACTGAATTTGTGGAAGCGAATTTTTAAACCGAAATAATATGGACTGAAAATTGTCTGTCGAAAATTAAAGGTTGTATTTTATAACAAGTTGAATTTTTTAAGTGAAATTTAAAAGGCAAATTTTGATTATTGAACTTTTTAACGGTGAAATTGTGCGTGAAATGTTTCGATTTGAAATATTCACAGCTTAAATATACAACCATATTGAATTGCAGACTCTAAAAATGCAAGCACTGGTAATGCAACAGCTTTATTTTTGATTAGTGGTAATTCAACATGCTTTTTTGCTTCAAAGACTAATGGCATTGAAATACTTCCATATAAATGCTACAATTTTTGACCATGAGTTGCGTGAGCGCTTAAACATCATACAGACACTTCCTAACAAAGACACCACACGTGGATGGGGTGACCATTTTTTATGGTGCGCATTTTTATAACTAGTGTTTATATTTATGCTAATGAAATTCGAAGCATGTTGCCATTACATTTCATTTATTCAGTAACAGATGCAGTGAGGTAGGCTATGTATCTAAAGCGTTTGACTAATAAAATGCTTTTTATTTTGTTTTTTTGCATACAAATTTGTGTACACACATTTGTAGAGATTTATAAATCAGAAAATGAGGTGCAATTTCAATTAGGATGTTGTCTTAAAAGCCAGCTGTTGTTCACAACAGATAAAAGGTAAGCTCACTAGAGCTTAGGTATGTTATTTGTTTGTTGGCATCTCAGTAATTCCGTGTGTGTGTGTGTGTGTGTGTGTGTGTGTGTGTGTGTGTGCGTGTGTGTTAGATAACAGAGCATACAGATCTAAGCTGTATGAACATGATGAAAAGGGTTGGAGGCTGCAGGTTGAGACTACAGCAAGATCAGCCTCCGTCTACTCGCTCTTCATCTCCGCTCAACCAATCTCTCTCTTACACACACACACACACAAATGTATGTTTTATTATCTCTGTGGGGACAGTCCATAGGTGTAATGAGTTGTATATTGTACAAACTGTACATTTTATCCCCTAACCCAACCCCTAAACCTAAAGATCGTAGAAAACTTTGCATTTTTAGATTTTCTAAAATTATCATTCTGTACAATTTATAAGCTTTTGTGCCCATGGGGACCTCAATTTTGCTCCCCACAGACGAGTCCCCCAATGTGTTGGTGTGCATTCAGGTTTAGTTCCCCACTAACATATAAAAACCAAGTCCACACACACACACACACACACACACACACACACACACACACACACACACACACACACACACACACACACACACACACTGTGAGGTCATCTCTGCACAGTGCTCGAATTGAATCAAGTCTTATTCAAGGGTGTTAGTCTCGCAATATACAATTTATACAAAATACACAATATATTTAATCATAATATGCATAACTATAGGCTACACTATTTATAAAAAACAGGCTTACATAAAAGAACAGGCTTCTTTTACTGTATTTTGGATCAAATTTACGCAGGCTTGGTTAACAGAAATGACTTTTGAACAGTGTACGTCCAACAGAATAATTCTAGCATTATTTACCAATGCAGTATTTACTATTTCCCTAAAAACAACTTGATGATTGACACTTTGTGATAATAATGTTTGTTCCAAAAGACTTGTTTAAATGCAAGAAACTAGTTTATAGATATTAAAAATATAAATTGAGACAAGACCGGCTGTCAGTCTGTGTTAGTGTTGTGGGGACTTTTCAACGATTTCAGTGCAGTTTACATAGTTACGTCCAGTAGGTGGCGGCAAGGGACAGTTATGAGTGAGTCTGTCAGTCAGCAGACTATTCAACCGTTTCAGTCCAAAACTCTGCTTTATTCAGGAACTAACGATGGCTATCAATATGTCAATCATAGCTATTTCAAGAGTGAATCCCGCATTTATTTGCCGATGTAATTCCTGAAACTTTGCAGCATGTATGTGGCCGTTGGTTTTAGCAGCATGAAAAACAAGTTTTATACAATGAATAAATTATATTTATTGGATTGGATTGAATGGATTATTTATAGCACAGAAACCGCACAACAAGCACTCACTTTATAATTACTAAAAAGCTGTCACTCATCTTCATCTAGATCTCTAGCACCCCAGAACCAGGCCTAATAATAATTTAGGTAAGGAATACAAAAGCCCCAACATGGAGTTGATAAATATAATGGAAAGATATAAAGAGAGAGAAAATTACCCCTCAAAAAAAGTAGAAGCTTCGTCTTCCCGACTGCGAGTGGAGGATTGTTATTCTCCATTTTTTAGCTGAAGTTAGCTTCACCGGAGCGACGCCAATCAAGCGCTTATAGCGGTCTTTAGAAGTGGGGCGGGGCGTTTAAAATTTAAAGAGACATGACAACTAAACATACTTACGATCCCCCAGCCCCCCTTCAATTCGAGCACTGTCTCTGCACCGATCAAAAGCTGCGTCTTCTGGGGGATTTACCTTTCTTCTTTATATCTAGTAACAGAGGTATCCCAACGACTTTATGATGTTTGTTTCCCTGCCGTTTTATTGGTGTTGACTTGTGCTGTTTGAATGCAACTTACTGTCTTGGAGTTCTTTTGTAGTGTTGTCGGCTTGGCAACAGTGATCTGTCTCTCACATTCCTCTTTCACACCCCCATGAGACACATAGGCTAATTACAGAAATATTGTTAACAGGTGGTCTGTAGCATATAATGTAAGCTTATATACAAGAACATGTTGCTGTCATATTGTCTTTAAACTCAATTCCAATAAATTCAGATGGTCAATGTTGAATATAAAGCCAAGTGACTGTGAATCATTAACTAAATTACACTGCAATAGAATAATTTGGTTACACGTTTATAAAATGTAAGAACCACGTTGCTTTTGAATATAAAATTGTACAGCGCCGACTTATATAAATGAGTCAAAGGTGTATTTTTCCCCATTTCACTGCATGCGAGTGACGTTCAAAGATGAAGACTTTTACTGCCCCCTAGTGTCATTTTATGGTAGCCTGCAACTATAAAACCAGAGCTTATTGAGGCCATAACAGATGTAAGCAACACCATTATTTCATAATGTGTTGCATTGCATTAATATTTATTAGGTGACCCTTCTTCCTATAGAAGATGGAATGGAATATAGATTTATGGAGGGAGTAGGTGGAGAGAATGGTTTAATGAAATACACAAATAAACAAAACTCCGAACAAAAGTATATTTGATTTAGTTGATTTGAAACAAATATAGATTCATATGTTTGTCATTTCTGTCAGTCATATGCATGTCATTTTGTACCAAGAAGCCACTGCATTCAATAAGTTCTTTGTTTCTTTCATAAAAAATGAAACATGAAAATGAAATATTACCACAGATGATGTAAACACACACCAAAATAATAACATCAACCTGAAATACGATGTTATTCAGTAATGTGCGTCACAAAACAGTCAGTCAAATTCATTTCTACAGTTCCCATTATTGAATCACATTAACCTGTCAATGATACATTCAGTTCAACACCTTTTAAAAGCTTACTCATCTTTGACATTGTGAATTCAATCTTTAACATTTCTTTGTCTGTACAAACAACTCATCTAATCACAAACCATATACCAAGTAAAGGGTCAATGATTACGATATACCTTCACAAAGCAGTGGTGCAGAACAAGATTTATATAATTACAGAAAATTGTAATAAAAAAGTAATTGTTTCATAAATTATATATAAATCCTCTACTACTCAAGTATATCCTAAAACAGACAGTGCTTTAAATAAATGCATAAATACTGTTACCTTCATTTCAGTGATGCATACGTCTCTTATTTTCTACTTTACAGAGACAAAACTTCTTCACTAAAAGCGGTAGAAAATACTACAAGTACAACACCAGACAGTGACTAAGAGCTCAGCTATGCTGGTTTCACCAGCTGTGTTTGGCCAGTTTAATAACATTTATCTAATGTCTTTTGAACAACATCTTTGTTTATCTATATACTCTGATAGTGTCCAGAATGAATAAGCGCACAGCAAGTACATAGTGTGGAGTACTATACTGTATACTACCTGCTATAAATGAAGAGTTTGGTTCCAAAATGAGATATCTCCGTTTTTTTCTTCAAAAATCGTGTTTTTTATTATGTTATTGTGTTTTTATTGTTTTAGTTAGCTGTATTTTTTTTAGTTATTATGGCTTAAATCAAAACAAACCAACTGCAGTTTGATTGACATTAATTGGAATGCACAATAAAAAAACATGATTTTTGACAAAGTTATCTCATTTTGGAACCAAACTCAAATTCAAATATAGTATGTGGAAAATGTATTATGCATTTTAAACAATAGCAGGAAATAGGGCGGTCACAATATACCGGTATTGACAATAACCGTGATATTAAAACTTCTACACATGTGATAATATCATAAATAATCCAGCACCTGTTTAAAGTTTTGTCTAAAGAGCCACAATTCTTTAGCCATGATAACTGTGAAGTAAAAATCTGATATCGTGACAGCCCTATACGCAGCATTATTGTCACATGATGTCATTAGATTGTATGCAATTAATGTCCAGTTACCACCTTAGAAATGCCGTTTTGGGCATTTTTAACCAAGTCAAGTAGTGAAGAAAGAGATCAGATAAAATAATGTTGCCAATCAGATAGAGACTGAGCCCGCATCATCGGCGTCTGACGAATCATATTCATCAGCAGAGTCTGTTAGGGCGGGGTAGGGGCGTGGCTGGTCCAGGTTAACATAAGTTACCTTCAGACTTATATAGTGTTCACCCTCCAGGCTTGACAGAATACTCATCACAGCTGACACTAGTGTGGAGAAGGTTGGTCTCTTATCAGGGTCTGGGTCCCAACACTGTAACATAATGGTGTACCTGCAGATATAAAAGTGAGGTTAATTTATCACTCAGTGATCTCGAAGTGAGTTTTCTGGGTCCGGAAATCTGTATTTAGGTCATAGCACTGTGGTCTGTGCACCTGCTCTAGACATATAAAAGCAGTTGGCTAACTGAGACCCGGGTTTGATTCTGACCTGGGTCGTGTCCTAATCCAACACTAACTTCCTACTTTTCTGTTAGCACTTTACTGTCCTATAACAAATAAAGGCAAAAACACACTTAAAAAAGACAATCTCATGTCTGCAATAAGTGTTTTATGTCTGGCGAACTTGTATGACCTAATGAGTCAATAATGATTATAATAATTGAGTTCTCCCACGTGCCTGGAGAGAGAATCACACTAACAGACTTTAACACTTTTCATGGTGGAACCGAGTTTTCAGTTATGTTTTCATATTTTCACATCCTTTCACATACTAACAACTTCACTACTAAATATTTATGTTGACTTTTATAATGATCTTTTATCATGCCTGTATAAAGTCACACATCTTGAAACTTTGAGAAAGTTGCACACCATCAGAAAAATAAAAAAAAATTTAAGAAATTTTCATGGTACAATGTCAGATAAAACAAGTACAATCATATAAAACATGTACTGTACAGTTTACAACTGCACATTATAAAATCTAAAAGGTTTGATTAGCAATTAAAGGTCCAATGTGTAACTTTTTGGAGGATCTATTGACAGAAATGCAATATAATATACATGTCTTCAGAGGTGTATAAAGACCTTATATAATGAAGCATTATGTTTTTGTTAAAATGAGTTATTTCTATCTACATACACCGCGGGTCCCCTTACATGGAATTCGTTTCTACAGTAGCCCTAAACGGACAAACTGCTCTACAGAGCGCGTTTCATAAATATGTTATTTGTATCGGCAAAGAGGTGAAAAGGTGACGACATCTTTGTCCTGTGTCAGCTACCATAGTGCTTCGAAAGGTAAGGGTGGAGTGAGCCATTGGTTGCAATTCGCAACCCCACCACCAGATGCCGCTAAATTTCATACACTGGACCTTTAATCTTAGTTTTTAGTTATCAGGTACCACCTCCAGAACATTTTGCAATGTCATTCAGGAAACATTTACACCTAGTTTGTTTTGAGGTTTTTACCCACTGTGTTTATCTTCTTTTGAGAGTAAACAATGATTAACTTTCTCAATGTTGTTCTTGAAGTGTTGGGAAACAGAAGACATTCACAATAACCTTCTGGTTGATCTTTTCCACAGCTCTGAATACTGAGTAAGTCTGAACCCACTGAACCTCAGATGGTGGAAAAACAGTAAACTGATCGACAGAGAGACTCTGACACGGCCTTTTACAATTACTGATGGAATTTCAGAAAAACCCAAAGCAGCCACTGTGTTCTGTTTTAAAGAGATGTATTTAAAAAGATGTATAAAAAAATCAAGGAATAAATAGAAAAACAAAATATACATCAACTTAATCCACTTATTTACACTGACAGTTTTCGAGGGGGAAAAAGTTATTTTTAAAACTTACAATGGATCTGGACAATATTGTGGCTGAGGCAGCCGTCGTCCCTTTAAGAGATAATGCGTGACATCATAAGGGTCAACTTCAGGATAAGGGCTGGCCCCTCTTGTGAGCATCTCCCACATCAGAACCCCAAAAGACCACTACAGTAAAAGAAAGAAAAAGGATATGTGAATCCTAACTGTGATCCACAACAATGAGATTTTATTTCATGTTTATATCTCACCACATCTGACTTGGTGGTGAACTTCTGCGTTTGCAGGCTCTCAATGGCCATCCATTTAACGGGTAATTTAGCTTTCCTGTGATCCTGGACGCTATAGTACTCCTTCTCGAGCACATCTCGTGCCATACCGAAATCTGCCACTTTCACGGTGTACGATTCATCAAGCCTGAACATATTTGTAATTTTCACAAAAAAACATCACCGTCGAGCTTCAGTACACTACCGTGTTTGAACAATCATGGCAATAACGTATTTAATAGCATTTCACAGAAAATAAGTGCCACTTAAGATTACTTCAACGTTATTGGCAGATTTTTACTGGAGTTGTAGTCCTAATCCAGATTCGGTTGTGTTTAAATCAGTGTTAATACTGGATTAGTTGTGTCTGTAAATAATGCATCCAAAACTCACATGCAGTTGCGTGCTGCCAGATCTCTGTGTACAAACTTCTTTTGTGCCAGGTACTCCATTCCTTTAGCAACCTGGAGTCCGAAGCCTATTAAATCCTTTACTGTAGGATTCTAATGCAAGATATAAAACAACATATGTACGTAAAACTCATAAAGAATAGCAAGCAGGGATATCTTGGGTCTTGGGTATTAGGCAACATACTGGAAGTGCTGCAAGCTTCTGATTTGATATGATCAACAAATGTAAAACTGTTGTGCAACAAAATATAGTATACACAAATATATTTCAAACGTGTGCTTGAGTTTACACTCCTGCCACTGACCCTCTTCTCACAGCGAATAAAATGACGCAGGTCTCCATGTTTCATGTACGGTAAGACCACCAGGGGGAGACCCTCCTCAGGAAGCAGGATACCCAACAGAGAGAGAACATTACTGTGATGAAAACCCTTCATCAGAATCCCCTCTTTCAAAAACTGCTCGACCTCCTCAACATCTGTTATTCCTACCAGAGAGAGAGAGAGAGAAACAGATAGTGATGTATAGTTGTACTTGAGACTGGTCTTGGTCTCGGATTAGATTGACATAAAACGCAAATGTCATGTCTGAATTTTTTAACAGTCAATATAAAGTATAAACCGGCAAACATCTCAAAATGTCAGTCATGCAGTACGCAGTTAGACAATCATACAAGCTTAATTTAATTTAATTTTCATTTTTGCAATAATGTATGCAATAATACTATATTGCATTGTATTCATTTGTATTATATACATGCAATAATTTGTCTGCTTTCGGGTATGTTTTTTTATGTAAAGCTGCTTTGACATAAAGCAACATTGTAAAAATATTGTAAAAATATAATGTATTAATAAAACTGAATAGAATTGAAACGGAATTGAATTTATTGCCAATTTTCCTTAATGATTGAAACTTTCAGTACATACATTTAAATACAACAGCAGAAAAAGTAATAAAGTTGGAGTAAAACACGCAAAAAATATAAATGTAAAAATATAAACACAATAATAACCTTAAAATGTAATTTCTTCAACCACAACTGAAGTTGAACAACAAACTGTCTGCATTTTAAAATAATACAAAATATTGTTAAATCATAAGTCATACTACATTTTTTCTATATATTTGTCACCTACAGGTAAAGATCGGGCTATGGTTCTTCAAGTGTAACAGTGTCCTGTTTGAGAAACGTTTTAACATGTTTATTTAGATGACAGTAATTTTAACATGTCTATTTGGGTGGTTTCTTGTCGACAAGATGAACTGCCCAATTTTGAAAGCATCTTATCCTGAGAAAAAAGCAACCTTTTTAGCAGACAAGCGTGACAGTTTTAACTACTAGTTAGTTGAATGAGTGGGCTGAGCAGATTTTCAGAACAGTGTCTGTTTTGGAGTTACTTACTGTTAAGAGACTTGACGGCACAGTGGATTTCTCTGTTGTTGTGGTCAGTGAAGTAACCATGATAAACTGTGCCAAAGTGGCCTTTAAAAAACAAGAACATATTCATTGATCCTGACAACCATCTTCATGACCACCAAGTCTTTCTAAAATATGACCTCATCCCATTTCTAACAATTACTGTTATTGTAAATAAACAAAGCTTAACCCACACTTACAGTGAGCAAATCACAATATTTACATAAATCATATTTGAAGCATTTGTTTTAGTTTCATCTGGTGTGTATTTGGTCATGATCATACCCTTTCCAATGATCTGGTGGTGATGGACCTTAAGCATGGAGGCTGGGATCAGCACATCCTTCACCTCCTCCAGGAGCTCGGGACGGAAGCTGGTGATGGAGATCTTCTCCGGGGGCATGAGAGGGGTCAAGGTCGTGTCCAGAGTGCCTGTGTAAGCCAGGCCGGGAAACGCCACGGCCCCGCTGAGCGCAGTGATTAGAGGAAGTTCTACAAAAACCAAAGGTCAAAATGAAAACGGGTGCATTTTGAGAGTTCTTTTTATATTTGTTGCTGATGTGAAATTATAAAACGGTCAGTTCTGGTCCTTGATTCTGATTGGTTTAGCCAGCTAACGTAGTGCTTCGAAAGGGAAGGGTGGAGTGAGCCATTGGTTGCAATTCGCAACCCCACCACCAGATGCCGCTAAATTTCATACACTGGACCTTTCTAAGCCGTTATAAAATACCCCGATATATAACGTCTGACCGCATTACATAGCCTAAATATCATTTTATTTACTTTATTTTATGAAACCTTGCTACGCATATGGAATAGCCGCTTCGCGTCGTGCCACAACGCCATTAGCTGTTTGGGGCTTATTGCTTTAGTGTCTCACCGCGTCTGTAGTCTCCCAAAGGACACAAATCCATGCTATTATCACGAGAGCGACTGTGCGCAAAATAAGACAGACGATTCTCTGCCAGGGGAGCTGTGGATTTCAAAACAAACAAACAAAAGAGTCACATTGCTTTTTGGTGGCTGGGACTTGTTTGTGTATTTTTTTTCACATGCAATTGAGAAATACAACATATTTAATATAAGCTATGGCATTAGAGACTAATTAAATTATATTTATCCCCAAATCACATTGAAATGTTCTACTTTACCTTTCTTCTGCTTCCTCAGATGTTTCAGGACAATAAAAGCCAGCACTGCACCAGTCACCAGAGCTGCCAGTATGCCAAGCACAATACCAACCATATAGTGATTACTGACCAAAATCACAGTGCCAACATTGTGGGTGAATCCATTAACTGTCACCTGCCGGGGAAAATATCACAGTGAACGTAAGGGCCGACAAGATACAGGGCCACAAATTTCTGGGATAATTTAAATAAACTTTTCAAAGTCTCACCTTCACAGGTAAGCCCTCACTGGGGATGGTGAGGTTATTAGGGATCCTGCAGGTGATCTCATTGTCCAGAACTTTAGCACCACAGTCAACATCTCCAACCGTCATCGTGATGGACATGCAGGAACTCACGAGGTTCAGTTTCTGATGCTGTACCGCGAGCAAAACAAAGAGAAGAAAAATCAAACAGAGCCATGGATCATACCATGGAAGAGATGAAAAAGATAGTTCTTCCAAAATCCTTTCATCATTTATTCACCCTCATGTCATTCCAAACCTGTATGACTTTCTTTCTTCAGCAGAACACAAAAGAAGATATTTTGAGAAATGTTTCAGTGGTTTTGTGTCCATATAATAAAAGTCAATGGGGGCCAAACTTGTTCGGTTACTAACATTCTTTAAAATGTCTTCTTTTGTGGTTTGCAGAAGAAAGGAAGTCATACAAGTCTGGAAACACATGACGTGTGTTATGTGTAAATGATGAAAGACTTTTTATTTTTGGGAGAACTATCCCATTTAAAAATGCAGTCATTAATAGAATTATGTACATACATGTAAGGACACTTCATCAAAGCCAGGGTACAGTTTCAGAATATGACCCTCCGTCTCAAACGGGATTGGCCGGCCGTACGGGTGGTAGGAGAAGTCTTGTTTCCACAGACCGAGCACCCCGTCCATGTCAAATAACAGCTCCCCCTCTTCGGTCTCATCACGATGGAAAACGGGAGTGATACATTCCATACGAGTGGGCTTGGCTCTACCTCTGCACTCCTTTACAAAACAGTGCGAGACAAATGCGTTACATCAATTTTATGGACGAATCATGCTCACAAATCTGTATCTGCAATTCACAAGCTCAAAAGAAACTCTGAAGCAGTCCCATAATGACAGCACTGCTATGTAAAGGTAGAACATTTTCACAATATGGCTTTAAAATTTATACATTGCCATGGTCAGATTAGGTGGGGTTACCCAACCTTAAGTATGCTAAATACTGTATATCGTTTTAAAGTAAAACTTTGATCAGATACACATATATGAGGAGCAAAGGTTTACAATTCATACAGTTGAAACAGGTTTGAGGTGAGATTCTTTGGGTTTAAAATGAATGACAGTTCTGTAGACCGAGTCCAGATTTCGGCCTTCAATGATGATTCTGGACCCACTGCAACACAGCAAAAGAACAAAAATGATTAATGGCTAGAATACACTACAAGACTTTTAAAATCTGAACAGATTTTTTTCATACACTTGCAGATTTTATGAGAGTTTCAGATAGAAACACACTAACTGATCAAATCTGCAGACTGGCAAAGACTTTCTGCAACAAGTCCAGACTGAAAATCTGGGCAAAATCTGAGCAAAAGTCTTGTAGTGTATTTTAGCCTTGAGATGTTCAATAGCTGTATAAATCTGTTCTCTCAAATGGCAAAGAAAACAAGACTGTATGCATTTCTATACCTGTCAAAGCTGCAGTCAGGCAGAACCGAGAGAATCTCAGGCGTCTTCTTGTATCGGAAGACTTTAGTGGTCATGACACGAGACTTATCGATGTAGATGCGGAGCACCACATCTTTTACCTCCCATGCAGGTCGAGAAAGGCATACGATGGAGGACAGATTTCCTCTGATCATAGATACACTGTTGGGAAACGTGAGCAAACGTGCACATACATAAATATGCATGTACATAAATATTTCCAAACAAAGTGGAACTGGATAACGGATACACACACACCTTTGGATTGGACATGTTTCCCCATCGAGAGTAACTTTCCTGTTCTTTCCAGATGCCAGGTAAGGTCCTGTGATGGTGATGAGGGTTCCTCCATTCACAGGCCCGTAGTCAGGCTGAACCTCAGTGATGTTTGGAACCTTACAGAAAGATACAAAGTGTGAATTAAAAATGAACTCTGCAAAACAGACTTTTGTTAATAAGTTAATTTTGCAGAGGTGGAAATGTTTTGTTCATGTATTACCACAAAGGTGAATCCAGGCATCTCTGCGCTTCCTTCAATAGAGTACCGCCCTTCCACTCGACCTTCATGCACTCTCGCTGTGACGTTCAGGGGTTTAAAAAGCAGCTCTGACGCCCCAGAACGGATCTTACAAACTAAACTGGGCAGGAATTTTGATAAGCAATTGATGTGAAATTCTTCCTTGGATGAAAACTGCATCTTTGCAGCTTTATGACCTTATAGCAATTGCAACTACATGGAGTAATTTTAAGTATTTCTTCTCACAAATTCATTTTAGTTTTGAGCATAAAAAGACATTTCTTATTATTCCATATTATGTACAAAAGCTATGTTTAGAGAAGAGCGTGAAATTGGTAATACTGACTGGGTGCTGTTGCTCTTGTGAGGCTGGACCACACATGCCGTCTCGCCCAGCTTTACTTCATGGGTTCTGGTTGTGATGACGGGTCTCATGGGTGACTGAAACTCCCACCCGCACAAAGTCAGCTCACTCTGACCATCAGGGGGCGCTGTCTTCGGGAAAAACTGCATAAAACAAAAACGTATTTTTTTGGCCAAATGCTTTTGATCGAAATGTGTAGATAAAAAAGGGTCACAAGTTAGATTCAGAGTGTCTGTTGGCGTAAAGTGAGTCATTATCAAAAAAAAAGATAAGACCTAGAGTAAGATATACTATGTTTATTATTAAATTATACTCACACAGCTAAATTACACACCGCTTCCTCTGATTTGTAATGTCAAACATTAAAGCTGTGTGTGTTTAATGACGTTGGTCATATCTCACCTCTGTGATGACAGGTGGACATGACTCATTTCCCCAGTGTGTCTTGCACTCAGACACCCAAGTACACTGACCGGCACACCAGCCACACCCCATGAACTTTGGCGCGGTCAAACACATGGCACACGTGAGGAAGTGACGACAGCCCGGTCCTCTCTGAGGGACCTGAATCATCTGTCCATTGTAAATATATAACCGTTATTAGCCCAGAGAATGAAAATCTTCTGGAAATGTATTAAATAATGGTTGTGTTTTAGAATATGATCCTTGCATACTACACAGTGCTGTATATAAAATATGCAACATAATATTTCTTAAAAATAGGCAGTGTAAGTGATAAATGTTTCAACCAGTACTGTATTGTTGCCTTGTCACATGATCGACCCGACATTTTTTAGAGACATACAGCAATTGTAAGCAATAGTAATAAAAGTTTGGTATTATGCTATTCTGAGAATAGCCCTGTACAGGGCTGGACTGGAAAAAAAATCGGCCCTGGCATTTTTTGGCCCACATCGGCCCTCCACATTTCTGTCGAGGGGGGGGTGCGCATAGTTGGGATTGTCGACGGGGGGGGCATGCATATGTGTCTTTTGCATTCGCGTTGCGTGAATTCGCATTTATAATACGTCTGTCTAAGAGGCCAAAGCATCCGTTCCGGCCCCAAACGATAGCGGCCCACTGGGAAAACGCCCGGAACGCCAGATGGCCAGTCCGCCCCTGGCCCTGTATCTGATTACAGAATGTGCAAAAGAAAAGAAAGAAGTACCTTATCTCCAACTACAAACAGCAGATGTTCTGGTGAGAGAACCGCTGCGGTGGATGACACCTTCTGGTTCTCCACAAGAGTGTAATTGGCAAAGATGACGGGGCTGGACCTTCTCAAGACAAGCTTTTAAATGTGAAAACAACAGAAGAAAAAATCCACAATACATGCACACTTTCTGTTGATATAGAAAGCAGCACATCCAGTGAATGTCTTTATGATACCTGCAGTAATCTCCCATCTGATGTGCCAATATGAGCCACAGTCTTGTTCTCGATGCTGGTGACCAGCAGTGAGGTGAGCAGAACATCTCTCATCTCTCTGTTGAAGAGATCGACTCTGTAGTACGGTTGAGAAACAAGGGTGGGCTGATCCCTGCAGGTCATATTGTGCTCCATACTCTGATCACAAATACAGAATCATCAGGGCTTGATGAGCAAAACATTTTTATTACAGATGTTTATTTCTATCTATTAGTTTTTATTATAAAATAAATAAATAGTGTAATTTCTGTGCCAATCCAAAATAACTGTTCGTCATGTGGAGTGATTTATAACAATTTACAATTAGATTTATTTCTGATTAGTTGATGCTTAAAACGTGGCTACAACTTTGCCAAGCTTGCACTCATTTCCTGTAAAAATGTGATAAATCATCCATTTTACCAAACATATCCAAAATAAGTCATGTGGTATGTGTGTGTCTTTGTTGAATCTCAAAAATTGCACCCTCATTTTCTCCTTTCCAGTCATTTACTATAAACACTGACCTCACGGAAAATCCTTCTCTCTTAACACAAACACACACTTACGCACACCCTCCTGTACACAGCCGTTTTATATCACCGAGCAACCACACCCACATTACACAGATTTCTGGACAGCACTATGTGGGTCCTAAGATGATGAATGTGGCCTTGTGGTTAGATGTGCTGTCGTGCATCCAAATTTCTTTTCAACATTTCTAGCAGATGTTGAAAAGAAATTACAGAAATATAAAACCCTGGGGATACAAGCATTTTAAAGGAGTTGTTTTTTTTAACAAATATCTTTCCATTTATGCCATGTGGAATGGATCATTTATTTTCAGATAACGTTTGTGATAGTTTTAGAAAGCACTTTGACCCCGAACTTTACATTTACACTTACATGTATGCATTTGGCAGATACCAATGTATTATATGTGTACGGGAGTTCCCTGGACTTGAACCTGTGACCTTTGCGTTGCTAACACAATGCATGTAAGCTAGAGAAACACGTAGTAGTAGCATTCTGAGGCACTCAGGCATAAAGTTTCCTTCAAACTTCTTAAAGTGGTTTGGCTGCTGGCCAGAAAAGGTTCGTTTAGACCACTCTGAAATACAAATGCATTGTTTTGCCATTTAGAAACCTTCATGGAAGTTAACAGAGCTCAAAATAACATTAAAGGAGTCATATGACATGGCTAAAACGAATATAATCGTTTGTTTTAGATGTAATGCAATGTGTATACACGATTTAAGGTTAACAAACGCTGTATTTTCCACAAACCGTGCATGTTTGTATCTCCTCTTTGCCCCGCCTCTCTGAAATGTGCAGATTTTTTACAAAGCTCATGGCTCTGAAAAGCGAGGTGTGCTATGATTGGCCAGTTAACCAGTGTGCAGTGATTGGTCGAATACTGCAAGCGTGTGATGGAAATGTAACGCCTCTTACCATATTTGGAACATCAGGTTCCAAAGCAATTGTACTGACAGGTACGCCCACCTTACTTGCGTATACATTTGGGCGGTCTTAGTCAAATCATACCACCAACTGACGTAGATTTGTGGGGGTGTGGTTACACGAGGCGTTTCAGGCAGGTCTGGGTGAGCATTCGCTTTTAGATAGAATGCATCTTTTGTTCTGACACTTTAATTTTTGCATTTTTACGTGTCTAATACATGCATGGGCAACTTATAACACACCAAAGACACAGAAAAACACATGTTCACGCCATATGACCCCTTTAAGACGTTCTAAACGAGCCTGACTTTCAATTCTCATGATCTTTCTATAGTTCTGCAAGTTCTAGGGCTGTCAAATTAATTGCGATTAATCGCATCCAGAATAAAAGTTTGTGTTTACATAATAAAAGTCTGTGTATTGTGCATGTTAATTTTGTATTTATGAAAACATATAAAATGATTAAACATTCATAATTTAAATCATATTTATATAATTTAATTTATAGGTAAATAAATACATGTAAATATTTCCTAAATATGTATACATGTGGATGTGCAATTTTTCTATCCTACGGGTGACAACTGTTGAATACCACACATAGCCCTGGTTTCACAGACAAGGCTTAAGACTATAGTCCCAGACTAAAATGATTTTGAGCTGTCTTAACTGAAAATAACTTGCCCTGACATATCTTGAAATATGTCAGTGCCATTGTTTTGTCTCAAGATGCACACCAGTAATGTTTTTATCTAAGGCATTTTAATAAAAGCGACTCAAATAGCCTAAATTAACTAAGGCATAGTCCTGGCTTAGGCTAAGCCTTGTTTATGAAACCAGGCCATAAAGTCATTAATTCTAATGTAAATTTACTGACCTCGTGAGGACAGCTTTCACACGGCTGAAAGTGGCAGAGACCTCTGGAAAGCTGCTCCGGCCCAGACTTACAGCAATCCTCCACTCCATCATCTATTGCCGTGTTCACCGTATCCATCGGAAACGCACAAAGCGCAGAGTCGTGTTCTGGAACTCCAGAGTCATCGGTCACAGCAAACACACCATACAGAATATCATCCTCTTCCTCAGCACCCAACTCATCAGCCAGCTCTCGCCCGGCCTTACCGAAGTGGGCAGCTTGGACCACGTTGTAGACCACGTCTTTAAAAGGCTCGCTGCCGTTGCTTCTCCTCCTGCGTTTGGGTTCAAAGCGACACTCTAAAACGATCTCCCGGTATCGCCGCATCTCCCATTCGTGCCGTGGCAGGCGGCCCAGTCTCGTTTGGTAGGGCGAAGAGTCCAGGTCCGTTTTTTCCCGTTGTACGGAGAGAAAGTAGACAAAGTCTTGCGTGTAGAAGCTGTAGACGTAGGCAATGTTGTACGTCTGCCTTAGACTGGGCAACACCGTCAACCCTCTGACATCGGTGTAGAAACCGTCCTCGGTCGCCAACGGGCGACGTACAGAAATGGACATGCGACCGTATCTCTGCGTCACGCTGTCGTTCACCGTCGCCGCGACGAAGAAGTACACCGTTTGGCCTTCTTCCACCATGGAGACCTTTGTGCCCAGAGGACTTGCGATACAATCCGGGCATAAATCCGGGGAGTTAAACTCCCTCCTGAATAAACACTTGGAGGGCCCTGGAAGCTGTCCATTCTCATGGAGTTGGTGGAAGTAGCAAACGCCATACTGAGAACTTCCACATGAGTACAAGTACATAAGAAACGTGTCGAGTAACAACACCTCACTGTCTGTGTTCTCGTGTAAGGGATCTCTTT
The DNA here is from genome assembly GCF_024868665.1 of Triplophysa rosa. Classification (NCBI taxonomy): domain Eukaryota; kingdom Metazoa; phylum Chordata; class Actinopteri; order Cypriniformes; family Nemacheilidae; genus Triplophysa; species Triplophysa rosa. The sequence continues at coordinate 17,209,681 of NC_079909.1, read as the reverse complement.
CAATATCACATAAATTGCATATCTGGCACTCTGGGCTTCCCACAGGCCCCGTACGGAGAGCCCACAGCTTACCCAGAGTGCCGTTTACCGCCTCAATGATGTTCTGAGAGGCCACGTACACCTCTTGGAAGATGGAATTGGTCACTATGTTCTGGATGGGTTTTCGGGTCTGGAAGTAGGGCATGGGGTACGGTACCGAAAAGTCCACAGCAGTGGGGGTTGTTGGGGGACACATGTCTAACGCAGAGGACATTAAAGCCTGTATCCAGACACATGTCACCAGATGAGTGGCCCAATGGACCATGTCCACTCAAGGGTGAAACTATGAGGAGTGTGTTGTGGTTACCTCCAAAGCATGTCTGATGATGAAGACATCCTGAGAAGTGGATGAGAGTGCCTGAAAGCAGAGAAACCACTAGAGAAGATTGCTTAAAATATTAATAATGTCTAATAATTAATAAGCTAATGTCTTCACTTGCCATTTATTATTCTCAAGAGCACAATGGCAGGCCCTTAAACAATGTGTTAAAATGTGTTAAGACAAGGTAAGAGAATTATATTTTTCGTGAAAGATGGAAATATTAAAAGATAGTTTAACGGAAGGAACAAATAATGTTTTTTAATTGATGTAAACGCACAAAGACTATAAAGAATTCTGACAGCTGACGTTTGCACACGAAGTTTTATGTTTTTTGTCTGTCTTGTCTCAGTAATAGAAAGAAAAAGTCATACAAAAATCTAAACAAATATTTTATATTTTGAAAAAGCAAGAACACCGAGTTCGCATGTGGTTGTGTGTGTAATTTATTAACAGAATTCATCACCATGTTCTAGACTAAGGCCTCTCAAATTGGCATTCTTGTCACAACCTTGACGTGCTTTTTTGAGCAAAAGATGTCAATGCACTGTTGTGCTTTTCAGCCAGGCGTCTTTTCAACCAACAAATGAACCGATAACTGCTCAAATGCGTGCCGCAGCATTTCACCTCTGCATTGAATGCATTGTAGGGACTAAATGTACAGAATGTATATATCTTAAAGGAGACAACAGAAAAAAAACATGGCATCTTTAAAAGCACATTTATGGAATGTAAGATAAATAATGCACAGACTATCACATGAGGTTTATATTTAAACAATGGTCCCTTAACCAAAGAAGAGTTTATAACTAGCCAGAACATGAGTATACATATTAAAACTGACCAGCACATGGTTAATAAATGAAAAATCTTTAGTGAGTTTACATGTTGCCGTTTTTAGCAAGACAACCAACAATTCAAGGTGAGTAAAAAATGCAAATAATATAAATATAGATTATATTAATCTATATATCTTTTAGAATCTATAATCTATTATATTTTATCTATAACTACCCAATGTGTGTGTTTAAACTCACTTTAATAAACAAAAAATGTTTTGCATGTTTGACAAAAGCAAACTAAAAGGTATTATCATCACATAAATTCACAGTGAGATAAATAGAATAAATAGATGATCTTGTGCAATACAGCATACTTTGGTTTGGCAATGTCATATTCATTATAAAACTGGTTACATCTTGAACTACATATGTAAATGTTTGCTGACTGACTCACACACTTTGTAAAACCCAAATGCAAGATAACTGTAATGATTGATTCACTGTGTTATGTGAAATGTGTTTAAGTTTCATTTCAGATTATATGTCACTGCATCGCACAAAACACAAATCTTACAAAATGTCAAAGCATGCAGGGATATTGGAAATTGGAGTGTCATTGGTTGCTTTTTGAAGGGATGGCTGCTCCAGTTTGGGGTGGATTTGGACCACACAATATAACGATGAGGGACAGTTACATTGACACTGGAAAGAGGATTCAGCTTGTGTTTAAGATGATATGCCCAATAATGTTCATAATATAGCCTATAATGTATAAAATATAATTGTTTAATTCTTATTAAATTTAAATTGTCAGTCATAACTAAAAATAACGTCTTGTTTTATTCACCCCTATTAATAATACTATTATCTGGGCCAAATAATCATTGATAAGCCTGTTCAATAATTAAACAAAAGTATTATGTTTCCTTCTAAAAACCTTTTAAAACATGTTCAATGTTTGACGATTAGAATCCTCAGAAATAAAAAGTCACTCACCTGTTTTGCTGATGATAAACTCGTGAATTATTAATCTTAGGCTGTAGATATCACTGCATCTCCAACTTTAGTTCAAGTAAACAATGACACATTCACAAGGAAAAAGCAATACAACAGTGGAACTCTCAAAATCGAGTTAGACAAAATATTACCTTTATGTTTACAAAAACGATAAAATTATAACAACAGTAAAGAATATCTTATTAGCGTCGGGTTGCTGGATGTGCGGCTGATTCGTTTGAGGCAAATTCTGCACTCTCCGGATATGACAAGCCCCGCCTTCGCCCACTACGGCCAATCAGAGATTAACGTCATGCTGCGTCAGGTTTCTAGTCACGTAAAACAATTCATATTAATAAGCGATGATTCGCTAAACGCTAAAAGAATAAACAAAATATGAATTCACAAAGTATGCTAATGATTAACTAATGTGTTTTGGGTCTTTTAGATGTCTTTTAGAAGAGTTTATGAGATGACCTTAATTGTGCTTACTCAAAATATTATTAAAACATTTTACAACAAATGTTATAAATTTTCACATTCATAAAGATACAATTATTTTTTTAAAAATTGCACATAGGCCTATGTGTAGCGTACATACATTTTCACGTATCATAAAATTGGACAAAAATAATAATGGGGAAGTAAAATGCAGAAACCAAAGGTTGTCCTTTCCTTTAAATGATTAATGTCAGCTGAAGTTTGTATTTATATATATATTTCTTGCCCATAAACCACTTTCAGATGTACAGTATGACTTTATTAAACAGCCTATCAATGTATGCTTTCTTTAAAATTACAATATGCTGTTTATTTTATATTATTTTTATTTTAAGTCACGAGTAAAATACTAAATTGCATGAATCTTAAATATTCACTAGAAAATCCAAAGTCTTAAAAACAATCTTGCAAGAACACATTGACACTTTTTCTTAAGTAGACTCTTTCATTTAACTGTATTATACCATTTCATATGATGTGAGGTAAAGAGGTACAGCCTGTTTCACCTTGGTACTTAATTTGGCTAATAAATCAATGAACAAATAAAAAACATTTTCAGTACAAAAAATAACATAAAAGTGTCATGTCAATTGTTTGTTATTTTCAGTTACTGGAAATGTATTGAGTGTCAGGGATTGCGGACAGAACCCAGACGCAGACAGCAGTTGCGGGGTTAACAGAAAATATTTATTAAAATGTAAAACAAAAACCCACGATGGGGGAACAAACACGATAACAAAAGACTTTTCAGACCAGAGGCCAGTTGCATAAACTGCTTAGACTAGTCTTACACCGCGTCCTAACCAAACGCGATGCGACGCTGCGACAAGCGATATAGGGTATCTATCTTTTCCATGTTAATCAGAGGTTTTGTCCTAACCAGCCGCGTCAGCGCTGCGCGACGAGCAACGGCCGTTTCTATTTTAGAAACGGTTTTTATTTCCGCGACGTCGCGGCTGACAGCTCCGCCCACACAACGATCTCATTCGATGTAAGTTCTGCACCTCATGAATATTAATCACCAAACATGGATGAGGACAGGCTATATACGTTTGATTACATACGTTTAGATTCTAAAATTATATCATAGCGTCCGGTGAGGCGTCACTGCACTCATGAGAACAGGACGCATCGCTCTGCATGTGCACTCTTTAGCTGCAGCGTGAGAGGGTGCGTGAACAGCGAAAAACAGTTCTGATTGGCTGCGTTTTGTGATTGATTGTCGCGTCCCGCCCCTTTTTCGCGTTCGGTATGGACAAACAAATTGCGTATCGCAGGAATCTCAGTGGTTAGGATGCGGTGTTAGATGTTAATCATCCCATTTTTTTCTTGGAGACTTGTCATAACTTTTTTAAATCAGTTACATAAAAAGGTAGATTTGGCTAATTGAAATATGAAAATTAATACTGATTAGTCCTCCTAACTAATTCCTAGTCTGTGAGAATAGCTGTTAAAACACGTCTTAACATAGCGGCTACGTTTATGCAACTGGGCTCAGTCACCCAATATATATCACACCACAATATCCCTTATTGATGTATTAACCATCAAAAACATTACTGTATTTTTAACATTTCATTTGGTTATAACCAAAGATACAGTATATGGTCAACTTTTCAAACATTTTCTCTGTGGTTTCTGCAAACCAATTATAGCTGTCATATCTACAGAAAAATGTAATGTTAATCTGATGTTTATTTTACATTGTTTTAGAAATATAATTGTATACTTGATATAAAAAAGGTAGAAGAGATCTCAGATCATGAGTATGTAAAGAAGTGGTGCGAGTAGCAGCACCAAACTCTGAGTCGTGTCCTGGGCATCATTACACAGGTCTCCTGTGCAGCACTGAACACGATACATAGAAGTCAGTATATTACTAGTGTCACAGCTGCTTGCACAACCTTTGTAAGTGATTGTGTTGTTAATCCATACATCTGAGAGAGAAAGGTCAGAGAGTTTGTAGCATTAAAGTCAGCTCTGTCCATTATATCAGATTTTATGAAGAGGTTTTTAATGACTCACATGACACACTGATGCACTGGTTTTCATCACCTTCGCAATCCAAAATCTTCGAGCAGTCTGTGACATTACAGGTGTAGCACCTCTTACCATTATAAGACTGCTTTTGTAACGTCTCTGTACAGATTAAAAGAGCCTTTATTTAAATTAATAACATTCAAGTTATGATACCACACACAATACACTATTGAACCCATTACAGCTCACAATGTAATGGGGATAAATGCTTGTTGAAAGACGTAAGGAAAATGGGGAACGTCATGGTGTTTGTATTACCAGGTAGATCCTGATTGTTGCATAGATCAGCACCACAACATTGGGCGTTAAAGGCCAATTTCACTACTCCAAGATTGAAGCTTGAATTAACACAGGAGCCAGGACTCACACAAGTCCTATTTGTAAAAACTTTCTTGCCATCTGCAATGAACAACATTATACATTGTAAAGAGTTACCCACATCAATGTGTAACAAACACTTGTAAGAATGTTTACAATTATTTTATTCTTACTGTTATATATGCCGACCAAGCCACATTTGGAGTCACAGTTAATCGTTGAGCATCCTGCCTGTGAACTTGCTGTACAGTTATATAGTGCTGTATAGTTATAACAGCTCAGTGTCAGTGCTGAAAGATAAGGAAAATTAAATATAAAACACAAAGATTAATGAATGCAATCCAGTAAATACAAAGACTGAAATGAATCCTGTACGCCTACTGTACTTTACCTTTGGAGCAGAACACGATGATGAGAATCACAGAGATGTACCGTGGCATATTGGAGCCGGTTCAGATGAAGCGCAACTGATGGAGAAGATCTTTTTATACCTGAATAAAGAGGTGGCAACGTAGCTACATTTGAGGACCTTTACCTAAAGATCTTTAGATAAGCATGATGACATCATATCCAATTGTTGGTGTCATTCATTTAACAGAATTTACATTAGTAGAATGCATATATAAGTAAATAAATTATATTTGATCTATATTTACTGATTGGCACTTTACATTCTGTTAAAGTTATGAATGCATCATCGATAAAAACATAGTTTATCATTTGTCAAATTTTCTCTCACATACACCAGTATTTAGAATACAGACCATTTGTTTGTAAATGTTAAAGTACAGGTGAGTGGGACACAAACTACCACAGGGTTAATTGTAACACAAACCAACTTCAAGTGTACAATAATAAAGAATTTAACACAATGTCTATTCCATCAATCAAATAAAAAATGAATTAACTAATTAATTGCAATATCAGCAGAAATAATTGACAATTATGATTTTTTCATAAATTCATAACTGTGCTGCATGTTCTCTCATATCTATATGTATGTATCCATCCATAAAACACTGGTTAGATAAGGGATGGATCAATTCTGGGACATCATTGCCTACCATAGTAGAAAATAAATAAATGGTATAGTCAAAGGTGCCCCAGAACTATTTGCTTCCCTAAATTCCTCAAAATGTATTTTTGTGTTCAATAGAAGAAAAAAATGATGTAATATTTTTTCTGCTATGATGTCACAGAATTGTCAGTTGCTAACATTCTTCCAAATATCTGTCTTTGTGTACAACAGAACAAAGACATTGATACAGGTTGGGAACAACTTGAGGGTGGGTAAATGATGACATTTTGGGGTGGCGTATCCCGTTAACAAAATATGTCAACTATTACTGGTTTAGCACAAATATGACTTTAGTCTCTTTAAAGGAACTGATTATTTCTGTTTGGGAACTGTCAACATAGGAAGTATGGTATAGCTACTTGATTCTTAACAAACACATAATACAAACACAATAATAAAACCCAGAATTGTCACTATTCATACTGAATAATTAACTGTTCATTTCTCTTTTTTACTGTATAACTGACCACTTGGGAAGTACAGTGGTTTACTTTTGCATTGTGTTATACTTTAACCTATTATATTCTCTTCTGAATCTTTTGTGTTTTTACAATATAATGTACACCTAAAAATACACAACATAAAAAATATCATGTTACAATACTTGAAGCTATAATGATAGCCTGCAAAAAAAAAACACATTTACCAATAAGTACATTTAAACTTGCATGACTTTTTCAGAAATACAATAGTACATTTCATATTGGAAAGGTAATTGAAACAATGTTTGAAAGAATTACCCTCGATTAACCTGAAAGATTACGCTGCGTTACATTAACAATAAAAGAGCATCTACATTTATCAATAAAACCCTCACAAAACCCCCTAAAAGAGATCTAATCTCAGATCATGATGATGTAAAGAAGTGGTGCCAGTAGCAGGACCAATCTCCGGGTCATGCTCTGGCCATCATTACACAGGTTGCCTGAACAACATTTAGGATCCGTAAGATTGTACATAGACTGCAGTAAAGTACTGTTCTCACAGAGGTTTTTGCTAGCACATCCTTTGAGTGTCACGTTTTGCAAATCTAAGTGAGAAAGGAGAGCTATTTGGTTGACTTTTTAAAACAATATTATGAGAGGTTATCAAGAGGATTACAATAACTCACTTGCACTGATGCACTGGGTTTCTTCATACACAACCCAAAGTAACTGAGCAGTCTGTATCATTGCAGGTGTAACACTTTCTCTCATTGGGGGAAGATGCGCCTGCAGCGATAAAGAGCCCTTTATTACCGACATTACTTACATTCAGTATATAATATAAGACATATAAATAAATAAACAAAGTGAAATCATATCTGGAAAAAGGTAAAGAATGTGAAGAACACCATGGTGTTTGTACCTGTGTTGCATAGATCTGCACTACAACATTGGATAGGCTCGTTTGTTATCTCCTAAATTGACACTTGAATTAGCACACGGGTCAGAACAAGTCCTCTCGGTTGAAATTTACTATCACCTGCAATGAACAACATAAAGAACTATAAAGACGTACTTCAATAACAAACCATGCAAATTTTCCATAATCATGTTATTCTTACTGGTATATTTGTTAATAGAACCACACAGAGATGAACAGGTGGTAGTTGGGCATCCTTGTGAAGTTTAAGTAGAGTTATAACAGGTCAATGTCAGTGCTGAAAGACAATGAAAATAAAATACAAAGCACACAGATTAAAGATCAATCTTATACTTACATTTAAAATCCTGATTTAACAGACAACAGACCATCCTTCTAAACCCTCTCATAATAAACCCACACATTCAGTAATATGAGAATTAAATGTGTATTCAACAAAGCTTTAAGAATCATGAACTTAGTCGAAATCAATACAAAGAATAAAAGAACTGTGCATGCCATACTGTACTTTACCTTTGGAGAAGAACACAGTGATGAGAATCACAGAGACGTACAGTGCCATAGCTGATCCAGATGAAGAGCAACTGATATAGAAGATCATTATATAGCCTACCCGAATAAAGAAATTAATGGTGACCTTTAGCTAAAGATATTTGCATATAGGCATGATTAAATAATAACTAAAGTCAGTAGCTTATAAGAAGGAAAAGGACTATATATAGTGTACAGTACGGTAAAATGATGTCTGGTGGGGCACATTTGTACAATATTTGCTTTTTATAAAATATAAAAATAACAGGTGTTTGGTACCAAGGTTATTTTAGTTTACTAAAATTAAAACTTTGAAAACGTCTCTGTTCATTGAAATCAAATAAAATATTGACGTAAAACTTATGGGGAAAAACTTAACTAAAGGAAAAATTGAAATGTTGCCTCAAAAATAAATTGAAATAAGTTTAAAGCACTAAAATTATAATAATAAACAAAAACTGAAATAGAACTCAAATAGAAATTAATTAATATTATATAGCAACATAAAAAATTTTTTATTATAAAATGACAAAAGCATATATCAAAATTGCTAAAACTTTAACTAAAATTAACATAAAAACTAAAGATCTAAAAATAAAAGCTAATTAAAAAAATAATAAAACTAAATAAAACTAAAATGAAAACTATAACTCTGTTTGGTACAAAATGGATAAAACACAAAACCATTTTTAAATTAAATTATTTGGCAAAAAGGCAAATCCCAGGGTATCAAGGAATATGAGTTTTATTTTAGTGTAAGAAAAAAACAGAAAAACAAGAAGAAATGAAGCATACATCGACTGCAATTTGACCAGTTATTGATATTTGTTGATAATCTCTGGTAATAGTTTGTAGTTATTCTTCTGGACTTCATGAACTTTATTCACTCTATACTCTGAAACACACCAATAAATCATGCATACCAAAATGTAAATGCATCTTTAATAATATACACGAATAAAGAGCAAAAATGTCAATTGTCCAAAGTTGGACTTCAGTTTTGGCCACTGTATGAATGATCTGTTTCTGCTATTTCAATATTTGTTTTGTTATAGTCATTTATAAATAGGTTATTCTTTTAAAAATCCTTGAGAACCTACATTTGGTTATACAAGCATATTTGCATCATATCATGCAAACATATTAAGGAAGACTAATGAGATATTCAAATCAAGCTTCATACAATGAGTAAAGTAACATTTTGTTTGTTTATTTTCTTAATGTTAAAAATAAATGTGTGACAGTCGCAGGTATAATGTTAAAGCATTTTAGCCAGTGGTGTGATAAAATAACTACTACTTTTCTCTGAAGTGACCTTTTGTTTAAAAGAATCGTATAAAGGAATGTAGCATTTCTTTCATTTTTTTTCGAACTTATTCTTGATTCAAGGTCCAAAAACAGAATGAAAATTTCCTTCTTGATACACAGAAATTATTATTTGTTAATTTCCATGGGATCTTATTGAATAAAGGTTTATTGTGTGTTCATTAGGATTGATCCTGCATTAGAAAAGCTTTTATTTAAGACATTTTGACAAGGGTTTTCATAACAAGAACTACAACAGCCATGATGTCAGTTTAATGTGAATTAAGTCATTTCTATGGCTTTAGATTCACTATTTAGTTATTTTCGAAGGAATGACATGTTGATGCATTCAATTTAATCTAAAGACTATTTGTTCATCATGCTCAATATATTTGTTTATAAGTAAAAGAACAAATATCAGGATCAACTGTTTATGAGTTCAAATGATCATTTTGTGTTTTCCAGGTCAAATCAGTGTCTTGTGACAGATTATTGATAATACAGTCATAATAAAATACAACACATAATGCCATATAGCTTCTCATTTGGACAATTATGGAAAAAATGTCACAACCCCTATGTCTCCTGTAAATGCATCTAAAATTGCTTTAATTGTTCGCACAGAGACAAAATTTTAAAGAACATTTAAATGAACTTGGCATATGAATTAATTTTTCAGATTAGTTATGAACAGAGGAGCAGAAAAAACACCATTATTAGTGTCACCATGCAAATACGTTGGAAAACCAGATTTCCGTATTTTGTTTCATCTCATTCCCATCAAAGGAGAACATAAACAGTATGTCAAAGGTCCTTCTAACACACAAATCGCTTATTCTTTTACCGTTTGGGAGCAATCCTTATTTTAGCAGTTTTGTTTGGTGTCACAAATAGAAATGACACACTACACCCTTGAAGCATTCGTAAAAAATCATGTGCATTAACTTTAGTAAGACTAGTTTGGACGTATCTCTAAGTTGAGTGATCCATCTGAACCAGGTTTATAAAAATACCTCAGTAGCAAAACACAGTCAGTCATTAAAATCTCAGATACATGCATTTGTGGTTCACATGGAGCCACATGCTTTTGCAACATTTGTCAGTCGAATCTCTTAAGGTCCTTGCACATCTAATCCTTACAGAAATAAAGTCAGTTTGGTTATCAGAGAAACACTTTAGTTCCCTAAACATGTTGCACTTGGAATGTCACCTAACTAAAACAATAAACCATATGTAAGCTATGTTGTGAGAAACTTCACCCTCTACTCATAAGAGGAAATGTTAAGGCCAACTCCAATATTCCATTAAAGGTACAGTACACCCCTAAATAAGAATTAGGTTGTCAATTACTTACCATCATGCTATTCCAAACCCGTATGAGTTTATTTGTTCTGTGGAACACAAAAGATGTCTCAGTTACCATTCACTTGTAAGTTGTATGGGAAAAAGCAGCATCGACATTCATCAGTATTTCAATGGGTTTGACACAACATGAGGCCAACTAAATGCTGACAATTTTTGGGTGAACTATTCCTATACTTTTAAGTTGGAGAAGATACCACTTTGAGTTGAAACAGTGGCAGGTCTAGTATATAAATAAAAAAGCAGAAGCTATGCAGTTTCAGTTCAGATTTAGCAGCGTTCTGTGAAGATTCATTAGATTGTTAGTGCTAATTCTACTATCTTTATTGTCTAGCTTAAAAGCAACCCTCGGCAGATACTACACTACATTTTATAATGTGACACCATCTCAGCTTTAAAGGGATAGTTTACCCAAAAACGAACATTCTGTCATCATTAACTCGCCTTGTCGTTTCAAACCTGTATGACTAACTTTCTTCTGCAGAAGATATTTTGAAGAATGTTGTTTACCAAACATCGGTGGTACCCATTCACTTCTATAGTACAGACAAAAGCAATACAAGTCAATGGGAACCGCCTATATCTTCAGAATATCTTCTTCTGTATTCTGCAGAAGAAAAAAGTCATTCAGGTTTGAAATGACAAGTGGGTGAGTAAATAATGACTTTTGGCTGAACTATCCCTCACACAGTTTCAGCCTGTAGGACAAGGAAGACAAACCGTCTCGATTATACCGATACTGCAACCAGCACGTGTAGCCCTCAAAACAGACATCAATCATAAGAAATCACTTAATATCTCCCAGCATGCTTTAGCTTCTTGATTAATTCATTTGTTTGTTCAGTTGTTAATTCACTAATTAATCAGTTCATTCATTTACTCATTTGTTCATTCATTTGTTCAAGTATGACATGACAGCACAAGTTGCTCGTCAGACAGCCTGGGCTCAGTGATTTACTAGTGTTTCTGTTGTTCCACTTAAGGCCCAAACCGAATCAGTAAGTTAAGGGACTGAGTATGAAGAGACGATCTTCCTCCTTTCTGATCCACTTCAGCAGTTTAGGGACCGCAGATACAGCCAGTGCTTTTGTTCCCAGAGGACTGAAGCAGAGGTAGAGCTCAAAGCCACTTGTTACCTACAGAAGACGAGGGTTTGATGAAACAATCAATTAGAAAACAATGACATCACTATTTGAAAAAAGGATATATTTGTTTATTTAAAGAAACACCCAAAAATCAAGTATGAATCACTCACCTTTATGTACTAATTACAGAAATGAATAAATGACAAAAACTTTGTTTTTGGGTGAATTATTACTATGTGGATTTAAAAGTACCGTAATAGAAAAGGCTTTCTGCTAATGCCTATTCATGGAATCAGAATCTTCAAAAATATACATGACTAAACTTCACACAAAACAAGAAATCATTGTCATGTGTAAATGGCAACTTAATTGTGTAATTCTTTTTTTAAACACAAACAAAATCTCTGAATGCTATCAATGAATCCCAGTCTATTGCACTTTACAGGAGGCTCACCAAGGCATAAAGGTTTTCAGTTTCTCTGCAGCAGTACATGTAGCGCAGGGGGCGTGTGGGGTGATGCAGGCAGCTATGCAGGTTCTGGTACAATCCTATCAGCCTCTCGTGCTCCTCGTCTGCCTGGTACGGCACTGGAAGGTCAGGGCTACAGGAAAGAACAGAGGAAAGCATATTGAAAGGTTAAATGAAGCAATGACTGTTTACAAGTCTGCTGAGACGAAAGCTGAGACAAAAAGAGACTTTGATTTACTTCCATATGCTTATGCATCCTTTCTAAACTCAGTACATACTTGCCATATGGCATCAGGGTCATATTAAAGGAATAGTTCACCCAAAAATAAAAATTCTGTCATTGTTTATTTACCCTCATGTGGTTCAAAACCAGTATATATATATATATATATATATATATGACTCTTTCTTCTGTGAAACTCAAAAGAAGATATTTTGAGAAATGTCAATGGAAGTCAATGGGGTGCATTGTTGTATAGTTATCCAACATTCTTCAAAATATATTTTGTGCTCTGCAGAAGAAAGAAAGTCATGCAGGTTTGGAATGACACTAGGGTGAGTAAATGATGAAAGAATCTCATTTTCTTAATGCGATAACATTCCATTTTCTTGTGACTTTTTGTACCATAAAACAGAAAAGGTGATTTTTTTGCTGTCATAGCTGTTCAGTTGATTATTTGGGTAACTATTTTTATATCTTTAACAGGGTTGTATAAAAATCATGACCTTTTCTGTTCATGATAAAGACCATCTCTCGTACCTTGTGTAAAGCCCAGAGCTTTTTGATTTGTACACAAAGTGCCGCAGCTCAGGGATGCCGACTTGAGAGACGGGATAACTTGGCATGCTCAGCGCCTCCTGCAGGGCTTGATGGGCACTGCGTTTGCGCAACCGCTCGAGGAACCTCTTCTTGCAATCTGAGAGGTTAAAGAAGTCCTCACGGTCGGTGGACACCAGGATCAGACAGAGATCCGAGGCCGGCTCCAGATAGGAAATATGGGCATGGAAGAACCCTGCTGGGTTGAACTTGGGCAGACATATGGGCGTCCATCCCTCACCCTGTCTAAAAGACGACGAGGATCCAACCAGGTTAAAGAGCAAGTGCAAGTCCATGTGGTGCAGAAATTGGTCCTTTTTCCGCACCAGCGTAACCAGTCTGTTTCCTGCTAGCAGGATGGAGAACACTAGGTTCTTGGATTTAGCGGCCTGCAAGCTGGAGGAGACCACGTCACGGGCCGAGCCGGCCAGAGGAAGGCACATCACAGCACTCAGCAGCAGGCCCGGATCTCGATCCAGGAGCCGCAAGAGGTTGTCGGTGAGGTGCTCGGACCCGGCCAGCAGGCGACGGAGGTCGTAGCTTTGCCTGTGCTGAAAGACGTGGTTGAGTTGCGTGAGGGTAAGCAGGCTCACGATCTGGAAGTAGACATACTGAAGTTCTCGCGTCAGCTCGCGGTCGGAGCAGCTCGTGCGGGAGACTCCAACCAGGATGAGGGGACTCTTGCGCAAGAAGACCACCCTGTAGCCATCTGAAAAGTACATTAAAATAAAACAACATTTCCACTTCAGACTGAAAACATAACAAATACATCATCTGCATCTCACCTGCATGAATGGAGCGAATGATGTTCTTTTTATCTTCTAAGAAGGACATGAGCAACATCATGACTCCCATGATGCTGGAGAGCGCCTCCTCCGTGCCGTAGCGAGTGTAGATGGGTTTCCCCGCCTCGCTCAGCACGAACAAATGCTTCCTGTGACTCCGCCATGTTTCGCTCGTCACGTCCTCGTCTTTCGCCTTGTTGCTGCTCCGCACCTGCTTCGTCTCCTCCTCCCGTTCAGGCTCTGAGCTTCCGTCCTGCTCTTCCTCACCTTCTTCGAGAACCTCTTCGTGGGCATTCCTCGCCTCCGCTTCATCAGACGCCGCCGGGGCTGAGCCGCCCGTCTCTGCTGACCTGTCATTAGTGTTGGGTTCACCTTCAGCAGTCAGGTCCTCAAAAGACTGGGCATGAACAAACATGGCACCCTCTTGACCAGCACCTGTTAAGGCAGGCGAGACACATGAGCGATGGTGAGATAGAGTGACAGAGCCACAAATACAGTTTAGATAAAGCACTGAATCCACATCAGATTCCTTTCTTTTAAATATTCAGTATATTTCAGGTAAGCATAAACATATAAAAGTATAAAATCATTTACAAATGTAGGTCTTACACAATAGCAACTGCAAATATGTATGATTGATAGATATACTGTATGATATATATGGAAATACTTTGGCAAAATCTCAAAACTTTTTAACTGTCATTATGAAACCTGTCTGTGCTGAGACAAAACCTCAACTTCTGTATAAAACCACTTACAACTCAATTTGCACTAGTTACTGTATCTATCACTACACTAGCAGTCAAATAACAGGGGCCATGAGTATAAAACTTTGCATAGATTACATTTTTAAAGTCTTAGCGAATGCATTAATTAATTGTTAACAAATAGCACCTTATTGTAAAGTGTTACCGTATTTTTTTAATAAATCCTGATCATTTCAAATTCCATTTTTTGCTTATGCAACATTATTACATTATTATTTAATACTTTTTCATAAATTTTAGAATAAGAGTAAAGACATTAAAATGATTAAATGGCACAGATGTAGGTATGGCTCCTTGCATGACTAAGCAATAAGGCCTGGTTTGTTGGCAAGATTATGAGCCATAAATGTCCCATGAAATATGATAACAATTGTAGCAGATTCACTTATTTTTTTAAAGTAAATAAATAATATAATTCCAGACAAACCACACACAGTTTGTATTTAAGCACCACACAGCTGTATGATTGAGTGTTTACTGAAACTTACCTGGCTCTGTCCCCTCCACCAGGCCAGGGGTCGGACTGTCCGACCGATCTTTTTGGAGTCGATCTGCAGGTGCTAGGTTGCCATTTTTAACTTCCCAGGATGCACCCTTATTATGGACATCTGCTGCCATTCTGAATCATTGGGCAAAGACAACCCCAGCAGAAGAAAGGGCACACAGTGTCTTACCAGACAGTGCCAGGGACGAGCATCACTGCATGAGCCCTACAGAAACAGAACCGTAAATGGGGCTAAATGTTATTAGCCTGTCCCGAAGAACCTACAGCAGAGGAATTGATAGAGTTTTAACCAGGAACTGAAATTATAGCCTGTGGTGTGAAATCTAGCCTACATATTAAAAAAGGAACAGTTCACAGCGGTAAGAAAAGTCATCACTTGTAAGATAAACAGTCTAGAAACTCTCTCAGAATCAGGCAAGTCTGTTGGACATGAAAGTAAGGGAACAGTTTTCAATAATATAAAGTCAGTGCTATGAATGTCGAATTCTTCAAGCTAATGATAATTCTAACTATAGAATAAAATTTACTGAAATACATCCAAGGTACGACAAGAAATAAGAATACATTATTTGTGATATTTTTTGTCCCAAGTTAATTTCTGATCCTGATATGCATCATCTTATAAATCTGAAAGCTTCTCACTTTGTGAACAAAACCGTAAACACAGTACATTTTAACGCCGCATTTCATTTATACAACTCAAAACATTAATGTTGGTGTATTTTATAATTAGTGTCCGAACTGGTCTGCTAACGCAATAGCCATAATGCTAGTCCATTACAAACTTTTGAATTTCGTTTTTGAACATCTGTTTCGGCTAACTTCACGTCTAACAGATGATATCCTTGAGGTTTAAATTCCTAATAAAGTAATTACACGTTTTCTATACCTTAAACAGTCCTCATCCAAATCAATGTACGGTGACTTGACTTCTCTAGGTCAAAAATCAACTCAAAACTGTCAAACAGTTCATCGAATGAATCATGGGAAATGTAGTTTCAGTAATCCCTAAAACGTAAATACGTTAACCATCTCAGTGTCACGTGCATCTATTTTTGTCAAATTTGTGAACCACCTTAAAACACTGTCGACATACCCTTTATTGCAGTTTATTAGAGGTTTATTTGAAACCGATGTTTTCGTAACTTTCTCGCGCAAAGTCGCATGTTTATGACGCCGCACCAGGGGCGGAGTCATTACGTTTGAACTAAGCGCGGCGCTTCGCCGTACCAATAAGCTTCAAGTATAAACATGAATTTGGGGTTTTATTAAAAATATTTGTGGGCATAAAACATCTCGACCGTTTACATATCAGCTGGGTAAGTAGAAACATATATAATTCCAATAACTGGTAGTAGGCTACAGAGGTAAACTAAAGTCCATTATGTGTGCTACCGCTGCACGTCAAAAATAAACAACACAAAAACGAAATGATTTGACCTAAATGTGTATACCTAACAGTTCATAATTTTAGATCAACGATGCCCATTCGAGCATACTGCACCATCTGTTCGGATTTCTTCGATAACTCGAAAGATGTGGCTGCAATTCACTGTGGTCACACTTTTCATTATGCCTGGTGAGTGTTGCCATTGCCACCCGACGGCCTTTTTGTTTGAGTACTTTATTGTACAACATCTTTTTGAATTGTTTTTAAACATTAACAAAATCTATTACATGAAACAATGGTAATGGCTGCTTAATTATTAAGCTGTTAAACTTATAAATAATGCTTGTTAATGACACATGACGTTAAATTTCTACTAAAAATAGTCTTCTTCAGTGGTTCCAGTCGGCTCCAAGCAAAACCTGCCCGCAATGCAGAAAACAGGTAAACCATCTGCTTGTTTTGTGATCTTATTGATTTGTTCTTCAAAATTATTAAATGAAGGCCTTCAACTACATTGAAACCCTAATTCTTTCTGTTTTCAGGTCAGCACAAGACACATCATCAACAAGCTTTTCTTTGACATAGCCCCAGAGGATGATGCTATTTCAGTAGACCCAGAAAGTTTACAGGTGATAAACCCCTCCCATTTCTTCTATTCTGTTCTATTCAAACTGCCCTTTAAAATGCAAATTGACAGTATTGACTGTGTTTTATTGTTTTGATTACAGAATGACATGGCCAGAATGAAAGCAATGCTGTGTGAAAAAGGTAAAACAGAAACATGAAAACAATCATTTTACATACGCAGTCCCTAAGTATTCGTGATGCTTGATATAGACTGACTATATCAGTTTAAGCCATTTTAAATGAGGCTAATAATGGAATATCTACCATTATATAGTGGCTTTTGATGAAATGCAATGTTTTAATTCATGATTTCGCTTGTAGCATGTACGTAGGAGTTTTACAGTAAATAGTACTTTTATTTAAAGAAACAGACAAGCCTTATTGAATTAAAAGGGACACTTCTATAGTCAGCATTATATAGGATTGCACATTGAAACAATGTATAGTATAATGCAATGTAAGTCGCTTTGGATAAAAGCGTCTGCCAAATGCGTAAATGTAAATGTATATCAGTGAATCCCTATATTCACACTGCAATATTTTCTAATCGTACTGTCTGTTTGCATGTGTTTTGTATTTCAGAGAAGGAATGGAGGGATAAACAGAAGTCGGTAGACACCCTAAAAGAGACAATTGAGAGGCAGAAGAAAGACCTGGACAAACTCAGGAAAGACATTGGAGACAAAGAGATGTTATGTTCTGTTCTCCGGGTATGTCTCTTTCTGCTCTATAGCTTCTATATTAAAATCTTTATCTGTTAGCCCAAGCTCTTGAATGCACTACGCAAACTCATACATAAAATATCAATCGCTAATGTTGTCTATTGTGTGAAATCTTTAGAAACAGATGAATTTCTTGGAAAGTCAGAAGAATGAAGGGCAGGCAGCCAAGGAAGAAGCCAAACGTCTCCGAGTCAAAATGAAGACCTATGAGAGGTACATCATCATGTGCCCACGACAGGATTTTGTCTTTTTATGTGTGTGTGTGACTGGTTGTTACAAATGCTGTGTTTAGTTTGTTCACATGTTTTGTGTGATTCTGTCCCGTAGTTTAGATGCGGTCTTACAGGGTCAGAGGTCAGAGGTGGAGGCCATGATCACTGACATGGGTGTTGGTCAGTCGGCAGTTGAGCAGCTGTCTATATACTGCATCTCACTTAAAAAGTAAGATCCTCGGTCAACCAAAACATACATCTCATTGCTGAATGTTTTGGTATTTCGCGTAGTCACGCCATTTCCAACCTCATATGATTCACTTCCTCTAACCTATTCGAATTTGAATACAGATACATGCAAATACCATTATTTCCTGGTTTAGTTCCTAGGAACATGAATTGATGAAATGTTTATGTAAGTTTGTTGTCGGTCACGTTGGATAAAGCAGCTGATTGATTGACGTAAATGTAATGTCTTTTTCCGCAGGGAATATGATAACCTGAAGGGAAGTCTGAAGTCATCAAATGAGATGTGTGAAAAGTTGAAAAGGGAACTGATCTCCACTAATAGCAAGGTTCACTTCCTGTTTCTGAAAATGTCAATTAAAAATATATTTATTGAGACTTTATTAGCATCTGTTAATTTATTTGTATCTCTTTTGTTTTTTATTGCAGTTGCAGAAAGCCACATCAGAAACAAGCCGAGCAAATGATGACATGAGGGCCCTTCAGAAAGATCTGTCCAATGCAGACAAAGAGATCACTGTTAGAATTTTAATATATACAAACTTTCTTTTATATTGATTTGTTTTAGTTAAAAGTGACAATTCGTAATCTAATACCTGATATGAAAAGACGTTCTTGGAGGGCAACAAAAAACACACTGTCATTCCATCAGCAGCCACTAGGGGTTGTGATTTGCCCTTATCACACTGTTTCTCTTGACTGTTTTCTGAATTCCTGATCTGATTATGAATGTTTTGACAGAGCTTAAAGAAGAAAGTAGAAATTCTTCAGCGGACGTTAAGCACTCCTACCCGTACAAATGAGGCCATTAGCAGACTGGTGTTTGAAAGGTAAGAATCGGTTACTCTGGTTTTACTCTTGAATCTAACCCTTGGCTAAAAACTATGTACTTAGGTCCAGGAGAATCAATATTTTGTTCATTTTTGTTTTTCAGCCCCGCCCCTTTAGAGTTGAAGCGTCCAGGTCACGGTCAGCTTTCAGACTCTCAGGAAATCGACCTGAACCTGACCTTCGACATCAACACGCCTGAACAGGTGGAGAAGAAACCCATTCAGGTCCCATCTAAAAAGATGCGTCTCGACCCATCAGCGTGAGTTTTTACTCAGTGCTGTTATTTTTTGATATTATTCATCTGATTCTTATAAATTTGAATTTCTTGTTGTTTACATACAGATCTTTGTCAACTAACTCTGAAAATACTCTCGGACGTAACGTAAGTACTAAATACAGATCTTTGAGAGCACTGTATTGGATTTTGTTGAAGGAGTAATGTGTCTGTGTATGTTTCTCGCAGAATGCTCGAGTCAAAGATGATGATGTGATGGGGCCCATGATAAGGAACTCTCTGCTCTTTAGAAAGAATGCATTTGGAAGCATGCTGGACCCAAGCAAATTTGGCACGGTGAGATTTTTCACGTTTTTTAATTTCATTTTTAATCTCCTTGCAAAAAACACATCATCACAGAAACCATGCATTGTTGCTCTATTTATCAGGTAAGGACCGGATATGACGGACTTGGAGGGAGAGCTAAATTTATACAGTCTGTATCCTTATGCTCTGAGAATTATTATATTGCAGAGGTTATTGAAGTTGTTTCAGGAATTCATCATCTTGTAAGTCTCTTTCTCTGTAGTAATATTTCTTTAACTGCAGCACACCAGTCTCCTTTGTCTGAAATTCGTCCACTTGCCATGAAGCCTAAGAGGAAGAAGGTGTCCAGGCCTGTTTCAAGCAAACCCACATCCACCCTGACCACTCTGGACAGTTTCTTGGAGTAAAACGTTTCCTTTTAGACAGTGTCCTTGCTTGTTAAACTCCAAGGACCCATTAAACCTCATAGATTATTGTGTGCGAGATTGCTGTACTGGTCATTTATGAGAAATGTCCAGTACAGGATGCTGTTGTTCTTGGGAATCCACAAGCTTTTAACTTGTAGTTTGATTTAAATATCATGTGCTATTGTGTATATTTGTGTGTCATTGCTTTTTTAAGCTCTTTGTTAGACATGGGCTAAATGGTGCCACCAGGTAGTGAGTGCCTTTAGGTTTGTCTTAGAAAATCAATTAAACAGTTTTATTTATTAACCACCTATGACTTTGGCATTGCAAAATGAGTTTTTCTGTTTGTGGAGTTTGAAGCATCTTTATTATAGCATAGCCATAGCCATTTCCTATATAGTTTTGGTCATGCTTTATTTGATTTTCCCGTAATGTATGAACTTTTTTGTGTTTTTTAGTATTGTTTTGCAATGTGTTTTGTCTCTGTACAGGTGTACATAATTTGATATAAACAATAAACATGATTTTACTTGTTTTAACAGCCTCATCTTGTGTCATTTCTTTAGTAATAGGTAAGGTAAGATAAATAAAAGCAAAGAAAAACTTTACTTGGTTATAAGCACTTTGACAACATGCAGCAGCAGCAAGTAAAACAAATTTTGATGAGGTGGGGCTTATTTTAAATCAGGCGAGCAATTGCTGTTCACTGTTACAGCCAGCAGGGGGAGCCAAGATTGTGTTTATTTGATGAAAAATAGGGCGACTAGCTATTTGCTATAATCAAGTTAAATAATATGAACTCAATAATAGAAAAATCAATACATTGATAAATATATGAAATAATTATATAATAAAAAATACATCAATAAGCATAAAAATAATCATTGCATAACAATGCATTTTTAAATGTAATCCATTAATTAAAACCACTGACAATCAAAATGTTCTATTCCGATTTTCACAAAATGTAAATTTTTCTATTCAGTATTTCCTGTTATTAATATAAAGCCAAAGCTTAAAGGTCACAGTAATGATGCAGTGATGTACTGTGGAGAATAATTTTAATCTCCTCTGTAGTTCTGGCACTCCAACATCATTACATGCCCGTAAGCCTCTTGTGTAGCCTCGAGGTGAAATAGGCTTGTATGTTGGTGGACTACCTACTGAATGATGTTCATACTCGGGAAGGATTTTATTATACAGAAGCTCGTGGGATTTATTCACTGAATACAAAGGGAATCTATTTTCGATGGCATAATTGCAGATCTTGAAAGCCTCCCGACGTAATTGTGTCACAGAGGTTATTTTTCCTCAAAGCCTCTCGTGGTGCTGAGGACCCATCGTTCTGTTTGAGGTACACAACAGATAGCATTGACAGCAAATTTCACTCATGGGTTTCAGTCTCTCTCTCTCTCTCTCTCAAAAAAAAACAAGCTTTAATTTCCAATAAAGATCCTTTTGAGCTAAATTAATGAAATACATTTTCCTTCAAAATTTGACAAAAAATTGCCATGTCTAATAACTTAGTTTCTTTCCATCCACCCATCCATCCATTATGCATTCTTCGTGCTAAATTTGAAGTGAAAATGTGTAAATGTTTTAAACTTTTGTCTTCCCTACATAATTTTCCTTCTTGGAACAAGTTCTCTGTGAACTCACTTTATAAGAACCAGCTGGGTTGGCTCGTGGTCGGTAATTGTTTTCATTAGGTTAATAAAGCTATGGGAGATAAGATACGGGGTCTTTTTATGGACCACAAGGCTCATGGGAAAGCAGATCTGGCAGGAAGCGATGCATGTGAACCAGTCCTACAAAATGTGTACATAATTATTCAAACTGATCAGCTCCCCTGACCTCCTGGTCTCTTCTTAGTGCCTTGATCTTCTTACAACACAAGGATTCAGACGAATTTGTG
This sequence comes from Triplophysa rosa, assembly GCF_024868665.1. Classification (NCBI taxonomy): domain Eukaryota; kingdom Metazoa; phylum Chordata; class Actinopteri; order Cypriniformes; family Nemacheilidae; genus Triplophysa; species Triplophysa rosa. Next base: position 17,187,726 of record NC_079909.1, on the reverse strand, counting down.
AGGCTTTTCCCAATATTTACTGTCATATTTGCTAATGAGTTAAGTTGCTCTGGCCATGACCATTTCCTGTCCAGGGCTGCAGCTGGGGCAGTAATATAAACATCTGCGGCTGATTTGGTCGTCTTGTTCCTCTGGGCTGTTTTAAAGCAGAGTTAGGAGTGTTTATATAAAGCCTGAGTGGGAACGGACGGCCAGACGAGCATGTGAACCACAGCGAATGGACAGTGCCAAAATAGAAGAGCGTCTCTGCTAACCCCAAAAATCTCCCAACGTCCTCCTCTCTAACATCTCTGTCTGTATATATCTGAAAGGAGATCTGATGTGGGGTTGGGTTTTGGATTTTAGGCAGGAAGGTGATTCTACATCTTTGCCGAGATCTTGTTTGATCTGAACAAATCCTTTATCACGCTTAACTTCAGCGGGGTGCTTAACAAGTGTTATAAGTCAGAGGGATTTCAGGGGACTCCTATAGAGTTTCCTGTCTTAAATAACAGCTCTTACAACACTCAGACTTAAGTTGCATCATCTCTGTTGCAAAAACGTGTGGTTAGGCATGTGTGCACATTTAGATTCCTCTCCTCTAAAAAGAAGGATTTTGAAATTTGGGGTTTAGCTGATGAAACTATGCTTGGTTGTCAGGCAGTGCTATTGGGTTGCTAATGTGTTTTTGCATGTTTTTAGACGTTTGGGGTGGTCCATCCGCAGGTCACAATAAAAGCCTGGTCGGAAGATGCCAGGGTGCCAGGACATTGGTTTTTGAACACTGCAGTTGCTATGGTGTTCTCAGGGATTTTAGTGTGTTGCTATGCAATTGCAAAGATGTTCTGGATGGTTGCTAGGGTGTTTTGTATTTAAAAACAATATTATCAGCATGGCAGTCTGATGAAATGGGCAGTATATGTATATTGTATGTTGTTTAACTGAAAAACGTAAAACCGAAAGCTCAAGGCAGAGACTCCAATTGCCAAACATGAGCATTTTTATCCTTTGGGATACACATACATTTATCATTATAAAATTATATCCAGAGTGATTTTCTTTGTTCAAAAAGCCCTGCAAGGAACTATCTCCATAAATATCCGAGTGTGTCTGTTTTTAAAATAAGCAGCACTTTCTCATGAGATAAAACCTCTGTATGGGGGTGACAGGAAAAGCAAAAAGAAAAAAACAAAACAAAAAGGGCAGTGTGAACGTTTCGCTCACTGTTCTCTCTCTCGAGTCTGACTTCATCTATTCATGGACGGTCAACACATCAGTCAGAATCTCACATCCCGTGTCAGTTTATTTTTATCATTGGAGGAGAGAATAAACCCTATTAAGAAAGAAGCGCAACAGGAAAGACTCCCATTGAGCCACTGGGAAATAAAATGATTTGTTCTGAATTCAGCATCACATGGTGGATGTGCAGAGGGTATCAGTGCTGTCTTCTGTTTCATGATTAACTATTAAAGAGATATGGAGTTTGTTGTGGACACTAGCATCTCTTATAGCTATTGTAATGTAGAGAGAAGATCTATTCTGTCCATCTCGCTGGCACAGTTGTTGTCCCATTTCTGAAAAGATTATAAATAATGTTATATATTGGGGATGATGAAGTCAACAGGTGTTATTAAAATAAATCCAGTCATATATTGATGCATTTCTATTACGTTATTTAAGGCCAGATTTTTAGATTTGGAAATACCAACGAGTCGAGTTGGGAAATTATGGGGTCATTTGGGTGGGTGCACGATATGTTACCCCCAAATAGAAAACGGTGTAAAACAATTCTCATTAAAAAATGCAGAACATAGAAATAAAAGCAAATTAGGGAGCAATCGTCTTAAAAGGGTTTGACAAAAACATTTCAGGAAATATGCACACATTTAAAGCTTTTGTTTTTACTAAAGAATACAAAAATGTTGAAGCTTCTAAAAACGGCAAACCAAAATGAAAAATTACATTTGTTTAACTTCATCAAATTATTCTAAATATTAAACAATCCTAAGTGGTTTATGGATAAAATGGACATGTTAAAATAAAAATAAGATATATTTAAATAAGATATGTAATTAAATGCATTACTTTCCTTTTCTTTGAAGTCCTTCCGAACTCACAGGTCAGGACGGCCCTGTTTATCAGTAAAAGTCACACCCAGGTAAACGCTCTGATCTGAGAAGAGCCTCTCGCTGTTCTCAGATCAGTCTCAGATCACTATTAAATGTCAAAGGTCATGTGTAAACTGTGCTGACAGTGACTCACTCACTGCCGATGACACAGTTTTCTGTTATATTTTGTCCTGGATGTCTTGTGATGAGTTCTTTAATGCTTTGACCTTTACCTGAGACATTGCTTATGTTTATTTAACTGATCTTGGCTTTTGTGAAAAGGTCAGAACAAAGAAAACCTTCCTGCAAAACAAACGGTAAAAACAGTTCATGCAGATTAATTGATGTAGACAGTTCAAGAAAAACTAAAGCTTCTTATGGACTTATTTAGATTCATTTTCAAAGCTATTCTGAGGCGCTATTGTAGAAATATTCACAGGTGTATTCATCCCACAATAAATGTATGATTAATACAACCCATCTGTTGAAGTGAGAAGTTTTTGGAAAGTCCGTCCCAAATCATCCCAACAAGTTAACCATCCTTTGTACTGCAACACAATGGTGGTTACTCCTAAAAAGGCTCGAGACTCTGGCCTTTTGGGTTGTTCATCACCCCACACCTCTCACCTGACCAGATCCGTGTTTGAACCTGTCGTCTTGATGACATGACAGACAGTTTTGCAATTAAGTCAAAAACAGGTTTACAGTAAATCATATGACGAATAAGTCTGGCTATTTCGTCAGGTTGTCTTATAGGTTGTGTATAGTGATATTTGAAATGAATCCAGGTATCTGCTTCCTCACATTTTGGGCAGTGTGGAGGTGGTATGTTCATCACAGACAGGAAATGAGGTAAGAGTAGAGTAAGGCCCAATCCCAATTCTATTTTCTACCCCTTCGCCTACCCCTCGCCCCTTCCCCTTGCCTCTTGAAACAAAGTGGCAAGGGGAAGGGCTACAAATTTTCCGCTAAGAAATGGGACACCACTACTACACTGTTATACGACATCATATACGTCGTTGCTAGCTCGTCACGTCAGAGGACATGTGCCGATGCACCGGGTATATGACAAAAATATATTTTCTAGTATCGTGCAATCAGTGCTGTCCGCTAGCAAACTTTAGCGATTTTTTTGCAAACGTTAAAAGAACATCACCGTAAATACTAACACAAGATTGAATGTAACATACATAAAAGGAAAAATTGTCATAAAAATCCTTATTAATGGCAAAAATTACTTACATTTATGGGTCTGCTTGCTCGAGTGAGCGGCCATGTTGGAAATTTCTCTTAGCCCTTCGTTTGAAGTGAGGTCCCGAAAAATCTTCGTTTGAAGGGCTATCTGGCCCTTCCCCTTACCCCTAGCCCTCCAACCAAAAGAGAATTGAGACACCACTACCCCTTCACGTGAACGCGCCAAACGGAGGGGTAGGGGAAAGTGTAGGGGTAAGGGGTAGAATTGGGATTGGGCCTAAGTCTGCTTTTCTAGATCCTCACCGCTTGACAAATGTGATGCTTGATAAAATGGCAAGAGTAACGAAGTTAATACTTTGGCATTTTTATTTTGTTAGCACTTTTTATATTACATTTTATGTTTTGGTAAATTTGTGGTTACTTTAAACATGCTAGAAAACAACAATTTTGATTTACTTGTAATATTTGTAAGTCACAACATAATTCCCACAGCCACTTTTTTGTTATTTCATAATCGTCATTTAATACTTTTAATAATAATTTACTATTATTCAAAAATGAAAAATACAAATAAATAATGAGTTAGTGATCCTAAATTTTTGACTACCTTATCTAATACATATTTATACAAATATCAATCTATCCATTGTAGAACATATAAGTTGGAAAAAACATCTTCTGATGCTACTTGGACACGTCTTCAGTGATGAACCCGGGGTCTCTGGATGTTTCGGGTCTTTAATCATCATACACCCTCGCCCGGGCGACCAAGCCGGGGGTGATCAGCCCCCGACTTGTGTCCAAGTGGCGCGGTCAGCCACGGATCCCCCTACGGATCCACAGCCACCGCAAGGACCTTTCAGTGGCCTCCAAGATGTTCTTAATGGCCCTTCTGCGCTGCAGTCCTTTCCTACCAAGAAGGTTAAGAGTTTGCAGAATTGATCTGCCAGCGAAGCCCCGACACCCAACGTCAACTGGTTCACACCGTGCTCTCCAACCATTGCTCCAGCACTCTGTTACTGTAGGCAATTCACTAATGCTTGCCTACAGGACTATCACTAGAACTGCACCGGCACACTTTCACACCCTCCTACACCTCATCAAGAACGCTGCGTTCAGCAAACGAGCACCGTCTTGTATTGCCTTCTCCAAAGGGCAGTAAATCGCTTTCCCGCTCATTCTCCTTCATAACTCCTTCCTGGTGGAACATTCTTCCCAACTCAGTCCGGTCACACCTTCTCTCACAACATTCAAAAGACTACTTAAAACCTATCTCTTCTGTGAATCCTTGACAGGCAAATAAAAAAAAATCTCTTTCTCTCAACAGGTATTGTTATGGCTTTTGTGGAAACTAGTAACTTGGTATTAGCACCTATTGTATTATTGCTCCTGTATGACATATCGCTTTATTGCTCCCTGAACTCTCTGTAAGTCGCTTTGGATCAAAGCGTCTGCTAAATGACTATATGTAAATGTTACAAGGCCTGCATATTTAGCCTTCTTGCGTTCGTACGCTTCCTCAATTCGGTCTTCCCAGGGGACAGTCAGTTCTATCAAAACCACTTGCTTTGTAGACTCCTGTGTTAATACCATATCTGGGCGGAGCGTAGTAGTTGCAATGTTGGTTGGGAACTTTAACTGTCTTCCTAGGTCAACCTGCAGCTTCCAATCCAGTGCACTAGCAAGAAGTCCCCCTACTGAACCACACCACTGGTGAAACTTCTCTCCAGCTCTAATGAAGATGTAATATCGGGGAACATGTTGATTCTTGCTTTCTTGAATTGCTGTACTGATAGTATCTGCCAAAGACCTTAACACTTGGTCATGGTGCCAGCGATATCTCCCTTCCCCCAATGCTTTGGGCAGGCACTTAGGATATGCTCCAATGTGCCCATCTTCTGGCACAGCTGGCATGCTGGAGTGTCTGCCATTCCCAACAATGCGGATTGGCTGGGCTGGGAAGGACATCATACACTGATTGGATGAGAAACTTGATCTCCAGAGCTCTGTCCAGGTAATGTGTTGTGCTTCTGCACGCCCCCATCTGGTCCAAGCTCCTTGTTAGCATATGCTAACCATCTAGTCCTGCCCGCCCCAACTTTCCAGGGAGCCCGGAGTTGTCAATAGCTGTAAGCCAGGCTATCAGGTCACTCCTAGTTTGCTGAAAAGAATCTGCGTCCTTCAGGGACTGGTCATACATATTGCCCAGGCTTTTGATCGGCTTCTCTGTCACCGATGGAATCTGGATCCCTCCCATAGTGAAGCGGAACTGGTCTGCCACTCTCCCCTTCTTCAGGACCAGAGACCGAGACTTGGCTAGTTTAAAACTCATCCTTGCCTGTCATGAGCTTTTCCAGCCCTCGCAAGAGCCATCTGCACCCCGGAACTGTCCATGAATGCTCTTATGGGGGGTTGCCGAGTACCAGATCGAGACTTGGGGCCTCTACATTCCACCTCCGCTGACTTTAAGATCATATTCATGGCCAAAGAGAAGGGTGGAACGGAGATTGCACAGCCAGTGATTATGCCCTTCTCCAGTCGCTGCCAGGCAGATGTTAACGATCCCGAAGAGACTCTCAACCTGAAGTCACTATAATAATCCAGAATGATACTTCTGATCTTCTCTGGAATATGATACTTTATTAGTGCTATTTCGACAAGCTTGTGTGGATTAGAGCCATACCCGTTAGATGATACGAAACTGTTCAATGTTCACTGAAGCCTCTTCTTTCGGTAAACATACACCCTCTGCATGCCTTCACTGAACAGCAACCTTTCCTCTTCGCCAGACTGCCTTCAGATCTTCCAGAGTTTCACTAGAAGCCTTGGGCACTGCTCGTAAACTTTATATGGTACTCCGCTGGGCCCAGGGGCAGTGTTTGATCTTACTGCTCTGACTATTCCTTTGACCTCTTTCAGAGTCGGCTCAGAGGTGTCAAATTGAATCAGCGGTTCTAGAGGTGTCACCAATGCCTCACACTGACGAAATTCTTGCTCTCTCAAGTTGTCACTGAAGGTGAGATTGAGATACTGGTTTACTTCCTCCATGGAGCAACTGCGGCGGCCGCTTTGTATTTGACTAAGTAGCCTTTTGGTAAAGCCGAATGGATCGGCAATGAATGCACTACGCTTTTAGGCCCTCTCCTTGCACTTCCCACGGTGCCGCTCCGCCCGCCTAAGTATAATGAGCCTTTTCCTTATAATATCTGTAAGCTCGGACAGGGCAGTTTTTTCATCATCCTCTGCCAACTTATATTGACGCTTAAGAGATTTAAGTTCTTGCCTTAACTGGCTGATCTTGAGTTCTCGCCGGTTTGGTCTTGCTGGATTGTTCACACTACGCTCCTCAATGGCACAAAACCACTCTAACCCTATGGATATTATGAGGGTGCACATCGTCTGAAGTTTCTGATCAGCATTCCCCCTTGCTGTTACCTCTAGGATTTTATCTACATCTTCGTCCAACTGGAGCCACTCCTTCATATTGGTGGCAGGCCACCTCTCTCTATGTTGTTCCGATTTCCTGTGATGCATGGGGATCCGTGTTGCTTGGAGGTGCCTGGCTCCTCCTCCGTCTGACCAGGTTCTGTAGTCAGCACTGCCATGCTTGTATATATATATATACTGTTAATAATATGCCCTTTTCACATGACGTCACGCATCTTCTGTTCTGCCGCGAAGCAGTGTATCGTTACTTCCGCTAGCACTCCAGTTCATAAGGTGGCGGTAATGCACCTATAAGCTGGTTTGCCAACCGCCAGTAAAACTCAAGAAGAAGAAGTTACTTACGCTAGCGCCGCAGAATGGAGTTTACCAAGTCCCTTGCACATCTGCCACAAATACGGCTAGATGATGTACAATGTCTTGCAGACAAATTTTTGCTAACGACAAGATCAAAGCTAGAGAAAGGATACAAATTCTTCGTTGAACAGTACCTGTTTGATTATGAAGGTAAGTGTTTTGCCTTCTTTTTGTTTTAGCGAAGGTGCTAGGATAAGTAACGTTACTTGAATACGTGTTCTGTCAGGGTTTTTTTCACTGTTGTTAAATTCCAGCGCGATGGCAAAACAGAAGTTCTTCTTCTTCTTGTTGTTTGTTGCAAGACGGATGTTATGATACACTGCTTTGCGAAAAGGGCCTATAACTGTTAATGTCTTATATTAGATAGAATTAAGTATATACAGTGCAGTATGCAGAACTCTAGTATGCTAAAGATTCTACTGACATGTAACTAATGAGCTGTTGATGAACAAGCAGAGAACACTTACTCCCTCTTTCTCTCTCTCAAACACACAATACAGAAAATTGCTGTTTAAAACGTTTCTCTTGTCTTGTCTTTCTATATTTCAGTCCATTACACATGTTTCTAAAAGCAAACTGTGAGGTGTTTTCAACATATAAAAGGATATGAGGTAAGAAGAAGGAGCGTCCGGTAAAAACATCATACCCACATTTTCTGAACATCCCTTGAATGCAATCTTCACCCTGCGGTTAGATGACACTACAGTCTTTCTGTTCTTTGAAACATCACACACACACACACACACACACACCCTTCAGCGGGAGTTTGATTTGAGTGGCGGTCCTATTGTTCAAAGCTGCTTTTACCCCACATTGAAGCCGATGCGCGAATCAGGGACTCAGCAGATGGGAGAGATGACGGACTGCATAGATGCATGACTTCAGAGCGGAGTTTGGCACATGTATTGCTGACCTCAGTACCCGCACAGGTAGCCAACCAAAGGAACAGAATGGGAACGTTGGGATTTAACAGGTGTCGGTTTCCCAAAACACATAACAAAAGCCGGCAAATAGCCCCCTGCGGCTTTAGAAGTCACTTCTATACTCACATACACACATCCATGCAAAGGGAGTGACATCATCCACAATATTTCAGAGTCACAATTAAACGCATTTGTAGCTGTTTGAGGAATAATGTTATGCGTTGTCAATTTCAAACCAAATTGCATAAAAAAATAAAGTCAAATGTTTTCTTTGCGAAAACAGAACAGATAAACAGTCAATAGTTTATACAATGCATGAATGATAATTCTGCCATTATTTGCTCACTCTTGTAGACTTTTTCTTTCTTGGAACAAAAAAAATAAATTTAGCAAATTCTCTTCTGTTTCATAAAAAGCAGCCAATGGGGACAGGTGCTGTTAAGTTTCAACAATGAATATATCTAAATGAATATATAAATGTTTTTCTTATAATGCACTGCAATATTTAAAAAAAAATCTGTAAACTGGAAAAAAAATTATGTAAAATTATAGGATATACTGTAAGGATATATACAGTATTCAATTGTTTTCCCCATTTTTCTTGTAAATGTGTTGTCTTGTTCTGTAATTTTATAGTTTTTGACAGTGTTTCAAAAATAAACTGTAAAAAAAAATCTTGTTTAAAAGAACGGACATTTTCTAGGGCGCCAGAAATAAACTGTAAAATTACATTTCCCCTGTTTTTCTTGTAAATTTGCTGTCTTTTTCTGTAATTTTACAGTATTTAAAAATACAGTAAAATTCTGTTGTTTTGACATTTTACTTTAAAAATTTGTAAAACTACTAAAATAAACTAAAATTACAGTTTTTACAGTGTATATATACATATAAAAAAAAAACATTTTTGTTCCTTCACACATAATAAGTATTGTGTGACTTGAAATGTGAAGTGCCTATCCGAAAATGTATTTTATTATTGTATGTACTGTTATTTTGGAGGCACTCAGACTGTAAGTGTGCAGCCCTGAAATAACAAAATCTGTATAGCTGAAGGCAATTCAACTGGGGGAGATTAAAATGCACACGCACAAACACACGTGCACACACACACAAACCTGTAAACATCACATGCAGTAAAAAACAAGCACGTTCCACTCAGAGCAGAAAAGGAGGTGAAACACCACTCCTTTAATGACTTAATGTTTGTGTGCGCCTGTGCACACCTGCCCTGCAGCTATGAATTGTTTTGAACGAGGTTTGGCAAAAAGCCCCTCAGATTTTCATTCAGCATGAATCAGAGTGTGTGTGTGTGTGTGTGTGTGTCAAGGCTCGTGTGTCATGGTAAACAGGGAGCATTAGTGCTGACTGAACTCAGTTTCAGTGGAACAGTTTGAACATGCTGAAGAGAAACCACCCCCTCACATCTTTATCTTTTCTGTCCACAGCATGTGAGGCATACAGTATACTGTTTATTGTGTCACAGGCACATAAGTGTGCTCCTGTTTGCTAAAATATTGAGGCACAAATATCTGCAATCAAAAGTCAATATTCAAAGAGATCAGAATATGATCTTAAACATGTCTCATTTATGCCAAATTATAAATGCTAACATAAAATTGTCTCTCAATACCTCATTTCCCAGGTAAAAGTACACTTCCATAATGTATTTAAAGTAATCTATTGTCACACATTTTTGGTCCCAGTGAAATTCAAAATTACAATGCCTATTTTTTCATGAAATATTGCAACCCGAAGTTGCGATCGTTTTTACTTCCGTATTTTGAAGCATTTCCGAGTGAAATGGAATTTCTAATGAGAAAAATAGTGGACGTGGCTTTCGTATTTCTCTGTGATTTGATTGGCTGTATAAAAACAGCCGTTGCATTTTTAAATGGAACTGGCAGCAGACTGACAGTTCAAGGGGAGGAGTTAACGGATGCTCCGCCCAAGCCGTCTAGCATACGTCATTTAAGATGGATAGTCATTACAGGATTAAAGATTATGATGGCATAAGAATTTTAAAAAGAGAATGACCCACATTGATAAACTATTTACAATAAACGCTGCAATATTTCATTAAAAAATAGGCATTGTAATTTTTTATTTCACTGGGACTTTAAGTGCAAAATTTGTGCATGAAAGTAGAGCACCTTAAGTACATTGAAGTGTATTTCTATTTCACCTTACTTTTTTTAACCCGGTTCAGAAATTCTAGAAGAAACAGCCGAAAGTTTTAATATGAAAGTAATATACTTACTAAAAATTCAATGATGTCTTATGGGCTGTAAAAGAGCAACATTTGAGCTGTAAAAGTTTCTTTCTCATCACTTTAGCCAACATCTTAACTACACTAAAAACGTCCTCCTGCTGCCTCCACACTAAACCTTTGACTGCCTTCTCTTCCCTGTAGAAGTAAAAAACGAGGGCGAGGTATCAACAGATATTCTGGCACGCTAACAAACAGCCGGTTAAAAACATTACTGTGATTAATCCGCGAGTAAACACACGCAGGCGACTCATTATCTGTCTCACAGAGGAAATGTGACAACAGCCGAGTTCTGTTCAGCAAAGCTCAGCTTGAGGGGAATGAATGAAGGCCTCATTTGTATTTAGTCATTATCTGCATGTCCGAACGAGAGAAAGCAAAGAAAGATAAAGTATCTTGGGAAGACTTCATTCGTAGGGTGACAGACAGATTGCACAGGACTCAGATAAATCTTCCGGGCGAGTTTTAGTTGTGGAACTTGGATAGAGATTACAGTGGACGGCTTCTCTCTGCTGTGGGAAGCGAATGTATGGCCGTACAGAGATGTCAGATGGTCTGTCAGCTGTGTCGGCTGGGGTCCTGGCTGGCTAGCGGTCCTCACGGGGAGGAAGCCGAGTGTATGTGTGTGTGTATGAGGTCCAGACCTTGTTTCCTGCCTGTTTTAAAGTGGGTTTCTGGATGTGTTTCCGGTGTGTGATGGGGCCCAGACGTCAAGGTCAGACAGGCGGCCCAGTCCTGGAGAAAACCCAGCATTACTATAGTCCTAACTTAACATTCATCCAGAGACCAAACCCAGTGGGGTTTACAGTTCACCACAGTGGATCTTTTCACAAACAGCCAAGCCAGGTGGAGGGAAGTCATAATCTATGTGTGTGTGTGTGTGTGTGTGTGTGTGTGCACGCTTGACTCCTTCACACACTCCCTTGGCAGCCGTATGAAGGTCGGGCAGTCCTCCAGGGAGAACACACATAAACAGACCCAAGGCAAAGACACACACATCATACATCACTCAAACAAAAGCATGCTGCTCATTTTCACATGGTCAGGATAAAAGAATATTCTGTACGGTTGCACTCCTGATCTATAAAGCCCAAATAAAATGCAAAAAAAATCATTATTAGTGTTTGTTAATGTATCATTTTCTTTATTAGTATTGGTCAAAGAGACTGAAACCTTTAATCTTGAGTATTAAACATTTTCCCACACTCTGTGGTATCATAACTCACACTACAGAGCTGGGTGAGATGTTTGCCATTACTTTAATTTATTACTTTTACTTTTATTGCTTTTAAGGTTTCAGACATGTGATTTTCACCTGGCGGGTGGTGTTACATATATACATTTATATTACATTTATATAAAGGAGAAACTGGAGAACTTTTAAATTTGTAAAAAAAATTAAAACATCTCAGCCATGCCTGAGAATTGCAACATTTAAATTTTTTCACAAAAATAGCCAATTTTGTTAGCATTTTTCTTCGTAACAAGATAGACTTTTATTATGTTGTATTATTTCCATTTGTCTATTTATTTTTGTGTATTCTATTCTCTCTCTCTCTCTTTATCTCCCCCATCTGGTTTCCATATGTCAGCCTGGTCCAGTTCATTTATCAGAAGGTCCCCCGTCAAATGTCATCATACCAGCCAAAACACTTTACGTCATACACAGTAACACTAACTTCACAAACAGGTTACACACCAGTTGAGCTGAGAACACACTTCACAAGCTTTACATGAATATGTTTTTACCCTACGATTCTAACTCCACAGTGACGTTATATATTCTGTCATTGGAATCTCAGAGGCACGCTTGTGGAGTTGTCCAGCAGTTTTAACTGGGCCTCTTACATACCTTTACTATTTTGGTCTTGGTGAGTTTAACAGTTCACACAAAAATGAAAATTCTGTCATTATGTATTCAGCCTCATGTCATTCCAAACCCGTATTTCTTCTGCGTTTTCAAAAAAACCATTTTTTAAAAATATCATGGCCGCTCTTTTCCATATTATATATTCCAGTCAATGAGGACTGGAGCTGTATATCACTGTGGCGTACACATTATATTTTTTGATTTCTAAAACACAAGACATGACCAAAACATGACTCAAAATGAATTTGAGTTTGCACAACAAGTCTGCATTAAATCTCATTCCATTTTTCTTTTGTTAAAATGTTATTGTGTTGCAAAGTTTTCTTGTATTCATGCTTGTTGAAGGTTTCTTTTAAGTGTACATTGAGATGGATGTGACAAGGTTAAGTACTGCTATCAGATTTAATTAAACACAGTTCTCAATCACGGACGGTTGAAGTGACGAACAGTTGAAGGTAAAAGTGTGGCTGAAGGTCTGATAAAGATGCTTTGATGAGGATCAGATCTAGAATCAGACACAGGCGGTTATCGGTTAAACTGGTCAAAAACTCAAAGCTCCTTGTTGAAGTGATCATCGGGCAGGGGGTAACCGAAGTGTCTTTGTTTCAGAGACCCCATCACCTCTGGCTCCCTCGGGCAAATGTAACCCCTCTCTGTGACCCCTGGTGACCCCTGAACCGGTGGCAGTCCCTTTGACTGACACTCATCTGGGATAAATTACAACATCTTTAAGCAGCACCACGGGCACTAGGCCTGTGAAAATGAAACATATAGCTAATAGGTCTCATTTCTGTGATTTACAGTACATGACAGACTTCTGTAAAATATCTTTAATGACAATCATTGCAAGCCTCTGGTCTAGAACTTCAGTTGAGAGTGAGAATTTTAAACACCGTTCTCGTGGGGGGTGATCCAGCATTCTTACGGGAGGAGAGGGAGAGATTATATTGTCTTTCATGTGAAGGCCATGGCCCATGCTGATAGTGAAATCCTCCTATTGTGGATTCATAAAGCACGTCCAGCTTCTGTGAAAAACAGTCTGTCTGCTTTGGTTTAGAGTATTTCTGCTGTTTGTGCAAATACTATACAGTAAGAGAGTGTTCAAGCAAAACAAACATTGCCCTTATAAAATTAACTATGGTGCATAGTTTAGCTGTATAGTATTTATTGTAATAGCACAGCAATCAATGAAACCGTTGTAATTTTGCATAAGGTACCATAGTCTTACCATGGTATTTTTAAGACATGATAACGTGGTACTGCTATGTGTACCATGGTTCTAAATCATTACTATTCATGTATTTGGTATTTACATTACAAAACTGTTTCAGGTTAAACTGGTGCAGACATTAACCAGTATCCTAATCTGGGCACCAAAAGACAATATATTAAACAGCTATACTAATTCAAATATTTAAATATACAACATATATCACTTTAATATAGATTTTAAACGTGCCAACACAAACAATCCTACATGTTTTTTAAGGTTTTAAAATTAAACAAATCTGATCCCATTTAATATTACACGACCATACATTTATCAGGTGTTACACAAAATCCCTGACTTTAGATGAAAGAAAAACACACCACTGTGGTCTCAGGTAGTAGATTAAGGGGCCATACGGGATTTTGTCTGTCCCTGTATTTAGTTACCCCTACAGCCGTAATTCACGCTGTTTCCTTTGTGTCGATCTGGTGTACCTGAGCTCATACACAGATGGAGGAGAGAAAAGACCAGCGTTCTGATGAGTGCTTACGTATGTCACAGACATATGCATGAATTCCCGGCTAATGATTCATATACTTGTATTTAAGTGATGTGGTATTCTTACGAGGTTCAAAAACAATATTAAAACATAAGTTTGATTTGCAAATAAATAACTCCACACTAATTGTTAGATGATCTGGATTGTGCTCAGAGAGCTGATGATCATTGTGGCAAAGCTTGAAGCAACTGTTTGACAATGCTGACATCGCAAGAGATAGATTTTCACCCTTGGAGCTCACAAACTCTTTACTGGACTTAAAAACACTTCTCAGATGTTCCAGGCAACTTTTCGATTTGGTAAATGGCCACAGCGGTGTGTGTTAGATTAATGAGGCAGAGAAACAGGGCACTTGGCAAAGTAATTGTGCTCTCAGATTACAAGCGCGCTACCTGATCTGCACCAGTGATCAACACGCACGCACGCACACACACACACACACACACACGCACGCACGCACACACACACACACACACACACACACACACACACACACACACACACGCACGCACACACACACGCACACACACACACACGCACACGCGCACACGCACACACGCACACGCACACACTCTTTTACCATAAACACCCGCAAGACTTTCAGTCCACGTAAAGTGTCATTTGTGGCAACTATAGCGTCATGAAACAGAATATAAAAATTGCAATAAAATGTTATAGATGTTATGTTTTTAGTTATTAGAAACTACATTTCTGAAAATGAGTGGTTCATGAGTTCATGCAGAACTTCATGGGGTGGTTGCAAGGCTATTGCTAGGTTGTTTGCTTGTCATGGTCACATCTGGAGTGGTGTATAAAAGCACCAAATCATGCATCTCTATTAAACAGAGATCTGGATTAAAGGGATAATTCACCAAAAAAAATCTTTCTTCTGTGGAACACACTAGAAGATATTTTGAAAAAATCTCTGAATGGTTTTGTGTCCACACCATGAAAGTCAATGGGGTCCAGTGTTGTTCGGTTACCAACATTCTTTAAAATATATTCTTTTGTGTTCTGCAGAAGAATGAAAGTCATACAGGTTTGCAATGACATGAGGATGAGTAAATGATGAAATGTTTTGGGGAGAACTATCCTTTTAAGTTAAACTTTTGGTATTTTAACACACTGATATGTGTTTGTATGAAACCCAAGGCTAAAAGAATAACACATATTTAAGCCTGAATAAATACGGTTATCAAGTTTGGTGTTGAGTCAGCTCCACATGTTGCTGACGGGCGTCAGATGTTTTTTAAGTGACTCTGGTGACCTCTGAAGGTGGGCTGCTATGGCCTCACCTCAGGACTCTGCACTTCTAATGTGGCTTCCTGCAGGGAAACTGACCTCAGGAACGCTGGGGAAGCAGATTCCAGATCTGCTGCTGCAGACAGGGAGGCTTTGTTGGGGCTCTTGAGAGTGAAGGGCCATTTCCTGCCTTCACAGGAAGAAGTCGTATTGGAAACAGATTTGCTCTCCCGTCGGTGTCTGTGATCTGGACCTCTATACTAATCGTTAAAAAGAGAGAGAGGAAAATGGCGAGAGATGAGACATGCGAAATTGCCAGAGAACACAATATGGGTCTGCCTTGACCTGTATGACTCAAATTAATCTATAATACTTAAATTACTTTATTCTGTTTCTTGAATGTTTTTTTGCTCTTTTATAAAAACTTACTTAGACTTATTTTGTAATATAAAGTAAAAATATATAAAAACTATTAATTAATATTAATTAATATAAATATATATTTATTTTGCTTCTTAAATATATTTTGCTCTTTTATTAATCTTTATTTACACGTTAATTTCATTTACACATTATATCTATATATAATATATATATATATATATGTATATATATATAATTATATGGTTATTTATGCATTATTTTCATATTAATATAAGATTTTTTGTACGTACATTTGCACTATTTGTATGCCGCCCAGCTGCAAATGTAAACTTAAAATAGGCCAAGGCAAAACAGGTAAAAACTAAAGGAGCAATAATATATAAATTGTAATATACTTTATGTATATAAATGTATATAAACAAGAACATTTTTTAAACCCATCATCTTCATCTTTCTCAATCGTTGTATCTCTGTTTCGACCGCTCTCTCTCCTTTGGCTGGCTCCTGTTTAGCTCAGAACTTTCAAATCTTAACACACTGGAGAGCCAAATATGGGAGACCCAATCTTCAGGGCCGACACGGGCTGCCAACACAGGCCAGCGCACAAGCTGAGTCTTATCAGATCTGCTAACATAAATACTGCAGCCAGTTCACATTCGGAGTACATCCCCTGCAGGAACTCATACCGGTGGGAGTGAAGATATGAAATCTTCCAGTGAACGCGGCTAGCCATCTATTGGGTATGTATAAAACTGTCAAAGCAGAGCCAACTGACCCTGGCGTCAACCCAAACATCATCTTCCTGCAACGAGAAAACCTGAAACACACACACAACGTAAAAATACAGCTGATTATGTTTAAATGAAGTGTGTGTATGTGTGTGTCATGGTGGTTACATTAGCAGGACGATTGTTATAGTTATATAACCTGAAGAGCAGAGAGATCTACGGCTTGATTGTACAACTGTCCCATATCTCATGCATGCAGCGCAGAACGGATAACATCAGTTCCGTTTGGTTACGTTTTGTCTAAAATGTTGCAGATTTTTTTATGGTTCACAAACTCTGACCACCAGCAAATCTCTCTTTTTATTCTTTTTGCCTTCACTAAAAACTGGACTAATTGATCGGACAACGCATGTGCACTAAGAAAAAATACAACAACTTTTGCTTTGACCATCATCCACTGGCTAAGTGGCTATACAATCCAATTATACAAAAAAAAATCTTTAAAAAATTATTAAAAATACTCTTCTGTACAAGTATACACAGATATGAATGCTCTCTCTCTCTCTCTCTCTCTCTCTCTCTCTCTCTCTCTCTCTCTCTCTCTCTCTCTCAACCATCTGTAGATGCTGATAACACTGTTTACACTAGTTGCATTAGTTCATAACATTAAAACTATTAAATCAATACTTCCAGACAGCACAACAGTCTTCCTAAAATAATCTGAGTACATGTCAGTAGCCGTTTCTCTGTAGAAGTCAGGCCGTGGAAGTGGATTGCCATGGAGACGACCCTGGGGTCAGAGGAAGTGTGCCAGTGTGAGGACCCCCCACACTGAGGCAGGACCCCTGAGCTGCCCTGTGTACATTACTGCAGCTATAGTGATGTCTGGTTGATCTTTTCACTTTTTACTGTTGTAAACCTACATAGAGTAACGGATATTTCAAGGAAAGAAAACTAATATAAATAACAAAAAACAGTTAAGTGTCCAAATAACGTTTGGGTACCAGTGTACATCTACAAAACTATTTTCAGAACACATTACTGGAAAACAACACATGTTAAGATTCCATAATCCTATGAATGTAAGAATTTGATGTGCTGTGCTTATGCAGAATTTATAGCAATCATCAAACTCTTATTAGTCTGAAAGGGCTACTTCACCCAAAAATGAAAATTCTGTCATCATTTACTCACCTTCGAGTTCTTCCAAATCTGTATAACAACACAGAAAGATATTTGGAAGAATGCTTATAACCAGACAGATTTTGCACACCATTGACTACCATAGTAGGAAAAAATACAATGGTATAGTCAAAAGTGCCCCAGAACATTCTTCAAAATGTCTTCTTTTGTGTTCAACAGAACAAAAAAATGATAAAGTATTTTTCCCTACTATGGTTTTCTTTCTCTGTGTTCATCAGAACAAAGAAATGTATACAGATTTGGAACAACTCGAAGGTGAGTAAATGATGACAGAATTTAAAATTTCGGGTGAAGTATCCCGTGTTTGTTTTTTTCTTGATTCAGATTGTTGGACGTTTCAGCTTTTCCATACACATACTTGTGTAACTCTTGCCTGCTGGCGAACAACGGTTGTCAGATTTCGGTGTCAAGCCATCTGGAACAATTCAAATAAGCCCTTGGAAAGATCTGTCCCACCAGAAGGATGATATTAAATGTGTTAGCCCTGCTTTAACAAAATCTCCCTGCAGGAACTTGCGGAGATGCAATTAGTGTGAAAAAGGACGCAAGATTAAAGTTGCCTTTCAGAGTCATTCAAACACATCCTGCATTACTGTAGTCATCTAGACACAGTACACCCCATCATTAAAGCAGTCTAACCGTCTCTATCGGTCTTCCTAGCTTGTAGTGTTCAGAGTTAATCTTCATGCTTTGTTTATCTAAGCGAGTTAACACCGGTCTATTTCCCTGTATTTCGTTTCACTTCCTTGAATTTTCCTCTCATTCTTTCTTTGAGCAGATTCTTCTGCATCGCTGCGTGTCCCCGCCGGCAGTCTTCAAAGTCTTTTGTCTTTTTTTGGACGGTGAGGTAAGCCCTCGACTTTACCCGGGCAGGTGTTGGCAGTCGAGCGTAGGTGTCCTAGCAGCCCAGCAGGTGGGCTGAGGGTTAGCCGAAGCCGAGATGAATTTGTGAAGTGGTTGTTCGAAATTATTGGGTTCCATACAACAGTGAGTTAGTGCCGCCAACATGTCTCACATGCAAACACACGGCCTGTGATTGACCCTGCACAGCATATGTGTTCAAAACACTAAATGTTGTAAACGTTCTCGAAATCTGTCTGGTTATGATTTGAGGATTTTCATCCGACTGTTTTGATCGCTGGGGTTTTCCTAAAGTTGTTGGGGGCTGCACAACTTGTCAGAGCTTTGAAATGCATGTACATTACAAGATGAATGATTTTTCATGCATGCTTCTTTATATATCCAATTATATAACAAATTATACAGAACGACAAGTTTGTTTACAGTAACACTTTTAGCATCTTGCCTTCATAAAAAAGCGATTATTAGAAAAAGCAAGAATTAAAGGAGAGGTTTATTTCTACTTTTAAACAAATGTAATATAAATCTTAGGGGTCCACAGAATGTGTCTGTGAAGTTTCACCTCAAAATACACCTCAGATCTTTTATTATACCATGCCCTAAATTGCCCAGTTTTGCATGCGAGGAGAAACGAGCTGTTTTGGTGTGTGCCTCTTTAAGTGCAAATGAGCTGCTAGTCTCCGCCCCCTTTTCAACAGATAACTCAGCCAGGGCTGTGAGCCTGTGCTTCCATCGACAAAAGAAGGGTCACATAAAGCGAATGAGAAACGCTGTTTCCGTCTTTAAACACCAAACACATTGTTTTCTATAAGCGAACAGACTCCTAACAAAGGCGTCATGTTTTCTCCATGCGAAATTACACATGACAAACTGGTCGCGTGTTTACAGACCATACACACTGCTTTCTATAAGTGAATGTACCCATGACAGACCCATCGCGTGTTTACAGACCATACACACTGCTTTCTATAAGTGAATGTACCCATGACAGACCCATCGCGTGTTTACAGACCATACACACTGCTTTCTATAAGTGAAGATACTCAAGACAAACGCATCACGTTTTCTCTAAGTGAAAGTAACGTTACACAGGACAATCCCGTTGCGTGTTTACAAGCCATGCTTTCTTTGCGTGAACGGACAAACGTTTCACAATGACGTTTTACCTACTTTTAAGTTTCCCTGAGGTCTTACTTAAAAAATAACGGTACTTACAATGTCTTTATTTGCAGCTTTGCCTCGTTCAGTCTGGTGGATTTCCATTGAAAACAAAATAAATCCATTGCTCTCCTGTCAGGCTGGGAACAGTGTTCTGTGCTGCTCTGTGCAGCCAACAACACAACACTTAAGCATGCTTTTCTTAGTTTTGCCATGGTGTCGGAACTAATTCACATATGTCGCTTGCGAAAACAAAAATGGCGGCAGCGCCATGGGTTGACACGTTCAGAAAAGGGGGCGGTAATATATTATAATAACCTACCTACGTCAGAAAGCGAGCGAAATCTGAACGGCTCGTTTTCTCACAGGCTTGCAGAGATAGGCTCACGTAAACAAAGTTACTGGATTGTCATTTTTCACGTTTTCTGTGTTGGTAGATGCACCAGACACCCGATTATAGCACTTAAACATGGAAAAAGTCAGATTTTCATGAAATGTCCCCTTTAAAGTACACCCTTAACACCACTCCTAATCCCAACCGTCACTGGGATGAAAGCGAAAATGTACAAATGAGAACTCATTCCATTCAAATTGGTCACCAATTCGCTAAAACGTAAAAAAATACGAATTGCCATAAGGTTGTGTTGGTACTGACATAAAGCAAGTCAACTTTTGTGAGTTTTTTCACATCGCTTTCACATGACGTCATCAACACATTCTCAGATCTCTCGGTTTTTTTACTCTTTGTATGACTTTATTTCGCTTTGTAAGTTTCCTACATGTCAATGTGAGCTGGCCTTCTAATAAAACAGCACTTGCTGATCTTACGGTGTGGCAAAAGATGCTGAATGACTAAGCAGGAAGCCAGCAGAAATCCATTGTACAGTCAGTCAAGGACCACACCTTTGTCTCACATTAAAAGTGTTGTTGTGTCACTGAAAACGCCTTTGAAATGAGGAAAAGACCGATCTAGTTGCACACACAAGAGATCCGGCCGGGGTGAACTTGCTTGACTCAATCTGGATGTTCTCAGCAGAACACAGAGTGCTATTTCTGACCGCAGTTTTGGCAGGAGCAGTAGGGATGTTTCACTAACAGGCTGCTGGATGAACTGACTGCCATACATCATTCTGTCCCTCACATTTTGCCTATATTTGTACACCGACTGATCCGGAGAATAAACAGGCGCTCGGAGTTCAAAAGAGGCCGTTTCTCTGGCTTGTGAAGCACGGGGCTAAACTGATTCCAGTGTTTCCTCAAATAAACCACACGCTCACTGCTCTTCATTGGTCTAATAAACGTAAAAGAGGTTCTGTAACTTCTAAATAGTTGCTTGAGCTGTACGGTTGCGTATCAGTCATTGATCCTTACCACTTTGAATAAATAAATATAGATACAGATTCAATTGATCCTTCGCTTGGAGTTTGATTGACAGGCGACCGGACCGATCATAATGACGATATGAGACTGGGTTGAAGGACTGCATCTCATCAACACTGCTAGAATTTTATCGGAGGTAAAATTAGTTCTTTATGGTCATATTCACAGTTTCACCCGTTGCCTAAACGTGTCAGATACCAATGGCGCTATCCAGACGTTGTCGTTACAGCAAGCACAGTAACGTTAGGCTAGAGCTTCGATCTTTATTTTGTTTACTTTATTCCGAGTGACTTTCACATCCTGAATATATACTTCAAATGCATATTACAGACTTTCTTATTGCTTGTGGCTGAAAGTACACGTAGTTTTTTTTTCCAGAAATTATTATTTAAAGATAAATATTCTTTAGTGCAGAGGGAGCACTTTGGCTGATGTCGGGCATAGCAAAAGGGGGCGGGCTTTGGGAAGGGTCAATTGCATAGATTTTGTTAACCCTACACATGTTAAACAGTTTGTATTTTTGCCTTATAAACTAGACAGTAATGACAGGGGGGGGTGTGTGTGTTTGTGTGCGTGTGTTGGCTGAACATGTGGCTGTAATTAAGTGTCCTGAAGCTCAGGGAGCATTTATTGAGACCTGTGGATCTCCTGTCTTCTTTCTGATCTATAGCTCCAATCAACACATGTACACACACACACACACACACACACGCACACACGCACACACACACACACACGCGCACACGCGCACACACGCACACACACACGCACACGCACGCACACACACACACACACACACACACACACACACGCACACACACACACACACACACACACACACACACACAATGTCCAGCCTTTATAAAACACTGTCTGTCCTCTCAAAACGTCTTTCAGATTAAAGACACTTGGAAAAAAGCTGCAGAAGGCATTTAAATCTCATACCTGGCATTTCAAGCTTTCTCTCTCAGCTGTCAAACTGACGGTTATTTCTGCGGTCTCATTGGTGGTTTTTGCTGCGAATGGTTTGCGGTATTTATATGTGTGTGTGTTCACACTCAGTCTTACTGGAGGTCCAGATGGTTAAAACAAGCTCTCTGCACTTCAGCACCATGTATATGATCTTCAGAGTCAGAGGAGAAAAAAACGCCATACCGCTTATGTTCCTCTAATCCTGAATGCAGGAAGTGAACGATCATTTCAGAACATAATCCATATACAGAAGATTATTTCTGCTCTAGTCAAATCTATTTATTTAATATATTTACATAACATACTGTACATATATATATATTTATTTAGTATTGTAATATTGTAACACATTTACAATGTATCATTCTGTTTCCAAATATAGCCTATGTAAAAGGATTTGACAGTTCATAATAGGAAAATATATTTTCTTTGCATAAGGGGTGCTACAGATTTGCTACATACAAATGTTTAAGAGTACATAGTTGAATGACACCACAAGTTAATGGCACAGAAATTTAAAGTGAATTCAGAATTGGGATTGCATGCTTGCAATGTGTTGGTCAAGCCTTCATGTTGTTTATGTGTCTGCCCTCACACACCCCACACTGCAAACAAACAGCATGATGTGACAAAACTGCTGTTTACCTGTGATGTACACAGCCAGCAAAGTTACTACACTGCAGACGTGTGTTGATCATAACAGGAATATTCATCTGATGTGTAATGATGTGTGTGGTCAGGTGTGAGAACCAGCACTGTAACTGGATATGAAGACAGCTGTGGGGGAGGAACACACGGGGGATTTGAGGTAAATTGGTGTGGTGATTGTACTTCACTCAGTGAGGAATGGCTGAGGCGAGCTGGTCTGCTAAACATTCGCGGGCCTTTTCTTAATCAAGGTTAATTAGCCATAAAAGAAAAAAGCCAGGGCTTGCTATCAGGTTGCTATGGTGTTCTGAATGGTTTACAGCACATTGGTTGCTAGGTGGTGGTTTATAGGCCATATTCTGGTGTCTATATATGTGGGTCCATTGATTATTTAACATTTTTAATTTGTAAACAGATTTGTAAAGGTCTGTTTTGTTTCCTGCCAGACAAACACCATAATCTACACAAATAATAATGTACCTCGCCTTTCCTTAACAAGTTACGTACCAAACACACAGGTTGTGATGTTCTTTTAGAAATACATCTGACCTTTTTAAAGCTAAAATACATAACTTTGGTTCAAACAAAAAACTACTGAAAAATTGCGTCTTTAAAAATCTGTTAAAAACATCCCCCGATTCACAGAAGCAAGCTTAAAATAATGATTTATAAGTTGAATATGGTTTTGCTGGAATTGCTTGATATGCAAAGTAACCGGATATGGTGACACTGAGGCATTCAATTATTATATTAGTGTAACATTTTTACATGCAGGTCATTTTTAAAACAAAAACGAAACAAAGTAGGAGATACATATTAGGGAAAAACAATTATTTGTAAATTAATTCTATTTATAAGACCAAATGCTAACACCGTGTCTACACCGGACGCGACCGGCGCAATGCGACACAAGACATTAGAAACGCATTAGAACCAATTATCATTTAAAATTGTGTCCACACTGGATGCGGCGCAGCAAACCCATTAGAACAAGCAGGTTGTCATGTCGCGTCCGGTGTAAACACGGTGTAAGGAGTATAACCATTAAAGTCTGTTCAGATATGTCAATTGAAAACTATCTCTCTCGGGTCTAAGGGCCCACCTAAAATTGTGTGAACACCTCCCATTCTGCTTCTTTACTGAACTATATCCACCCTGTAATTATGATCTACACTGACCGTCTCTGACATCCACTTGGGTTCAGTCTGACCTAACAGACAATGTTAAATGCAAAAAATAAAGTTGACATCTGTTGTGTCCCAAAGGGGAGTGGTTATTATTCAAGATCAGTTTCTCTGTATGTCTCTGTCTGTCTGTCTCTGTCTGTGTGTTCGAGCATGTCTGCTGTGCAAAGAGTCAACAGAGAAAGAAATGTTTAGTACTTTACTGAGAAGGCCACTGGGATGGAGCTTTTCGATTGGATGGTGTTTTAGGTCGATTGACCCCCAACTATTTTTGTCTATACTATCCGTCGCTCATCACAATATACGTTAAATCTACATTTTTCTTGACTTTAGTTTTTGTTTATTATTATAACTTTAGTGCTTTAAACTTGTTTTAGTTTATTTTTCATTTCAGAAATGTACCTAAAATAACCTAACCGGACTAAAACCTTGTTTCTCTATTTTCCATTCTTTCTATTCATAAAATATGTATTGGTCAGTCTTTATGTTTGCCCATGGATTTGGCAATTTAACCAATAAAAACTATTAAAGGGAGCTTGTCAACACTGTAAAAAAATTCAGCCCTCTCCAAATCAAAAATTTCACAAACGACACAAAGGATAAACATATGAAACCTCAACTGAGCCAATTAAAAACAAATGATGTTACCAGTCACTAGAAAATTTTAATTTGGACTTTGGGATTTTTTTACAGCGAACTTTGATAACAAAGTGTTTCATTACTGAAAAATGCAGTGTTTTTTCTATTCTTGTAAAGTGGCAGTTTTGGAGATACAAGCTTTCCTTCCAACAGCGACGAGATGCTGTCTATACAGGCAGTTCACTAGGTTTTGGATCAGATCTACAGTCACTCATATACACACACTACCCAGCCTGACCCCCTTCATCCAGACATAAACACTTTTATGTACGCACACACCGCTCTCTCCAGCCCTCAGCACCCCCCAAAACCAGACTGAGGCCCCGGGTCAAAGTTCAAGAATAAACCCCATTTCCTGTGGCCTGCAACATCAAAATGCCTTTATTATTCAGATCTGTCGTCAGACCCACTACAAACGGCTCCAATCCAGAGACCGTTAGGCACCACAGAGACCACCGTCTACCAGATGTTCATAAAACACTGAAATAAACAGAAAACAATCAAAACCAAATTCATCAAGGAGACACAAAACAGGCAGAGCCGATCATGTGAGTGCTGACGTGATGCTAAAATAAATCAAGCACAACAGGAAACATATTAATGTCATAATGGACAAAGAATGATTCCGTTTTGCTTATCAAAGCCTTTTTGTTCACATGGGAACATAAAAAGAAAGAAAAAGAGAAAATGTTCTTCTCATGACCGCGATTTGAACGCTAATGTGTTTAGTGGTGTTGAACGCTAATGTGTTTAGACACCACAGCGGCTAATTGTGCTCAACATCCTTCACACAACACATTAAAAGAGTTTTTAACATGGACGGATGCCTTCAGGACCTTGTCTGGGTGACGCGGCTTTATGAAACTTCCCGGGGTGCCACATGAAAGAACCCCATGCTATTAAAGACCCCAGTTCTTCTTTTGCTCTAATTGGGACCATTGGATACCCAGATGCTTTAGAATGTGCGTGGATTACAAATCAAACTAACAGGCATATACAGTATATGTTCACACTGGCCTCCATACAACTGTGTGTGTGAGAGAGTTATAAACACTCAACTCATGTCTACTGTCAAAATCTGCTCTCTGTCTTACTGCACATCAACATGGAAATAAACTTTCACATGCACTTCTGTTATGCTTTCTTTAAGTTGAATCACGTGTGCTGTAGTAATTCTCACTTTTAAAGGAGCAGCTCCTCCAAATCTTGTTATTTACTCGCCGTCATGTCTTTCCAAAGCCAGATCGACACTTCTAGCACACACCTGTAATTGTCCTTTGCTTCCAGTTGCCTACAGGTGTCAGCAAATTTATTCAGTATATGACAATAAGCCACTACTGTTAGTCCCCGTGTGACCAAGACGAAGAGATTTTAACAGTCAGGTTTAAGAACAGATCCCTAACTAGAACTGATGACTAATAATATTTGTTTGGAACTTTAGGGATGGGCATTAGCACATCATCTTTCTGACCTCATCACAACAAGATATCACTGATCGCGGTTTTAAACAAAAAGTTGAGATTGCAGTTGCCGTTCAAAAGACGTTAAACACTGCACTCGGCTGCTGTGCTTTGTGTTTCTGTTCATGTTAAATCCGGTTTAGGAGAAATCGTTTTAAGCATACATTTTACGCTTTAAAGGTTGTGATGCACATTCACTTCACACTAAAAACACTAGTATAAAATCACACTAAAGCATTTACATCTATTGTGAAGATCTTGATATAATATTAGTATGTGCAGTACAGTACAATCTACTAAAATAAAGCAACAAATGTTTGTCTGAGAAACATATGAATATTAGTAAACACGAAGGCATCTAACCAGAGTCTATAGAAACTTTATTAAAAAGCAGAAATATGTTTGTGTGTCTGTGATCAGTTGTGAGAATCACATTAGTCAACAGAGTGATTAATGTCATTTTGATCAGTGTTTAGTCATCACGGATGTCTGGATATACCTCAAGTCATGCACTTGAATCTAAATGAGAATTATTAGGAAATTAAAAAATGATAATATGGCTTAAACCTCAATAATGGTTTAATATCATCAAGTCAGAACAATAACAAACTCTTCTGACCCCCACATGCTAGGTGTTGCTGTTACAGTACAGACAAAACAAACATAAATATTCTTATTTTTGGAACATTTACATTTATGCATTTGGCAGACGCTTTTATCCAAAGCGACATACAGTGCATTTTAGTCTATACACCAGTGTGTGTTCCCTGGGATCGAACCCACAACCTAGCGCAATGCTCTACCAACTGAGCTACACAGGAACACATCCAGCATATGATTGTCGCAGAGGTGAGGTTGTGGAAATGTTTATGCATGATATATTCAGGTAAAAGCAACAAACACAAACGTCCAAACGTCCAAAATCATGTCAGAGGTAAAACCACCTGTTCTGACCTATTTTATCTGATATCGCAGCTAAAACATATTTGAAAAAATTATATTTTGTGTTAATTTGCACCATTTCTGTTTGTGTATAAATAGAACATGTTTGAGGATGTATATTAGCAAATGAAAAGTAAATCTAAGGAGGTCAAACTAGTTTGGCGAAGCTTTTAAATAAATCTTATATATAAAGTGATATGTTACTACACAGTGTGTACTATAATTATAACGCAACGTTTAAAGAAAACGGACAGCTCACCAAAACATCATTTTGTCATTACTCCTAATTACTGTAACTATTTTCTTAATATAGCACAGCCATCCATTATTGCGTATACACAAGGTAGGTCTTTTATATTTGAGGTGTTTGCAGGTAAAAGATGATGACGCACAAGCCCACCAGAAAGCTTGTGTGTGTGCGTGCGTGTGTCAGACAGTGATGGCTGGTGGGCTCTCAGCAGGGGCATTAGAGGGTCACATCACTGGTCAGAGTAATTAGGCAGACAGTGGTCAGTCTGTGCCGTCAGATGTTTGAAGCTATTGATGCCGTCTGCCCTGCAGCTGCCCACGAGACCAGTGAAAACCAGCGTGGTCATACCAAACACGTCTATCTCTCATCCAGCTACTTTTACTACTTTCTCTAGTAGAAGATTATTTGTGCTTAAACCAGAAAGTCAAAAAAGAGCTCATTTTTAACATATACAAACTAATTTTATATACAAACACATTTATATAATATATGTAGCTATAATATTGATATACCTTTGTTTTTACATATAATAATATACCTTTCTATATTTATATAAGTTTTTATATACACAGGATTTACACATTGTGTTCAAATTATAATACATACTATAGTAGCACTTTTAACATGAGTTTTTATAGATTTATTTAACTAGTTTAATTGAAAATGAATACGTGTGCTGTTACTTTGGGGCATATCCTGCTATTTCCATTTACATAAAATGGTCCACTTACATCCATTGTCCATGAAACAGAATATTTCAGCAGAAACACCTTAGCAACTGTATAACACCACTATAGCAACACCCTAGAAACCACCACTAAAAACACGTTTCCAATGTCTAACCAAATATTGGGAAAGTTAGTAAGGTAACGAAATTTTACACGTGCAGGCATTACTCACATTTGCCTTGAAAATATACAAACATTATTGTAAATATAATATTACGCCTATAATTAAAAGCTTTCATTGTGGGAATTTCTGGATTCTAATTTTGGATGAGATATTCCTCCTCTTTTGCAAGTGTAGCTGGTTTTACAGGTACATCTAACA
The DNA here is from genome assembly GCF_024868665.1 of Triplophysa rosa. Lineage (NCBI taxonomy): Eukaryota > Metazoa > Chordata > Actinopteri > Cypriniformes > Nemacheilidae > Triplophysa > Triplophysa rosa. The sequence continues at coordinate 17,159,715 of NC_079909.1, read as the reverse complement.
GTCGATTCCCACGATCCTTTGTGCCCCGTAGCGGAGTCATGACGTTTGTTTGCTGACTCACCTGAAGTCGCACACTGAGTCCGTTACACCGTTAAAACACAATCAAATGTCATAACGTGAGTGCGTTCCCTCGGGTGCGTCGTTGCCCGTGTAGACCGGTTTGAAATGTTACTTATATTACTGCTGTCTAAATTGACATTTCACTTCAAAGAGTGTAAATATGCATAATGTAACCTGCATTTTATGTTTCAAAAAAGATGGCAAAAGAAATAGAATGCAAAATTCTGCTTTAAGAAGTGTAAAAAAGAAAACTTCAGGGCTGTAAATGTTAGATTTTCATTTAAAGCAGTTTCAGCTGGTTTACACTGAAATAATATCCCAGCACAAGGGATTCTTTATTGTTCTCAGAAGGACAGTGATTTAATCCTGCTAGTCAGGCACATGGTATTGATCAAGCAACTTCACCCCAACGGTTCGCGTGATATTTCACCAGACATATTATGAAACAGCTGATATTTCTGGAAGTGGAGGCGTTAAACTCAAAAGCATTGACTGTGAAGCATTTACCTGAATTACTCATTCACTCTTACCAAACCTGTTGCACTTATCGTTTCAATGTCCGTTGAACATCTATGACTATGAAGCAGCACTACTAGAAATACAGGTCAATGTGAAGGACAAAATTCAAATGAAAACAAGCAAACAACTGACTCGGAAACACCTTTGTGCTATAAAAATTATACACTTGGACATCGTTTGATTGCTATTAAAATAGTTACTTTTAAAGTGTAAAGGTTTGTCATATTGACATGCCACATCCTCACAATGCAAAGTTTAATGCTGCTTTTTACAATATCTCATTTTGGCTGAATTCATTTCACCTCACGTCCTATTCTAATAATGCAAATTCCAGAAAATAATTTCAATTATATTTTATATAGTGCTTTTCACAATTTTCATTGTTGCAAAACAGCTTTACATACATCATCATTTTATTTTTATCGTTTACCTTTTTCTTCCTCTTGTACTTTCTCCTGTACTTTTTTGATGTGGACCTAAGGGTCTGAAATAAAGCATGAATGAATTAAAAAGATATTAATAATAATAATAATAATAGTAGAACTTGAGGGGAAAAATGAAAGACAGTACTTTCATTCAAGTTAGCATGCTTCCTAAATGGGAACTAAACTAATTTTCACAGCTCTCACATGTATATGTGTGTGCACACATGTGTGCAGGGGCGGATTTAGTGATTTGGGGGCCCTAGGCAAATCCATGTATGGGGGCCCCAACTATGCGCCATTTTACTTTACTGCAACCCTTATTTTTCTTCCTCCTCAAAGCACACAACTTTTCACCCCCAGTCAAAGTGACAGGGGAAAACTAAGCTTAATAAACACAGATACTCACTAATTAAAAAAAATCATATGAATCGTTAGCACCTTACTGACGTTATTATATTAGGCTATGTCTTTATGTGCCTATCGGTCTGCGCAGTGGATTCAAACAACCTTTCTACCTTTGAACTGGCCCTCTCCTGCCAAGCACGTTTGACAGATGTTTTGGTCGTCAGTCATTATAACTGTTGTCGGTGTTCATGGAGAAATACTCGCCGGCACATTATCATTGCTCGTAGCCGGGAGAGTGCTGTGTCTGGTGGGAGAGAGAGTCGCTGCTGCTGTAGGAGCAGCGGTGGAGTTTGTGTGGGGAAAAAGCAGAGACTTTGGCAACAATCTTTTTTAAAACGTCCTTTTTCCTCTCTGCTGATGTAGCTGCGTTTCTTTGTTGTTTTATTTCCCTGCGACTTTAACTCGTTTTGCAGATAATGTACCACACAATGACACTCTCCCTGTGGGCAGTTCTACTAATTCCACCGCTGCGTTAACTTTCTCTAGCTGCAGCTGGTGTCGAACTCGTCTCGCGCATATACGATGCTAATGGAATGATCCACTCTAATCTATAATGGGGTGGGGGAGTGCCTTCGTACAGATGTAATAAAGTAAATCGTTAACAGGGATATACCGACTATTTTGATGATTACTTGGGACTCTATGTGGCTGCTGACATGGCATATTGGTTAAGTCCACCCCTTTCTTTTGGGGGCCCCTGGTAGCTCGGGGCCCCAGGCGATTGCCTACCTTTGCCTAATGGGTAAGTCCGCCCCTGCGTGTGTGTGTGCAATTTAATCTTTGACTTTTGACAGCCGTGTTTAAGGTTCTAGATGTCCAGGTGGAGGGAAACGGCCTAATACACATGCCATCTATCTCTCTCACCCTCTCAACTCTCTGTGAATAAACACCAAACTGGAAATTATTACTCACTGAGAGACACTGTTGCAAGAAATGTCAAAAAATGAAAAGTACAAGCATTCCCATGATCCCCGCACTCTGGCCCTTTCGACAACCTTGTGGAAAAGGCAATCCCAGAATGCACTGCCACATTCAATTCAATACTAAAAATGATCAATGGTCATGTTTCATAAAAAATAGACTGCCACCCAGTTTGCCTATATTTTGAATATAAAGTAAAGAAAGGAGAGACATGCAGAGAAGCAAGACAGAAAAGAATGTGAATGCTGAATGCTGTGTCTGAGAAACCGCATTATAAACGCACAGGTCACACGGTTAGTGCGACTGCCATGTGACCCTTCACAAGACCCTTCTCCCTTTTTTCAGCTTTTCCCCATCTCTCTATCTTCTCCATTCTGTAAAGCATGGGGCTGCCCGCTGACTTCCTCCTCGTTTAGTTGAGCGGACAGCTCTTATACAACATCCATTGAGCTGAACCCAGAGAGAGCATCAATACAGTATTACATCATCAGTCAGCCTCAGCAATGATCACCGTGTGATCAACTCAATGGGAATGCTATCGGCGTAACTGTGCTGTCTAATGGCAAAAATCACACTGTCGTGTCTGGTTTGGTCTTTAAAGAATGAGGTGGTTTACTCTTTTAAGAGATTGTATAATACTGTATCTGTGCCACAGAGAGTCAAAGAAAAATCCGTTTTTTTGCACTAAAGCAAAAGTTTACCCAAATTAAAATTCTCTCATAATTTACTTTCCCCCGTGTCATCCCAGACGTATATGACTTCTTAATAAATGTATTCAAAAGCAAAACGATATGATAATTAATATATTGTGCTTATCGGGAAAAATTGAAATGTAAACAAGCAGATCCAAGAAATAAATTCAAATATGGTGACCAGTGTTGGGCAAGTTACTCTGAAAAAGTAATTCATTACTAGTTACTAGTTACATAATCAATAGTGTAATTAGATTACTGTACAAATTATTCTCTCCAAAAAGTATTTAAGTACTTATTACTAATTACGTTCTATATCCTATATCAACCTTGATTAGTTGAGTGATTCAAGGATAGACACGAAACGGCTCTTTTAATTCATTCAAATAAATAATATAAAACTACATAAAGTAGTATTATTAACTGACCAAAGTATTACAAATGTAAGAATTATACATTAAAGCGTGGATTTTAAAGATAGACTTTGAATTTTGATGTCAATTCCACTATTGCACACACATATATTACACACAGTATTTACTTTATTTACATCAGAAGTAACAGTAATTCAATTACAGAAAAATTAGAGTAATCCCTTACTTTACTTTTTCAAAGGAAAAGTAATTAAATTACAGTAACTAATTACTGAGTAACTTGTTACACCCAACACTGATGGTGACACGTATATAACTTCAAATCTCATCGGTTCTCACATACCCCATGATGAAACATACAGTATATGACAACTAGTCACAATATAAAGGCAGCGTTTTAACCCTTTCATGCAATAATTTATAACAACCTACGTCTGTGTTTATTGTTTTTAGGGGATGTAGGATTTGAATTTTTTCGTTCAACTAGTAGTGACCTCCATGCTTGAAAGGGTTAATATAGAAAAAAAGTGATACATATACAGTATATTGTACATCTGGGATGACATTACATTCCTGTTGCTCAGTTGGTAAGAAAATGGGTTTGATTCTCAGGGAAAACACATACTGATAAAACAATGAATAGCTTGAATGGACTGCAAGTCACTTTGGAAAAAGGCGACTGCTTAAAGCATAAAGGTAAATGCACGGAGAGAAAATAATGAAAATATTTTTCTTTTTAGGTAAACTGTTCCTTTAACATGAAGAAATTAAAGCTACACTAATGGAAAAGAAAAAAATACCTCCAGAAGCCAAATACAGGAAGTCCAACAGAGTGACAGTGATGTCTATATAAAAAAACTCTCATCTCATTCACGCTGTGACATACTGAGTCTGTCTGTTCTATGTATTTACAGTGGGACAGCACTTGACGTGTGCATTCTTCTGTCAGCAACAGTATCAGGGTCAGGGCGGTGACCTCAGCTTCCTGTCTCCCAATGCCAGCCTTTGTGTGGCCACAGAGTGACATCATAATCACCGGCCACCGCTTGCCGTTCATCTGCACTTTACAACACTGCAGAACTCAACAGAACCAGCTTTGTGTGTATGTTGGGCGAGAGCAAAATAGACAGAGAGAGTGTGTCCTTCTCACTGTTAGTCTGGTTTTAACTGCATCAAGGCCAGAAAAACCTCGACTCCTCCATTCAAGACCATTTCCTGCATTTCAGACATCAGCCAACCTGCACACTTTCACAAGCTCAACGCATCGGTTCTCTGCTGACACCGAAAGGCATTGTGGGTCATGAGAGGTCACAGCACACACTGTGGTGATGCTGGTTGGTCATTAGACCTCTTGATCTTTCGGATCCAGATGAATATGAATGAATGACATATTATAATAGCATGCCCTTCATGTGGAAAGCTTAACAAGTCAAGTGCCGCTCTGTGCCGACACCGTGCCAGCTGACTGCCTTTCATATGGTGATGATTCCAATGACATGAAATGGAAGAGGAAACGAAGCAAGATGTTATTGGACAGTTCCGAGTTTTGAGGCCATCGGTCATGTCATTTAAAAAGTGACATTTGTACTAGTGACAAACTGGAATGTGATATTTTGGTATGTAATGGCAATAATCTGTGTAATCTTTGGAACACTAAACCTTCTGGTGTGAATTTGTAAAACCATAAAAAAGAAAAATCACAAATGAGATGAAAAAGATCCAGAAATCTCACAAAAGTCTCCATTAGGGTTTCAGAAGAGATCTCCAAACTGAGCTCAGATTTGCCAAGTATGCCATCAGAAGTCAATATTATTAAAGATCTCGAAACGAACTCATCAAATCTACCCAAATAGTATTTTACTTATCGTCTTATTATACTCTTAATGTGTGTTAATAAATGATTTCATTTGTTTTTATTTCTTCAAGGCAATTTTAGAAGATACACTTAAGTTGATACCTAAATGAAACATAACTGAGATCTCCACCATGTCTAAACTTCAGTGAGTGTGGTCTGAGCACATTCTATCATGTGTGTATGTGTTGTTAAAGCAAACACGACATTCTTCCAAATGTGAAACACTCTGAAGTCTTTTTTCAACTTCCACACACACAATCTTGTGTTCTTTTAAGCAAAGTCGTGGAAGAATGTCGAGCATTCTTTCCATGTGTCCACAATGGCACCTCTTGCTTATTGTGGCTGTAAAGAAGCATAAACTTGAAAACAAACACTCTCTCACCTCTGAGCTCTGGTCATGTGACACGACTCACAAGAGTTCACAGCCTTCATGACTCTTCCTGCGTCACAGGAAGATAGAAACAATGTGCTTTACCACGTATAAAGGATATGTTTACCTACTTGATCCAAACTGAATTATAAAAACGTACGATAAAACATAAAATTATTAGGGCTGCCAAATGATTAATCACGATTAATCACACCCAGAAAAAAGTTTGCGTTTACATAATATACTGTATGTCTGTGTACTGTCCATATTGATGTTGTATTTATAAACAGATACACATACATGCATACATATTTAGGAATTATTTACATGTATTTATTTCTATATATGCATGTATGTGTATGTTTTTATAAATACAAATTAAATATGCACAGTACACAAACATATATTGTGTAAACACAAACTTTTATTCTGGGTGCGATTAATCGCAATTAATCGTTTGACAGCCCTAAAAAAGTATTACAAAACTACTGCAATGGACTTTGAATAAATCTGAATTGGGTATAACTAAAAGTTTATTTCCTTATAAAAGATAAAACCTGAAACAAATGAGACAAGTGTTGACATCCAAAATAAATTTGGACAGCATGATGACTTTGTTATCTTAGCATATCTGGGCACAGTTTGAAAAATGCCTGAGATTTCTTCTGGAGCCGTTGAGGAGACACACGTGAGATCACAGCGGACTTTTACTCCTCTGTCTATGGGAAGATATAGTCAATATTAATTGGTGGGGTTTTTTTATTACAATTTTATTTAGAATATTTTATGTTAAAAGGTAAATGAAAATTAAATTATTAGTTGTGATGGTAATAGTCAGGTTTCATCAGGAGTAACGAAGGTGTCAAGAACACTTAAAGCACAAAACCCATAGAAGTGCATCCAGAGATGTGAGTGTTTTATAACTGTGCGTGTGTGTGTGTGTGTGTGTGTGTGTGTGTGTGTGTGTGTGTGTGTGCGCATCTGTAAATTGCTCTTGTTTTTCCACATCATCACTAAACCCCAGTGAATTTAGAGCATGCCTGATGTTGAGATGGAACGGACGTGACTTTACAATGTTAACATTCTGGATTTGCATGATCCGAACAGCCTCAAGGCTCCTGCTACTCTCTCTCTCTCTCTCTATCTCACTCATTCACACACACACACGCACACACACACACACACGCACGCACGCACGCACGCACGCGCGCACACACACACACACACACACACACACACACACACACACACACAGTTCCAGCGTTCCGTTTCTCTCATGCACACTGATAAAAACAGCACAGTTGACATTCTTATACAGCGCTTGAGAAAGTTCTGTGTAAGTAATGTAAACAGAGTAAGTGATGTCTGGTCAGGTTAACTGCTTAAAAACAAAATGAGAAAGAGGTGGTAGAAGATAGCTGAATTCGGAACAAAACCCTCACATATCTTATCCTGTGTTATTCCCTTTTCTAAAAATCTCCTCTATCTACATCTTAAGTGAATGAACTTTTGGCATTGCACGATCATCGGTCTTCATTTGGGACACCTCAGGAAATATAACAGACTTCTCATCCGCCTCACAGATAAGAGATTCAACTGAGAGACCTTCACTGCATAAAGTAAAGAAGAGGAGAGTTGAGGAAAGTTGTATTTTTAAAATGTATACTGAATATAAATGAAGCCATTAAAACTGCCCAAAATATTTCACAATACCAGAAAAGATTTAATGGATACATGGTTCCAACACGATTAAAAGATTTCATCACTGGGTGTGTTGCATTAACCATATAATCCAGCGGTGAAGACAAACACATCTGAATCAAACACAACACCAAACTCTGATCCATTTGCTTTCAGCATTGTGAATCAAAACAATTCCCACAGTAACCCCGCAGACCAACCCTGACCCGCTTTCACATTCTCAAAAGTAAAAATAATAAACCTGGTGATGTTAGTATATCCACTTCACAGCAGACTCTGTCTTTTCCTAACAATTTATTATTGGTCTGTGAAAGATCATGTTTGGCCAGCAGAGGGAAATGGCCTGTGACCCTGGAGGCCGTGTTTGGCCTTCCTCGTGACCATGAGAATGAGCACCACTGCAAAGCCTCGTGGGATATGCCGTCGGTTCGACCCCCAGGCCTGTTTCTTTTCCCAGGTTACAGATGGGCCTTCAAATTCACCCATATCTGTAGATCTCTGCCGTTCGGTTTGAGGTTTAAGTATTGACTTGATTTAATACAGGGGAGGAACTGATGTGTTTTCAATGGTCATGTTTCTTGTGGTAAAATGTGATCAATGCCCAACTGAGATTTATTAACTCAGAAACGTCAGACCACGAGGGACTAAGCATTATACTGTGTCTAAAACCACTGGCACTTGACTCATTTACCTTTCACTACACCATCAGATATAGAAAAAAGCGAGCACTTGAAATCTGTCAGACCAATAAACATCCTACATTTTTTTATATTATTCACATTTCTGTTTAATAGTGTTTCTCTCGTGTGGTCTTCTTAAGATGGTTTTCTCTGAAACATGGGAGAGATTGACCTCAGAGTGACAGCTTTGGTCTGTGCCCTGACTGATTCTTGTTTACCCAGAATTCCTTCTGTTTACCCAGAGGTCCTGCAGAGAGATGGGCATTCATCACATTCACCTGGGTTCAAAACTGGCCAGTAAAATACCATGTGTGTGAGACAAAGAGAACACTTTAAGAACTAACACATATAACAACGCAGCACGTCTGTCAGCACTGTTTCATTCATTACAGAGCCTGACCCACACAACACCTCTCTACTATTATCAGGTTTTTGACCATTTGACAAAGATTTAGATTTATAACAGTTGCGACCTCATAATGCAATATACAGTATATCTATACTTTATATATCCAACTCATTTCTCATTTCAATTCACCACGAACTTCATTAGAGCTCTCAATGTAATGACACAATTACAGTGTATTAGTGCTTTTTGCTTTTATAATGTAGCTCACATCTTGCTAATACAGAAAACCTACAAATGTGTGCGTTTTGAAGGCTTTTATATAGAAAAGTATAATTCCTATGAGCCTTTGAGGACTGTGCAAAAGCTTGAATTCACACATGTGCACACACACAAAGCACTAATGTGTGCATTAACATTTCCCTGACATGGCCGAGCCATTAGCAGCTGGTATAATAGAGCGAGATATTAATTCAGGAGGAGAACTCGGCTAATGAAGAGGAAAATGAGTGGGGGTGTATGGACAGAAAAGCCAGAAATTGAATAGTTTTCTCTTGAAGAATCGCAGTCAAGCTCCTATGCCAACAACAGGCATTAAATGGCTAGTCCAAACATGTTTCCATCCTTGCTTTTAATGCACTGTGCAGTTGCCTTTTTGGAAGCGTCTCAGCGTTGCAAGGATTTCAGATTTAAGAAACAGTAACTGTGGAAAAATCACCCACAATTTCCATTGTATTCTGAAACATCAAAAGAAATCTACTATTTACCACAACAGGGCTGCCCCCCAATAAATGTAGGCCACATTTCCTTTAAATTCGTTTTTTTCTTCTCTTAAAATCCCTTAAATAGATTATAAACCAATAAATCCAAACCACTTTAAAGAAAGTCAACTACCCCAATTGTAACAGATATACTCTGAGCATGCTCTTATGCATGGTGTTTAATGGATGTTGCCCTTGGGAGGCAAATGGCTCATTGACACAGACATTAACACTTGGACATTAGTCTAAAGGTGGCACCACGGTGTCACAGATCATTGTTGAAAAGCTCTGTTTGGCTAATTGTGGGCTGATGGCAGGTATGCAATACATGTGTTGTCTACTCGTCCATCTCACCCACAGAGTCTATTGTGAGGTTCATGAGCACCGGAGTCAGTCCACGACTCCACTGCCACAGCACTGTTCACACCTCACTTATAAAATGGATTGTTATGCTAGAAAGGAAGATTTTAAAACAGTTTGGAGCTCACACTGAAATTCCTTTCCTCAAAAAAATGACATAAGAGTCACCAGAGAGGGAAAATTTCTGTTTTCTCTTTAAAATTTAACCTGTGTAGGGGTGAACCTCTTAAAGGAATAGTTCACCCAAAAATGGTCCCTATTGACTTGACCATAGTGATTTTGATTCTTACTATGGAAAGTCAATGGGTACAATTTTTGGGTGACCTACTCCTTTAATGTCTGTTATTGGTGTCCCCGAAATAAAATACATTTGTAAACCTTGTGACAAAGTCACCCAACAGCATTGTGAAACTTCAAAGAGAATGCAAAGGTGCTTGTGAAAAAACGGGCTTTTTCCACCATGTTCATTTTGGAACTGATCCTAAAATACACGTAAAACAGTAGCAATGTGTTGTTTGAATATAAACTTAGATACTGTATGTCATTATTTTAGAAATCAATTTCAGCAAACATTGCATTTTTCTGTAATTTTGACCAGTTTGTCCCGTTTCAATTTTCTGCAAATAAAAAACAATATTTTCATTCGAAATTTGGGAGAAATGTTGTCACTAGGTCACAGAATGAAACTGAAATGATCATTTTATCTAAACACGTATGTAGAATAGTAAATTCAGTAAAACTGTAAATCATTTTGGAGTGGTCTCTTCTTTCATAAAAAGTGAAAATTATAAATGACTTACATATATTTTACTCATATATATATCATTTTGTTGCACAGTATTTCTGTATTTAAATCAATTACATGATTGAATCAACACAAATACAGTGCAACAATATTTCATTTTTACAAGACATTCTACACCAATAATGAAAAAGTCAAACCAAACACCTTAAACATATACAGACGGATTACAGAAACCGGAATTTTAAGGTGAAAATGCACTTGTGATAGTTGATACAAAACTAACAAAAGCCGAATTTGTTTCTATCTACAGTTTTTTTTCTTTATAATTTGCTAAAATATTAAGTTGCTAATTTTGTTAATTTATCCTGTAGTTCGTTCACTACTAAAACAGTGTGATTGTGGAAAACAAAGGATTATAGGAAGGGTGACGGCAGCAAAGTCAGCATCTGTGTGCTGTTGTTAATTTAAGAGATAAATGAGTGAGAACTTCAGGCTTCTTAAGAGGTTGCCAACATGGACGGGGTGATGGTTCTGTCTCTGTGAACAGACTCAATGCTCGACCCATGCGCACTCCATCTGAAATCACTGACATCTGGCCCCATCGCACACTCACACGTTTACTCGAATTAACACACTCCACACACACTTACACACCGTAAAACCAGGCACACACTCCGTGTTTGTGTTTGCACTAGAGCTTTTAAACGTCGGCAAACATCACCAGAGCTTCCACGCTTAGAACACCAACAACACCAGCAAATGAACAACCAAGGATTGTCAGATCAAGGCCACAAAAAAGCAGCTGCAAATACTTTACCAACGGATTGCAAGAACGCAGATTTGTACAAAGTACATTTTTCTAAACCAACCAAAATACACACATCTACACATACATCTCCAGAAGAAAACAGAAAGAGACGGGGTCATTTTTCATACTCTGAAAAGATAAATGAGTGCATTGCACAGACTATAAACATTACTTTTTCATGAAGGACAATTAGGTATGCAAGCCTGCCTGTCTGCCTCCATCACTTGTATTTAAAACATTATTTTAATCATTTTGGACATATTATGAAGTCACACGCCCAAACGTCTTTTAGAGGCTCCTGGTGCCTTTTATATTATGTATTCCTCATACAGTAAGTGTTGCTATTGTACACCAGTCCATCTGTTCATGTAACCTCTTTGGAATAAGAACTACCTTTAAATATTTCATTTTTTATTAAAATGCTAAATTAAGTTAAGGATCATGCACGCTTTACAGGCCGCATAATTCCTTTTTTGGCACAAAGGCCAAGATAAACAACATACCTGCAAGTCATAACAACAAGTCTTTCTCTCTTGGTCAGTTCAGATTTCAACTTTCTAATTGCAACACTGGAAGCATAAATGTGACCCTGGATCACAAAACCAGTCTTAAGTAGCACGGGAACATTTTTAGTAAAAGACAAAAATACATTGTGTGGGTCAAAATTATAGATTTTTCTTTTATGCCAAAAATCATTAGGATGTTAAGTAAAGATCATGTTCCATGAAGATATTTTGTAAATTTCCTACCTTAAATATATAAAAACTTTATTTTTGTGAGTGGATGGTCTGCCACAGTGCCCCTGATTAACAACTTCAAAGGCAATTTTCTCAATATTTAGATTTTTTTGCGCTCTCAGATTCCAGAGTTTTAAACGGTTGTATCTCAGCCAGATGTTGTCCTATTCTAACAACTCATATATCTATAGAAAGTTTATTTATTCAGCTTTCAGATTATGTAAAAATCTCAATTTCGAAAAATTGACCCACAAGACTGGTTTTGTTGTCCAGGGTCACAAATACATTTGTCATGAATTTTGTATTGATTAATTCTGACATCACACACTGAAAACAGGTCTCAACCTATTTCAGTGTAATTTGGAATCTTATATGAGGTCACCATCTGCAATGACAAGCCTTTCAAACAAACTAAAAGGGATTAATAAGTCTTTAAGCAGATGTGTTCAGATGAATTGGCACGACCTGCGGTGCAGCATTAGTCTGATAGCAAGGCCACTTAAAGCGAGTCGGAAGCTTAATGAAGCAAAAGTCAATTTCTTCACCACCCGGCCAGCTGCTGCGAGATGTTCCCTATGCGGTTGTAAAGAGACACAAGCAGGCTTAGCTCATTTAACACATGCTGTGAGGACCACCTGAGATACCGGTGTTGATGTAGACTCCCTGCCATCACCAAACAGCTTTCTTCAGCTCAACCCCTTTTCCATCCTGAGGGGCCAGAAAGCAAAAACATGGCGTTCTAAGAACACAACGTTCCTGTCCACTGCTGTAACGGCCTTCGAAATTTGGTAGTTCTGGCCACAATGATGACAGGAACTTAAGGAACATAAGTGAACAGGTACAGACAGAGGTTACAGCAGGGAGTGTCTTTCTAAATGTGTTTTTAAATTGACGTAAGAGATGTACTTGAGTCAAGCTAATCATTCTGCAGCCATAGTTTTAAACTCAAAAAATGATGCAAAGGCATGTTCATTTGAGGACGATGATGATGACTTACAAGTTTTAAAAATCTTTCTAAATTGAAGAGAATAGTGGTGTACATTTCACAACTGTAACGCCAGGGAAAAAATCATTGGGATCACTTTCAGAGCTATGTTTTTGTTAAACATAGACAGCAAACCAAAATTCATTCGAATTGAAAGGTTTTTGGAATGACACGTTTTGATACATTGTTAATACATGAATTTGATTTAGAGTTACATCAGTTAGCGAAAGAGTGTTTCAATGACCAATCTGACCAAATTCTTTGAACTTTTTTAATTGTATTGTGTACATTGTACATAGCTTCATTGACAGAACATTTGATATAAAAATAATTAGTCTCTCCCGGAGGTGTTGATCATTCAGTCTCTCTCACTAGAGTCAAATGTACCCAATTTTGTCATTACAGATGATGGGCATTCTGCTCCCCGATTGCATTAGTGCCGTAAACTGATACAAATCTTCATCCAGTTCATTCAAACCAGTGTGGGATTTATAGAAGAAGGGTGTTTTGTGCTGCACTTCAACATGGCAAGAAAGTCTTTTAGCGGCCACAAACGTTGTGCTCAGCTGTGTAACATCTGTAGACCTCCTTCGTCCGTCAACGTTCCGTGAAAGTCCGGCTATCCTCCGTTTAACATTTATCAAGAAGTCTTTTGCGAAACTGCGTCCCGAACTGTGCTTCTGTTCAGACTGCTCTGGGCATTCTGGTAAGTCCATCCAATTCTGAATGAGATCTGCAAAGCTGTTGTCTCCCAGAACCAACGGCTGCCGGTTACGCCCGCGGGTAAGCAGCGACGTAGTCCAGTCCTCCGGGTCGCTAGATGTCTCAAACGACGTCCATGTTTCCAGGCACGCGTCGGATGTTGATTTCGGACGAACTCGGTCGCTGGGCAACTGGTTGGTGCGGAGACATGCGGACGAAGAGACGCGGACGTTTCTGGTGCGACGTAACACCACACCCTCATCCTGCCAGGAAGCCTCGGAGTAACCAGAGTCAAACTCCAGACTTCGCTCACTACTCGGGGAGCTGGCGGTTGACGGGCCGCCTGTAGATTCCTCATCTTCCAGAGAGGTAGAAAGATGGCAGGCTGAGTCGTAGCTGGTAGTCTCGCTTGCATCGCTGATCCTCATCCGCGCCCTGCGTTCACGCTGGGCAATGAGCTGCTTACAGGCACGCAACCTCACCGGAGGCCCGATAGGGGGCACTGCGCCACTCCGGCGTAAATGCTTCAAATCCTGCAGCGATCGCATCATATAACGCATCTGTTCCCGCAGGCAGTCGCCCGATTCCTGCAGACACAACTGCAAAGAGAGAGAAAGAAACGGTTTGTTTTATTAAAAATGCAGAAACACGTTTTGAAAGCATGTCTTTTCATATTCATAAGTAAATTCCAAATAAGATCTGACAGCTACAGTATATAGAAACCGGGTCATACCGCTTTCTGTTTCTTTCCCAGATTGACTAACCCTGCCTCTTTTGACAGGCTTAGACCTGCACTAGCTCTTTGAAAAGGGCATGCTTGTGTTTGTCTGGAGAAGCTGAAAAAAACGTCTCTATTCTAGCAAGAAGACAGCCAAACAACAGCTCAATACACGTCATGTGGACACATCACACCCAGCTATCACAGAGGACGGATGACTACTAGCTGCACATCAAAATCAGTTAGAATAAATCAGTTACTCGCCACACCTGGAGTGAGTAACTACCACACCTTTCATCCACGCCATCTTACACATGTACATAAACACATATTAACTGACACCTGCATAAAATAAACGTATACTAACAATCTGACCTAGCAACAGATCATACAGGATAGGATTTGGCTCAAAGACTAAAATCTCGCAGAAATATTTTAATAGTGAAATAAACAGATTGGGTATTATAGTAATCCAAACAGGGGGGTGGAAGATATTTTAAGGGTTCAATTTTAACAGAATTTATGTAAACAGTTAGATATGAAGCTGGTTATAAATCTTTAAACTCAAATCTCCCCTCAAATTGTACAGACTGCAAGAAACTGAAATAATCTGGATCTCATATTTGTGAGGAACATGTGTTTTTTATAAATCTGAGAGCCTCTGGGAGCTCACTATAGGAAGCATAGCAGTTCCTAACTCATTGGACGTTTTGGTCCTCTGCAACTGAGGAATGCGCCATATAAAACCCATTTTAATTTCTTGCAGTTTTAATATCTCCTCACAAAGAAAACATTATAAGCATAAGTGCTGTAAACTTTGTTTATATGCATAACTGATTTCCAAACCCTAAACGCCAACACCCAAATCTTAACCTTTCTAGCACTTAAACAGATACAGCTGTGACTTATATATTGTGACTTACATATTTGTTGAAATATTTCTCTTAGTAAAATTGCAGACAGAAAATTCCTGCATTATACTCATCCACAAACAGTAGCACCCACCCAGGGTCAAGTAACTTTCGTACCTATGCACAGATTGGCATGGAGTGAAGATGCCCTGCCATATGCTGAAATTAACAGACATATCTCCATAATAAATAATCTTGTGTAATACGTTCTATAAAGTGATGTCCGATCAATTTTACAGAATAAACCAATCTATCTCTATTAACAAGACAAAGCCCCATATACGTTTATAGAGGGTGTGATTTGCAGCATGCTTACCATGATTTGAAATAGATGAGAACGTCAAAACTAGTAATTTGAAATACTCCTGAAACAGAAATAAATGCTTTTTTACTAATCATATTTTGCAATGAAGAAATGCATTAATACAAATATACATACTCTTAATTTTGCACTTTAATATTTAAGAAAAAGGTACTCTGTCATATAAATATTATGCATTTAATTGATATAACGTGGAAGAACTTTTTACTTACATTCGCTGTGAAGGAATAAAATCGTCAGTAAAATCCCAGATGTGGCACAGATGTGTCTTTTATTCTCAACTCGAGATTATGAGCCCCTCACTGCTGAGAGATCTGCATTTGTGCGTCTGTTTCATTCCAGCGTGCAAACCTTAGCCAATCAAACGGCAGCATTCCGCGCTATCCAATCAAACGGCAGCATTCCGCGCTATCCAATCAACGCGTCAGAGGCGACCAATCAGAACGCATTGCGTCTCTTTCTAAAAATAAAATCAATAACGCGGTACAGAATAGCACATGTATTTCAGTTTAAGACCATAAAACAACTTATTAAAAACTAAATTGCAAATAAAAAGAATCTTTCTGTCTGTCGGTCATGTTAGTATATGAGATGATCTTGTACTTTCTGTTTTAAGTAAGATTCAAACTAAACACATTGACCGTCACAATTTTATCCGCGACCATATTCTATTTCTTTGCACATATTGTAATCCTACTTCGTTGCAAACGTTTCTTCTCATCTTTACTTCCACACAAAATATGCTAAACGATATTTATCTGTTCTATAGACACGGGTCTCAACTTTGTGGTCAAAATACATGATTTGTTTTTATACTTTATCATTTTTGTGCCACATTTTGAGAGGACAGTCGGAATACAAGTTTGAGAGGCAAGTACATCCACACGGTGTTCAGCAGCGCCATCTGGCGGTTCGTGAGAAGTGACGCTTTAAAGTAATCGGGTCTTGAACTCAGTGTTGACAAAGTTATTCTCAAGACATTTTTTATTTGACCTTAAGTAAAGTTACCTAATAATTTATTCTACAATATCAAATATAGACAAATTTAATAAGGGTTTGAACATCCGTGTAAGCATGAGCAACTGACTTCATACAGCCACTAAAAAAATCCCACAAAGAAAATCTTTAAAATCTAAAATCAGTTATGTGTATAAAATATACAAGACATATATTTTATACCCCCATACAAAACATGTTTTAACTAATGAAATAGACTTCAGGTGTGGCTTTTGGGACTACAGCACATCTATTTTAGGATTTACTGTAATTAGAGAAAAACCTTCCCATTTCCATTCATGTTCATATTCATTTATTTTGTACCCACCCTAATCTGTGGCACGTTAGTTTAGAGGTGTGTAGACTATCAGGCACACACATAAGCATGGGTGCACAATAACACTGAGCCTCTTGAGATGCAAAGCTAAGATGTGGCAATCACATTTACATAAAGGAAAAAGAATCAACTCGTCTTTATATGCAACTCAGACCATTGTGTTATCGGATGGCCACTTTATCCAAGTTAAGAATCTTCCTGAATTGTTTAGGTTACTGTGGTAAGTACATTTATAGCACTTGTATAGCGAGTCAGGCATGCCTTCCAGATTTATTTGCCTTCACCAAGCATAAACTGCCCAATTCATCAGCTATCTGTAACTGTTATCTAGTAGTGTTTGTGACAATAGGAACCTTCAGGGTGGCAACAGCTGTTTGCTGTTCATCTATGTAAAGAAGGACGGATGCAATTCTGCTAGATCGACCTGGGCTTACGAGTACTTCATATAGGCATGTTTGCAGTGCTGATAATTCACGCTCCTAAGCAACCTAAAGAGTGCAGAACAAACTTTTCCTTATCTCTCTGGACATCTCTCTGGAAGCAAGAAAGAGTAGATCCTGTAAATTTAACTTTCAGATTTTTAAGCAATCTAAAAAAACTTTAAAACAATGTTAAGTTCAGATTCAGTCAACTTATCATTTCAGGAGCAACCCTTAAGCTCCACA
The DNA here is from genome assembly GCF_024868665.1 of Triplophysa rosa. NCBI lineage: Eukaryota > Metazoa > Chordata > Actinopteri > Cypriniformes > Nemacheilidae > Triplophysa > Triplophysa rosa. Next base: position 17,142,320 of record NC_079909.1, on the reverse strand, counting down.
GGCATATGTAATAAACAAAACTGTCAAAAGTTTCATTCTATCAGAATGTGTCTCCTCTCCACTAAACCCTTCATTGCTGCTCCTCACCTGCGTCATACTGCACTGTACTGCAATAGAGAATGTGAAGCTGACGTCACGCGCTATGTTGCGGTGGCGCAGCCATCTTGGAAGGATAATACTCCACTGCTATTATTGTTTTGATATGTACCGTTACTTGTTTTGTTTGATATATGGAGAAATCGAAGGTGAAAGAACCATGGGCTTTTCCTGAACGACTCTACGTAATGCTATTGCAGTTTTTTAACACAGCAAGACCGACCTACCATAGTTATATTTCCTAATTAAACTAGAAAAACAAAACACTGCATTGAACGCACTAGCAAACATCCTCCCAAGATGGCGCAACATTCAACGCGGCGTGACGTCGATTAACAAGCTCTATACAGAAACGTTTGAAAGGAATAGTGAATCTAATTTAGTAAATATCCATGGAACATGCTTTCAAACATTGTCAATGTCTTACTTTATAACAAAGGTCTTTAGTCATGCGAAGTTTAGTTCCAACCCTTATCAAACACATCGGCTGCACATCTGGTCAACGCCTTCAGGATGAATCACACCACTGTGAATGAAATGTAAAGATATATTAGCAAATGATGTTAAATTTTCTGAGTAAGAATAATAACAAAAGTAAATAGTACTAGTAAACAGCAATTCTTCGTAACGTTTTAAGAAAAGCGTTGATTCTGTACAGTCTTTCTATCGTTTCAGATGAATGTAACTCTTACGATATCAACGTTGACAATATTTACATTATATGACTTCGGTAACGTATCTGAGAAATACAAGAAAAAAATCATTTTTAGTTGAAAAGTCCGTTTGAGTTAACTCAAGGTGGCAGGCTTGCCCATGTACGCACCAAAAGATAAAAAGTTCATATTAGGCTGTGGCAAGTAATTAATCAATCGATTATCGTAATTTAAGTAAGTTAATACATTATAACTCACGTTGTTGATGTAACGGTGAAATAAAGCAAGGATTGTTTTTAGCGTAAATCGATGTGGGTGGCTCATGTGCATCTGGGTTTGAATGACATAGTCACGTGACAAGCGCACGTACACCGCACAGCACGTCTCCCTTCTTAAGAGCTTGTGCTGTGATTTTTTTTATTGTTATTTTGAATGTATTTATTGTCTTCTTTTACATACACATACATTTAATGCACCACATGAATATATTTGCCCCACGATAACGTTTTGGGCTGTCTCTATGTGGTGGGACACACCCACGACACACGAAAATAAAGCGGAGAAGGCCTGTTTTCGCATTTGTGACGCATAATTCCTTATATTTTTAAAACAAATTGTGAAAATGAATGTTCTTCTCCAGCAAAAGTCCAGATTCTGACCACAGTCACACCAGTAAATCAAATGAACGCCGATCCATCCTGCCCATCTCAGACGACTGGCCCTTTAATTCCCTCAGACTGTCCATCTCAGGAAGACACTCAACTTTCACCATCGATCCATTCAGTTGGAGGCGAGATCATATGAACACTTCCACCGTAACTGTTCTCGTAAATGGTCCGTTACAGTTAAGATTTCATTTTAAATGATTTAATCTACTCAGTTTAACAATGACTTCTGCTTTTTCAATCTGCAGCAGCTGTTCTTGGGTACAGAACTGGGGCCAGTTGCATAGCCAACATAGCCAACTATTCTCATAGACTAGCAATTAGTTAGGACCAATCTGTCTTACTTTTCATATTTCAATTAGACCAATCTACCTTTGTATGTAACTGACTTGAAGAAGTTAAGGTCAGACTTGAAGAAAAAAAATTAGATGACTTACTTGTAAGACTACTCTAAGCAGTTTATGCAACCGGCCCCTGGACTCTAAAGGATGACAGTCTTACAGGGTAAATTGCTGATTTTGACCAGGATGTCGACAAAACTATCCAAAGAACAGAATCCACTGATATTATGTTCAGGACGGTTTCTAGACTGAAACAAAAGTAAATATTTGTCTTGTCTACTTTTCCTGGAGAATGTAAATGTCAACTCTCCAATGTGCAACCCATTCTCATATAAATTCTCTCCAGAAGAGGGCGCCACAGGTACTCATATTGGTATCTTCAGGGGAACTTGCAACAGACTTCTTTTTTACAGTTTTTATACGGATCAAAAGGTATTTTCTATCCCCTACCCCAGAGCCCTACTGTGTGGGACAGAACACCTCAGTGATTCTTTACTGAATGACAGGTGAGCTTTTATTGAATATGAATACAAAACAATGTTTGTCAGGTTTTGTAAATGGGGGCCAATGTTGTTTGGTTAAACACGTTCTTCAAAATATCTTCTTTAGTGTTCTGCAGAAAAAAGACACACGTTTGTAAATATGTGAGGGCAAGTAAATGATGGATTTTTTATTTTGAGTGAACTGTCCCTTTAAGTAAGGGATAATGTACAGGCGGCCAGTTGTTATCGCAGAAATAAACCCCGACAGTGTGATCAGGACCCGACCCAATGCGGAAGGCCGAGAAATGCACCCCTGCCAGATTATTCCCCACAATGGTTAGGGTGAGGATTAGGTGTTAGGGGAGGGGTTAGGATTAGGTGTGGGGTTAGAATTAGCCAATCGGACATCGTGTTATTGAAGGAGGTGCATAATCTGGCAGGGGTGCATTTCTCGGCACAACACCGGCTGCTTGTACATAATCCCGTTTATTACACGGCTACTTGCTACATGTGAGAAAAAAACTGTACATGAAATGCGAAATATTTTATTAGCTCATTTTTCCGACCTTCCGCGAGGAAAATCCGTTTACTTTCGGTTTTAAGGTCAAGAACGACGTTCAATAGTCACGAACACGCAATTTGGTTGAATCATTTGTAAATGTATAATGTCAAATATGTTATTAAAAGACATATTTATATTTAACTTCTCAAAAAAAAAAAAAAGATTTCCTGCATCCGGGTTACCGTGTGTTATTAGTTTTGAGAGGTTGTTATCTGGGAATAACGAACCTGCAAATGTCGCGACTGGCCAATCAGAATCAAGCATTCCAACGAGCCGTGTAATAATTCTGAACATCTGAAAGGAGTGTCTTGGATAAAGAATAATACTACTCTTCAATTAATTGTCATTTCACAAAGGTGTCACTAGATGGCAGTATCAGTCTCTCAAAAATCTGTTCACCAGGACAATGGTAAACCAAATTTGATTCAGTATTGCATAACTTTATTTTCTAATTTAGATCATAATTTGATCCATTTTGTCCATTTCTTTGATGGGAGATCCAGTTTACATTATAGTGCGTGTATGTAGGCTGTTTGGAAATCAAAGTTATTATAGTACATTTTGAGAAATCATTCAAGACATGCTCATTATTACAACTAAAAAGATTTTTCTGATGTTTTTCAACAGTCACAGGATGGAGTGACGGGAGCGGCGTTGGCTAGAGCCTCCTCCATCTGAACTAGGATCAGAAATGAATCTTTATGTTCTTGATTAAGTTCATTAATGTTCTAATAGACTTTGCCAGGTAATGGATAGCTGAACAAGCAACATCTAGAACGGTTTTAGAAATTATTAGAAAAGCCAATTAGAAATGTTCCAGTGCCTACAGCAAGTCCTTAAATATGGTTTTAATTACTACAATTAAATATTGAAATATTCAGCCGCTAATGCCAACTATTAACCATAACATACATGTGTGCGTATGCAATCATTTAAATAAAAAATAGCAGACAATGCAACTTAATCTAGTGAATGAACTTTTATTTAAATTAAATCATTATATAGGACTTTCAATTTTAATCTTTACCAAAAAAAAAAAAACACTACCCTTTAACTCAATTAGATTTTCATTAATAATCACTATTTAATCTTACATGGTGCGAAAGTTCTGGAGCAGAAATGTTTACGTACAGTAGGACAATCGGGGAAGAAAAAAAGTCCATTGTAAACGGAAGTCAAGGCACAAACAGAAAGCTAGAAAGAGGTACGAGAAGATAGAGATGAAAAAGATGGTTAGATACTGTTACGTACATACTTTAAATATCAGTTATATTTTAGCAATTCTTTCCCCATGTGAAGCTTTTTTTTGTTGCTTTTTTGTATATTTTTTCAACTTAATTTTAATAAGGAATGTTACGCTGAAGTGAACTGATTACTTGTGCTGATAATGTCTGCTATCTATCATGCAGGACAATTAGCCGGTTTGCTATGAACGAGGACGTCGTGTAAACATCGTGTAAAAGCGCTTTCCTTTTCGATCATACTCTATATCCAACGCCTGCTGATTTCTTAAAAAAATAAGCGTTACGCAATTAAAAGTTTAAGAAAATTTGAACATCAGATTCCCTAGAGTAAAATGAAAGAATATAAAAACGTTTCCTCGCGTATTATTCAGAACAAAACACAAACAAAGGAAGGAATGAAAATAAACAACAAATATTGACAATGGAAATACAACAGTTGATTTGTGGTCACAGCCCAAGGAGTTAATAATACAGATATTAAATGCCAAACAATGCAGAGACAGTGTTGGGGTGGGGCTAAAGTCGTTGGCAATAATTGAAATTGTGTCGGGCTCCTCTGAGCTATCGGTCGTCAGGTGGAAGGAGACGTCGTGATTGGCCAGTGTAGATGCTCAGGACGTCTTCCGCTTCCTCTGCTCATCAAAACTTTTCAAGTAATCTGAAGAGGGAAGAGAAAAGAGAACATGCTGCTTACTTCTACAACAACGTAAAAAGTATTTCATTGAATAGTCTAGTTTTGCGTATTTCTCCGCACCTTGACTCATCCTCTTGCTTTTGGCATCTAGAAGAGCCCGCAGTCCTTCAGGTTGTTCTTGATGATGACGTCAGTGACGGCGTCGAAAACGAACTGCACGTTCTTGGTGTCGGTGGCACAGGTGAAGTGAGGGTAAATCTCCTTGGTTTCCTTCTTTTTGTTCAGGTCCTCAAACTTGGTGCGGATGTACTCTGAGGCTTCGTCGTAGTTGTTGGCACCTTGTTGAGGGGGAAATAAGAGAACAATGAGAAAACGGAAGGGAAACACGGTAAGGAAAGACGGAGATGGAACGACAGGAAATGAGTGAGCGAGAGGAAGCAGTACATTTTTTTTCAAATTTGCATCATCCGCCAATTGATTCATAGTAATCTTCTCTTTTAACAGTATAATGCCTCGTTATCTCTTCCAATTGATTGATATCGGCGAAACCATCTGTCTTGTTTTGGATCGATGTCCCGGCTCAACTCTGAACTGCACGTGATGAATTGCTGGCCATTTGGATATCAACATTTCAGCACAATCAAGCTTTCACAAACGTTTTTCTGTTCAGGGCCAGTTGAAAAAATTGTGATTTGTTTTTTCCATAGTGGAAAATGAATTAGAATCCCCAAATATCACTTCATGTTAAGGCTGTCTGGTCTATGGAGGAGGAGATATCTGCATAGGTAAAGCGGAAAACTGGAGATTTTTTAGGCAAATGTGCTCAAAAGCGCTGTTGGACTTGTGCACTCGATGTAGATGATTTATTGGCTGCTTTCTTGTACCTGCATACTCGGGAAAGCAGATGGTCATGGGGCTGCGTAAGATCTTCTGCTCAAACAGATCTTTCTTGTTGAGAAACAGAATGATGGAGGTCTCCGTGAACCATTTGTTGTTGCAGATGCTGTCGAACAGCTTCATACTCTCATGCATTCGGTTCTGAAGTGGAGAAAAAAAATCAAAGCTTAGACCAATGAAAAAAGTCATTATAAAAAACTTTGGGTGCCAATTCGAAAGGATCCTAATATTTTTTCTAGAACCAATTCTCCAGCTTTGAAATAAGTTGTATTATACATTTGTTTAATGGTTTGGTGTGGGATAAAAGGTACACCATCTTACCATCTCCTCATCCTCAGCCAGTACTAGATCATACGCGCTCATGGCCACACAAAAGATGATGGCCGTCACCCCTTCAAAACAGTGGATCCACTTCTTTCTCTCTGAACGCTGACCGCCAACATCAAACATCCTAATGTCAAACAGCACACATGGTTTAACAGTCAGCAGTGTAAACAGAAATCAATAATACTTTGCTTGGGGCATGACAAAAATGCCCCAAGCAAACCACAAAACAAAACATAATCATTCACACATCCATAATATCCAAGTCATATAAACTAATTTGCCATAGTTAATTTATCACAAATAAAATACTATAGAACTGCTGTCGCAGTGTCTTTAAGGAAAAGTTCACCAGTACCAATTTTATCATCTTTGTGTTCATACAGGTTTGAAACGACATGAGGGTCAGGAAATGATGAAAGAATTTTAATTTTGAGGTAAACTATCCCTTTAAGTTTAAAGTTGGAACTACTGATGTCCCTCCATCTTCTTTAGGTTCACGGACATTCACGTGTTTTATTCATGGCATTTGTTGACATTTGAGTCTGGCCTTGTTTCTATGGTAATGTAGAGGTTGAAAGCGGATTGGATGAGACCGGGAGGAAGAACAGAAGACCAGAGACTTCCTGTCTGTAGCAGGAGCCTTTGCGTGTCACACCTGTCTACAGCGGCACAGACCTGGAAAAGGAATCTGCATTGCCAGGAAATTCTGTAGTCTCTCAACCCAAACTGTCTTACGCTGAATCCTCTTTTACACGGTACGTAATACCATTTACAAAACACCCGACAACGTGATAACCCGTCTTTGACAGCTGGTTTGCGTTTGATGTTTCGAAAGGTTGGGCTGACATTTCTTCAGTAGATTAAAGCAAACTCACTCAAAGAGAATCATTCCAGCCCTGTTAAATCCCACGAACCTCCAATACCAAAAGCCATCAACAGGTTTAAGGGAAGTGAAGCTTAAACACAGAGAATTAAAATTGTTTTAATCGATTCTAGCGAGGGTTAAAAAGGGTGTTGCTAGCTAACGAAAATAGCGGAGGCTGTTAGATTGGGAGGACGAGTTGTCTGAAGTGTGAATGCGTGTGAACGCACGCGTTAGCGCCCCTAGAAAGTGCGAACAGAAATCACAGTAAACATCAGCAACGAAACAAAGAAGGCTCATGTATAGAAAGGTTACTCACTTGAAATGAAGATCCTTGAAGGTGAAATGTGTCTCCACGATGCCAGTGGTCTTCACTCGGGTCCTTAGCACGTCTTGCTGGGTTGGGATGTAGTCGGCTTTAGCTATCCTCTCCATATCATTCAGATAACTGCAAACACACGACACAGTCCTGTTGTCTTGGCTCTTATAATTCAGGCAGCAAAAGAAAAATCAAAAAGATTACTGGTTAATGTTTTCTACAGTTTATTTAATATTATTCTGTTCAGTCTTAAGATCAGTCTCTTTTCGAAACTGGAGACCGCCAAAGTGACGCTGCAGATCTTCATTCAGCTGCCAATCAAAAGTCAGGTGAAGTCACACCCTAACACACATCTAAAGCCCTCTAAAGCCCTAAAGATTTTGTTCATTCACACTGCCAGTGATTTTCTGGAATCCGTGCGTGCGTTCACACACATCCCGTGAAGACACGTGACGTAACATACTGCAATGTAATGTTACGTGCATTTCTTTAGTCGTGAAAATAGGGATTATCACGGTGAAGGATATTTCCTTGCGGTGTTTTTAGGTGGCGAAATAGCGCAATTTGTTGTTATTATTAGGCCTACTGCCTTCCTTTATTTAATGCCAAACAGGCCTAAATAATACCTCTTTTTGGCAATTTTATGGGATCAGCGGTCTGTGTGAATGGAGTTTAAGAGAAGCCACCTGTCAATAAATGTTACTGCACTCCCAAATGCCAGAAAAAAAACATCCAAAGCAATCCCACTACAACTCACATGAACAAAGAGTTCAAAACTGAATTACGAAAGAACAAAGCCCTTTAATTCGGACCTTAAAGTTGTTGTGTTTTTATTTTCTCAGTTGTTAAGAGTTCTATCAGACCTGAGAGCAGCTTCAATATTGTCAGGATCCCCGTAGACACTCGCTCTCTGCTGGAGCTTCAGTAACACAAAACAATCAGGGACAACTCGACCAAATCCAAAAGACCTGAAAATCCCTCATCACAAAGTGTGGCAGCTTTTGTTGCTTTTATCTTAGGTACACCCGGAAAGAAAAGCACTGCATGTCATTTTAGATTCTGGTGATGCTGTGGCAACAAAAATATGGGTTGTGCTGACGGCGTAGAGATTAATGATCACCTGCTATTGTTTCATAAGTTGGAGTATATAAAAAGCAAAAGTACAGTCTGTCGCTGATGCGTGTGTGTAATACGAACAATAGGCCAGGGATAAAGGTTTACTAGAATGGAAGTGTTCAAAATAACATACTTCTACATATACAACTGCTAGCAATATTGTGTTGAATTCAAAGGGAATACATGTACTCAAGTGCGTTTAAAGGTCCAGTGTGTAGTTTTTTTGGAGGATCTATTGACAGAAATGCAATATAATATACATAACTATGTTATCAGAGGTGTATAAAGACCTTACATAATGAAGCGTTATGTTTTTATGACCTTAGAACGAGCTATTCCTATCTGCATACACTGCTGGTCCCCTTGCATGGAATTCGCCATGTTGTTTCTACAGTAGCCCTTAACGGACAAACTGCTCTACAGAGCGCGTTTCGTAAATACGTTATCTCCTTCAGCAAATAAGTGAAAACGTGACAAAATTTTAGTTCTGTGCAGCCACCATAGTGCTTCGAAAGGGGGGGTGGAGGGGTGGAGTGAGCCATTGGTTGCAATTCGCAACCTTGCCACTAGATGCCGCTAAAATCTCCACATGGCTCCTTAAAAGGAATTCAGTATAAACTATTGATGCAGGGAGTATGCAGTATAAGTACTAAATTATTTTGAACAATCTTTCTTTTAGACTGGAATAAATGTTGTGAAGTCTTGATCAAGGCCAGAGTCAGGAAATATAATATTAACATTTTCCTAATAAAATAACTGTAAAAGATGTAAAATGGACATGAAGAATCTTTACTATCCAGATGTGGTCACAATGTCTCATAATTAACGTTACATATAACTGAAATACTTGATTCAGGCCAAATGCATTCTGTGGTCAAATAGATTTTATGTAATGAAATGCTAAAATGAACAATTGACCACTTTCTCTATTTTAATGTTTCTCATATCACCCTGCGGTTTCATTCATCTTGCATAATAAAATCAATTCAACTCAAATCGATATTTCTTCTCCATTTAATTATTTGTTAAGTAGCCATGTAATTACCACAGCATTCCCAACCACCACGAACAATGACGCTCCCATAGTCTTCAATGAGACCATGTGTGCCTTTAAACTTACATTAATACTCAATTCAACTAAAACTAAATGTAATGTTATGAGTAAAAGCATCTGGACCAGCACAAATTTAAACGCATCATGATAAAGCAGTGCGTATGCATTTGTATATGCATTTGAGACTTTCCATTTACATTCATCACTCTTAATATAAGCCACTTGTGAAAGTCTCTACAAAAGGATTGTCAGATTTTGTTATTCTCCTGGTGTGATTTATGCAAATTTCGCCACCACAAAAAGCAGAAAAACAGGTGCTCGCACACGATTGTGAGGGTGGGGAGGGTGTGGTTTTACCAGAGTCAGCCACTGTAAAACCACATTTTTCTTCACCCACCCAAAAACATACACACGGCGAGGCTGCAAACGGTCACAAAAACATCTGCTGAACAAAACTAAATATTATCAAAGCTAAAATTAGTCCTCTCGCCAATGCCTTTCCCACCAACAAATGACATCATCGTGCCTTTGCAAAACGCCCACGATGCTGTGAGGGAAGTGCTCCGCCCACTCTTGATTGACTCAGAGGGTCTCTGGCATGGGAAAACTCATGGAAATCCTGACCCCAGGCCAACCTCTGTTTAAAGCAATTGGTTTCTCAATGAACCGTTAACTGCTAGCAACAGAGTTTCTGCTCGCTTAGACGCATCGATATGAACGCGTCCACAATATCTTCACTGTGAGGAATAAAGGGACAAGCCGCTTTATTCCTCACCTTCATTTAAATTTTACTTGGTACACAAACATTTTTCATTTTTAGTAGTCTCAGACTTTTGGACCTTTGTTTATAAAACACTAATCGTCCATTGACATAAGCATTAACCTACGGTACGCGTCTCTGTTAACTGCTGACAGAATTCAAGCTTACCAAGAAAACTACCCATAATGCCATAGTGTCCTGCCCCTGCTGCATTTTGAGCTGACAGACTGATCATTATGAGTTATGACATTTTCCTGCCATAAATATTGACAAATGGTCATTGAAGTATACACAGACGAACAACAGAGCGAGAGTGATAACTCACTATGCGGCAGAGTCATTCAGCTGGTACTCTCTGGCCCGGGTGAAGCAGGTCTGTACCCCTCCATCAGCCCACAGTCTGGTAATGACATTGGACAGGTCGTCTGGCAGAGAGCCCTGTTCCTCTGCCGTCCCGGCCAGGGCAAACAACTGACGGGAATCATCCTATAAAATAAATAAACACATCTACTTACAAATAATGCAGATGATTACAACATATACAGTATCACACAACACAACCTGATTATTATGGATTTATTAGTCTGGAAAAAGATCTGCGTGTGCCCTCAGCCAGAGGCAATGTTCAGAGTGTTTTTTTAGTGTGCACTTTCTAGTAGGCTCTGTGTGGTTTGTAATGCGTTGTATTATGGATGTTGCTGGACGATTTACAGAGGTCTATTTGGCAAAGTGCAATAAATACACGCAAGCTGTGATGTCCCTGAGAGTGAGATCTGTGCATTCGGGTCCGTCTGCGTACCACATGTTTCCTATTGTGGTCGTCTCGGAGCTACTAAAATAACCGTCTACCTACATGTCTGTCTCCTCCCAAAGAGTATGTTGCAGGAATGGGCTCTCCAAAAAACCCTCCCACTGAACTAGGTCACTGGAAGTCAGCCCGACGGGTGGAACACAGGCGCCACGAGCAAAAGTGATGGGCGAAGCAACCATGCACTTCTACAGGACATAATGAATTTCTAAACTATGTGCTACTGCAGATAGCAGGGATCGTAAAGGTAAATTGATTCAATGTTTCGCAAATTAGGGGCTAGGAAATTCAAAGAAGGTAAATCAAACAGTTCACTAAAGTATAAATTCCAAAAGGGAACATTACCTGTTCTTTTACTACGTAGTGGAAAAAATAAAAAGGGCAAGGAATCCGAATAGAGAGAGAGAGGACGGGACGGTTACAGACCCTTAAGTGATTTACAGCTAGCTAGCAAGAGAGAAAGAAAAATGAAGGGGTACAGCCATCCGCCCCACAGGATGCCGTTGTCCACGTGTACAGTATACAGCACACATGTGGTTAACATGTGTACTTGTGATCTGATGTTACACTTTGTCTTTTTTGATGATTGAAAAGTTAAACAAAACACAAATTCTGATTGTATAAGTTCTTTAAAATGAGTTTTCTATTAAAAAAATCCACTATCCACAACTAGCCCATTTTTAAAAAGCCATTATGCAAAGTGATGTAAAGAGATACTTGAGTAGTCTCTCTCTCTCTCTCTCATTAAAGATGATGGAGAGATAGATGTTGTTCCTCTCTGTAACAGCTCTATTCCCAGCGCTGAAATACAATCATCAGTCTCACCCTTCACAGTCTAATTAAACTGTACACCACCATTACACATCACTAATAAAGAGCCTGTGCGTTTAAAGGGGCCGTATTCCACTTATTTTTTCCTGAAGACCACTCATAAGGTTAAAGGTTCATGCACCGAAAATAGTTAGGCTTATTCAAGCTTTTTAAAGCAAAAAATGCTTTTCACAATACGTCCCTTTTAATGGGCCATTTTTGTTGTTCCCCGCTGACGCGAGGTCGGTTCGTCCTGACCCGTTCAACCCTTCTCATTCAGTGAGGTACAATTAAACTGTCCCGAACCTCATCTGCACTGTGCTCATCTATACGGAAGAGCCTCAGGAGCATCAGATGTATTAAACATACTGCTGCCCTCCGGCTGTTCTCGAGATGCGAGCAGAAAAAACCCTCCCTTAGTCTCCCTCTTTCACATAATCCATCAGTCTTTCTAGCAGAAATGAAGTGCTCCCTCTTACTACCACAGTCAGTTTGGTGAAATAAAGGATCCGTGCATGTGCAGGAGGAAGGAGAGATCAATAGCGCTGGGTTTGATAAACTGCTCTCCTAGGAATGGAAGGACAGGTATGCTTCCTTTTCTGTGCTCCCTATTCATGTCATCCAGCAAGTGGACGGTTCTTGGAAAGTCAATAGTAAGAAAGACCAGCAACAAAAAAACTGCAAGAAATCCATCTGAGGTTTACAATAAAGGAGGACAGAAGGAAACATTTTTATTAAAGGATCTGTATACACCGCACGCGATCCTGTAGGTCGTCCTCCAGTCATCTGTTCGCAGGAGGCTTCTGAGATGTCCCCTGTGTGTAACGCTGTACGTGATTTTATTTGCTGGTGTGTACTCACAGCTCTTGAGCTGTCCTCATATTCGATCTTGAGGTTGCTCATGGCTTTGATGATAGCCATGATGGACTGGATGGTGTTACTGTAGACCACGGCTCGATACTGCTTGCACTCCTCCTCCGAGTAGCCGTCCTCATGGATAATCCTAGAGAGAACACACACACGCAATTGGGATATTTAGCACTCATGATGTCATCAGGCATCGCTTTGACCTGAGAATACGTTGATATATACAAAAAGTAAAACTGCACCTTAAAAATCACATAACAAAAGAGAGAGAGAGAGAGAGAGAGAGAGAGAGAGAGAGACAGGAATTTTAGCCTAGGGCCCAAAAGAAATGCAATACAAATGTATTAAATCTTGCCGAATTGATTTGGCGTGCTGGTGGGAATTGTTTTGCAGGTCTTGCTAGACCACAAGACTATAAAGTATTTTCTGGGTCAGAAGGATAGAGACAATTCACTTTTATCACTCAAGTAACACTCTGATAAACATCTTAAATTTCACATGGCCATTGGAAAACGTGCTGTTTTTTTCTTGTCAAGAATTTGTATTACTATTTGTATAACTATATAAAGCTAAATTCAACTAGCAGGCAACTGGCATTATAGACGTGAAAATACACATTTCTGTAAAGCTTTAACGATTTAAAACTAAGTAAAAAAAGCACAACAATAAAGCAAACAAAGCAGAGTGTGTTAACTACTATTCAGTCTTACAAAAGCCATACTTCCTATCGAGCCATCTCATTCAAAAAGCCAATCAGCTTTTTTAACCAAGTCAGGACTAGTCGGTATATTTTGCGTTGAGATTTCTCACATTCAGATTTGGCGTTGTTACAGTGTAAACAAACTAGATGCATTGCAACCGTGACAACTGTTACGGACTTAATGCTTTGACCTGATGTCCTACATCAAAGCCTGTGTATGTGTGTTGTTGGAGGCGTGTGGTTATGGAATAAAGCAGAAGTTGTTTTCCATCAGAGTGATTAATGGAGGATTTAAAACTGCTTTGGGATACAGAGGTGCAAGAATTACAGCTGAGGTCAAGGTCAGATAAACAGAGTATTAACTGCTGCCAGGGGCCCGACTGCACAAACACACACATCCACAGCTGTGTGTAAAAGACAGACAACCACTGTGTTTCAAAACATAGCGAGATGCCTATATAGACAGCATTTTGTAACATTTGCTTAATCGTGTGATGGCTTAAATGCAGTCTAGGTAGGCAGCGCACTAGGTTTTGAGAGTAGTTGTCATTTGTATACACACAGCTGGAAATGTGTGTTTGTGCAGTCGGAACCCTGGCACCAGTAAAGATGTTGTGAAGTTGTGAATGGATCAATGGTTTAGTTGATTGAATGATTTGATAAGCACACATTTGAATGGGAAACTTTTTATAGTCTTGTAAAAAAAAAAAGACATTTGTCTGGAAATTGAAGATCATATCACTTGCAACTCAGAGTTTTTGGTTCTTTAAACCAGTTCAAATCAAGTGAACAAAGCGTGCGATTGGTTAAATTAATCAGACTGGCATTCTGCCATGTCTAAGTATGTGTTTGTGTGAACATGAATGAACTAGCCCAAAAAGCAAACAACCTTGGCACGTAAATGGGTGCAAGTGCGTGTGCGCAAAATTAAAACGACTGTAAAAATATCGTGTCAGAGGTGCAGCTGTTTGTCTTTCACATTTGCACCGCCGATAACATCTGGTCCTCAGAAAAGCATGCGTGCAAGAAAGAATGTGAGGAGAGAAAAATGTGGTTCACTCACTTCATCTGTTTTACGATGGTACTCTTCCCCGATTCTCCAGCACCTGTGACAAACACAAAACAAACACACAGGCGTTAAAAACACACCCCGACAACCATTTCAGACAGGGACGCAAACTTACTGTCAATGTTTTTATCAGAGTCTAGTCAGAGTCTTAACACTAATGCCCGCTCTACACACACCCATTGGCACCTGACAAATATTGCTGACTTCAGCTTTGGATCTTCAGCATTCCATCGTCTTTCTCAGACCTGGTGTTTATCAAGTTTGGCCTTTAATGGAGATGTCTGAGTACTTCGCAAACAGGAAACTGGGGCCTTATCGGCGAGGGGGTGATTTTCGCAGGCCTGTGGAGGCATGCTGCTTATTTGACATCTGACTGGCTCATTTTAGAACATTATGTAAACATAACTGCTATCAGATAACCAACCAACGGGCTTCCGTACCCACGAGTACCTCCTAAAATCTCAAAAACAAACAAGCAGTCACGTCGCTGAATCTCACGCTGAGTGACACGTGTCACTGGCAAAAATGAATGATTTTTTCATTATCTATTTACAAACATGTATGACTTTTTATTGCAATGCACAAAAGATCTGAAGAATGTTTGTGACCAAACAACACTGGCCCCCATTGACTTCCATTGTATGGACACAAAACCACCAANTAGGTTTGCAGTGAAAATAGCGGCCCCTGCTGTTCAAAGAATGTATTGCGATTCAGTTCACACCTCAACCGAATTGAATCGTCACTCATTATAACTGATTTTCAACCGGCTCACGGTGAATCGTTACATCCCTACTTTTTATTGCAATGCACAAAAGATCTGAAGAATGTTTGTGACCAAACAACACTGGCCCCCATTGACTTCCATTGTATGGACACAAAACCACCAACACATTTCTCAAAATATCTTCTTTTTGGTTTCACAGAAAATGTCATCATTTATAGGTTATGAACGACATCAATGATGACAGAATTTTTATTCATTTTTACTATCCCTTAAAGCTGCAAACTGAGTGCAAAACAATGCAATCCCTCCCTGTTTCTGAAATGGAATAGTGTTGGAGGACTTTAATGTGAGAACAGACTCGTAGTAAAGAAAGGAAGTGTTCAAGTGTGTCAAAAGACATCCTACTGGGTTCAACAATCTCTCACGGTGTGAGCACACCTGTCAACAGGCCGCACGTACGCTCACACCCACTTGTGAGTAACGACATCCCACTCCAGGAGTTGCTGTCAACACTTAAAACAAGCAAACTCTCATCTCCCACATAATGCCAAGCTTGTTTGAATGTGCAGACTCCAGATTTGTGCCTTTTATGTAAGACGCACCAGTTGCCGACATGTGCAGCTGCATATTAAAACCATGTTAAGAATGTTGCTGTTGCTCACGTTTCGAATTCAACGCTGCAAGTTCATTTCCAATTGAGCGTTTGAGGTGGTTTAATAAACAAACACAAGCTGTGAGCACAATCCCCCAGAGAACGTACAGGAGATTTCCCCACATGGAATGAGTCACACGTCTATTGTGTGCTAGCTAGCTTTAAGATAGCGGTATCCACCTGCCGGATGTGGACATACATGCTGGAGTCATTGTCTGTGAATAAAACATGAGGCATTGTTGCACTTCCACAGAATGTTTTAGGTCAAAACACCAGACAAACAAACAGCACTTCAGAGAACCGTAAATACATACAGATGCCTCTCCTGAATACCTAGCATCTCTCTGATTTAAACAATTACGGATATAGATCCTTTTCAGGGCTTCAAAACGGCAATTCGTGTCTGGTATTCCGCAAAACTAATTTTAAAGGTACCAGGCATCCCACCGGGACAGCAAGTCAGATCTTCTTTTATTTTGTGGAGTTAGACTCCCAGAAGGGTCGAGAGGTTTTATTTCACTATGGCTTGTTTATCAGCAGACTTCCAATTAAATCAGACCTGTTTTCACAGATCTCACAAAACTCACATCCAAAGCATTACGCACATCTCACTGAAGGAGTCGTTCTCTTGCACTGCCAATTAGAAAATAAAAAAGCACACGTTGTTTACTTGTGAATGTGTTATATGTCACTCTTTCGTAAATAAATAAAATAATAAACAATGTTCACTGTTGTGCACATGTATGTCACAAATAAAAACCGGCAGGGATGTACAACAATTAGTCGTGACTAATCGTATGCAAAATAAATGGTTTTTGTTTACATAATATGAGTGTACTGTGTATAACAATTACGTATACATAAATACACACACATGCATGTGTTTTATATTAAATTTAAATATGTAATATGTATAATTATTTATATATTATATACTGTAAATATAAAACTGTATATACACATGTATATGTATTTCTTAAATATATACATGCAAGTTTGTGTATTTATATATACATAATTATTATACACAGTATGCAGTATGTGTGTGTACTAAGTAAACAAAAACTTTTATTTTGAATACGATTAGTCGTGACTAATTTCATAAGTGCACATTATTAAAATAAGATCAAAAATAAAAATAATGTAATAAAAAGAACTCGTATTAGTTTTAACAATAATACTAATGTTCAATATTTTAGCAAACCAAAATGATTGTCTCTGCCTTAGACATGAAATGTAGGTTTGGTCAGCATTCTTAGACTGTGCAAGTAATATAAATAATTGTAATAAAAAAAGAATGCAAATAAAAACAATAAAATATAGAAACAGAAATAGCCGTTTAGCTTTTGTTTCAGCAACCTCACATTGCCTCAGTCTGAAGACCCACAATTCAGAATTCATTCAATTCCAAACAGATTAAATCAAGACCTGTCCTGCCCTTTGATATGTTGTGCCACATTACATAAGAAAATGGGTTGCAAAGGGGATTTTAACTTCAACTTTAAACCCAAACAAGACCTCTGTTATTGTGTAAATGTCCTGCCCCAGCGGACGGTTGTCTGGATTCAGGTGTTTTTACTCTCTTATAGCCTCAATGTCTCATTACATGGTCACGGTGCCTCAGATCTGACCGGAGTGGGTGTGTGAATGACAGAATGCATTGCACTAATGAGGTGCAGTGATGTGTCAGTGAGCTCAGGTGCTCCTGATCCAGAGCCAGTGCGTCTGGCTGAAGTTCAGAGAGTCGGTCATTATGGTCTCAGGTACACAGGTTCACAATCAAGTATAATCCAGCTTCATCGCTGCAGCTGTGACCCAGGTTTTCACAGGAAATCTCACAATAAATGTCTCTCTCCATTTGTCTCATCCGCAGTGCCAGTCTTATCTAGTTTGTCCCTCATTAAACCAATTTAGCCCTCTCTTCATTTCATTACGAAACAATTAAGTATTTCCTTACTTTTAACAAAGATCATCTGTGAATATGATCTATTTAATCACATTCAAATGGACATCAGTTCTTGTACTCTTTCTCTTCTTGTATTAGTCCTCTGGGTTTCGGGCATTCAGTATTCGGCGCTCTAGCAGACAGACCACAGCTCTCCACCCTCAATAGTGTGCGGTTGCTAGGCATTCGTTCCTTTCTGCTTAAATTCTGGGAATCTCCAGGCCTTCGCAAGCATAGCGTGATCTCTCCAACTGTTTACTTAATAAATTCATCTAGCTCTTGTCCACAGTCTCAATGCAATATTATTAATCTGATGTGATAGGAGACTTTGAGGATTTTTCTTTCACAGTCTTGTGAAAGCATGGACATGTCATGCAATTATAAAGGTGGGGGAAAAATGATGAAACCGTATACCATTTTAGGTTATATACAAACACCCAGACGTATACTCGCAAGCAAAACTTACTTACAATTAATCAAACAATTAAAGTTTTAGAGATGCTGAAAATCCTTGATATGTCTTCAGCCATTTAGATATTACCTAATATTTAGATATTATAACAATATTAGACAACGAAACTGCAATGACAGAACAGTTGTGAAAATAATAACACACGTCTGCTGCGGTTAGCCCTGATCGATGAGTTTGGGCAGCCTCAGATCTCCAATACCCCGCAGACGGGAACGCACGATTGCTTTTATGTCCCATTTAAACCTAATAAATGGCTAGGACTGTCAGCGGTTTATTGGCCTGTCAGAAATACTCTGAAATAATGCATCCGCTTATTTATAGCTTTAATTTTATTTTTCTTACCCACTTTGGTTTATCCTCCTGTGATCTCCGAGGCTTTCAAAATCTCAATCAATACTATTTAGATGTACTGTGGTAAATATGAGTACGCCGAACGTCCAAATGTGTCAAACTAGACCATTGTTAAATGGTTTCGCACACAATCGTAACACTCGAAATGACACAATCAGTAGCATTTGGAACAGAGCATACAGCACAACTGTTGAGCACAAGTGTGCGTGAGAGTGTGAGAAAGACAAGAGAGATAAGATGTGTTCGACCCAGAAGGAAAAACAAGTAGGGCTCTCTAGAAAACGCATTAGCGTACAGCTAAATCGCATCAAATCAGCTTCGGCAACCTCTCACACATGTACGCATTAGTGGACTCGACATGTTAGAAATGCACAAGACAAAAGCTTTTCCTTGTCTGGCTTGTGAAATGCTAAAGAGTCACAGGCTATTGTCCCAGAGTTGCCCGTTTCTTACAGTTTCCATCCAGCGAGGGACTTTTATGCTAGTTCAAGGGCCATCCTGCTCTCCAAAGTCCTATAAATGCTCTGTGCGTGTGTGTGTAGGGGGTGAGAAGTAAAGGACAAAGAAGCCAGTGTGTATGTGGATCTGGTTGCGTGGCCAGCAATGACTGTTTACCATCATTTAGGTCACAACAATTACAGCTAAACCAGCCTCACACACGCACACAGTCCTGTTAGAGTCTCTAATGCCTCAGGCTTCCATCACTTCAAGACTCTTCAATTCAGACAGAAGGGAGTCAGCAACACAGACAGCTTATAATGGTCCTCCCATAGGCAAGACGGGCATCAAACAAAGGTGTTATCAACCCTCCAGTCAACAGTCATTCGGCTAGGAAGTACAGATCTGAAAGTTTGAGGTGCCAGATTTTAGAGAAATGAATTTCTAATCTGGACGTTTTCATAACACTAAGAAGATAGCCATTGGGCTATTGTATAATTTAGTGTGCTTCTGTCTATGTTCCTAGCCCTCAGTCTGTCTTGGCTAACTGCTCCCACCAGCTTGATTTGGTATCGCAGGCATTCAGATGGTGTCATGTTTAAATATTCCAATTGAGTTTTATACTGCCTGGTTTTTCCCCCAGTGCCATTTTTCTGACAGTGGACGTCATGACCACTGTGAAGGACGTTCAGCAGGAAATTATGTCAAAACTGCAGGTGTGCTGGATTTAGTCCCGTAAGAGGCCAGTTCCGACAAAACGCGTTCTAGTACTCTTTTCTTGCGCAAAATTATATATTCTACCAAACACCCTCCTTGGATTTAAAGCTATAATATTAATACAGCTATTCAAATTATGGAAAGTATTTGAAATATTGAAAAATCTGTCATCATTTACTCACCCTCAGGTTGTTTCAAACCAGTTTAAATTTCATTGTTCTGCTGAATGCAGAGAAAGATATTTGGAAGAATGTCAGTAACCAAACAGATCTCTTTCACCATTGACTCCCATAGTATTTATTTTCCCTACTATGGCAGTGAATGGGGGATGAGATCAGTTTGGTTACTGACATTCTTCCAAATATCTATCTCTGCATTCACCAGAACAATGTCAGTAACCAATCAGATCTCATCCCCCATTCACTGCCATAGTAGGGAAAATAAATACTATGGGAGTCAATGGGAGATGAGATCAGTTTGGTTACTGACATTCTTTCAAATATCTTCCTTTGTGTTTAGCAGAACAAAGACATTTATACAGGTTTGGAACAATCTGAGGGTGAGGAAATGATGACAGAATTTTCATTTTTGGGTGAACTATCCCTTTAAGAAAACACAGCTTTGAGAAATTACTTAATAAAAAGTAATAAAATGGTATTACTGATTAATCTATGAAATGGATCGATAATATTAATGCTAATCTATTAATAATATACTAGAAAAATGAACATTCCTAACTGTAACCAAGTATAAAATCAATAACGGAAGAAAAGGTTGAAAAAATTGTCACTTCCGAGTACTCAAGTGCCCGTTCCCAATCTGTAGACATTGACTCTTTACGATGAGACTATGCGACTCATCCTGTAATAGTTAATGTTATAATGTGGGTGGGGAGGAAGCTGGTCCAAACTCATGGGAGTATGAGAACAAAGCGTCTGAGCACAAGCATTTCCTGTAAGTCCCATAAGGACAGAGAGAAAGACGTGGAGAGAGATAGTGCCAAGAACTCCTTCTGGATCTAGCGCTTCCTCGTCTGTGGTTGAGCAGGCCTAGGATGTAGGAGTGTCAGGATTTTTAACACGTTTCCATAGGAAAACTGAACTCAACTGTTCAACCCTAGCAGGACAACTCAACAGAAAAAAAAACACTGACAGGTTGCTGCACTACTCTTACTGAGGGATGAAATGATGTCCAGAAATATGACATTTTAAGAAAAATGTTTACTGGATTTTGGATGAATGCACAGGACACACCACTGACATTTGCTCAAGCTGTGTTACTAATAATACAGCTGGCACCACTGGACGAAGGTGTCAGAACGAAATATAGAGAATATGACATAAAACAGTGCCACGAGCACAAGGCATAGGAACGCAATAAAAAACTAAAAGTGACTCTGACAGTAAGAGTAGAAAAAAGTTTTTTATATTTTTATCAATGTGCGTGATGTTTATCGACCACTAGGTGACAACTGTAAGCCTGATTGCTTAGAAAAGTAATAGTAAAAGTACCTAGCCACACGACTCAAAAACATGAAATCAAAATTACCACCGAGACCACATCCTTACAAGTACACTGTGGGGAATGCAGTTAAACACATGAGGAAACCAAAATAAATAAAAGTAATCAATAAAACCTGAGCAGTGAGTTAGGGGTGTCAAAACACCAAAGACACAAGAGGGAGAGATGGCCATGCGAATAAAGTCTAAGAGGCGTGACTAATGTGTATGACGCATGACAGTAGGGATGCACAGTAGGGAAGCAACGATTATAGATTTTGTTGGTACGATTATAGACTGAGGAATAATCACGGTTGCACGATTATTATGCATACATTAATTTCTACATTTTTACTGGCCCTGACAAAAATTTTACTAGCCCGCCACAAAAAGTAATAAATAAATAATAATGTCTAGTTATTAGTTTGATTTTACTGATGCAATTTTAATAAATAAGCTCATAATACCATAAAACAATTCAGGTTGGTCTAACTGTGGTTATCAGGTACAGAAACTGAATAAAGGAGTCAAATGTAAAATAACACTTCATAGTCTTCACAGTATACTGAAATATAGATAAAAACCATATTAAAGCTATTAAAGCTTTAATATGCTTTAATATAGCTTTAAAGACTCGGTTTTGTCTTAGTTTGTTGTTGTTTGATGAGCATTAAAACCGATATATTTATTATGCTGCTGTCCCTTTAAGAGCTAGCACGCATGGATCACATGCTTCCACCCCCACTGTTTTCATTTACAGCAAACTATAATGAATTTATCAACGCGATATAAAGCCTATTCGCTAAATAATATGAAATAAGTTAAATTGGTTCAACTTGCGTCAGGAGTAGAATTTGAGCTTGCGCATACAGAATGTCCGCATCCTGTGAGCTCTCCTCGATGCGACGCTTCTTGTCCGGTGTGCTATTCCGTTAACTTACGGATGCCGCTTTGTTTGTTTACGTTGCACTGAAAGCCCAACTGTCACCGCAACGGCCTTGATTGTGAATGTACATGTGAGATTGGCTGTTTGGTCTCTCTGCCATAGTTAATCTAGTGTGTGTCGTGGCCTCCGTGTCTCTGATAAGCACGGCTCTTTAAGCTGGTGCACCGCTGGTGTAACTTTGTTTTCATTTTGTGCAAGTTGCAACGTTTCCGTTCCGTGCAACAGAAACATGCGGTGTAACGGAGCCATTACGATTTAAGCGCGGTTAATATTGAACCTCGGTAATCGCTGCATCCCTACATGACAGCAGGAGGCACTTCTGACCCAAGAACCGAGAAGCATGACGGTCATTCTCATGACCTGTAACCATGTGTCCTCAACACCAATGCACACAAAAATGCTCTTGACAATCAATAACACAAACAAAAAGAGGAACTATATTCACTTTCACGCTTTCTTTAGTGTATAGCTTTATTCCACTGGAGAAACGTCTGCATCTATCATCTGCTGTCCCGTGAGATCTTTCATTAGAAAACCTCAGTGTTGTCTAATGACTGTAAGAGGTCCACTGAGAGGTGTGTTGATGCAAATAAAGCTTTTGGTTAGAGGTTGTGCGCTGGGTAATATCTATTAAACACCTGCCTTTTGGCCCTAGTGAATAACAGCGTGAATGCGTGTGTGTGGTAGGACACAGCACGACACCGGTCTCATTAATCTAGGCAGACAGCAGAAGGGCAGAGGCTTGTGTGTTTATGTCTCAAAGCAAGCGTCAGCCTCAAGGCCTTGAAGACTACTGGCAGACAGCAGATCTCCCCTGAGCTCTCCAGCTCCTCTAAAGAAATCCTCCTCAAAAACACAAAAAACACATCAGCGGTATCTGAAAGCTTTATAACCATTGCGACTTAGAGTAACACTTACAGTAAACCGGTCCCCATCGCAAATAAACACATTTCCACCCACATATTAAGCAAAAGACTAGATCCAATCTGATTAACTAGTTTTGTTTTTGAGAGTCAATGTGCTGAAAACAAAGTCAAGCCAAACTGAGAGACAGAAAAAAGTAGGCAGGATGTCGGAGTATTGATTTTTTACACAATGTTTACTCGAAATGTAAATGTTGCACTATGCATTAAAAAGATGTTTTGAAAATGCAGATAACTAAAAAAAACGGGCCAGCGACACAAATTATAGCCTATATATAAATATATACAGTAACAGATAGATAGATGCTTCCTGACTAAACGGGCCTTAACATGGCTAAACAAACTGAACAGAATAATTTGCAATAGGAAACAGACTTCATTAGAACTAAAAAGGACTGTCAGAGTCAGGTAGATCAAAACAACTACAGTACATCTGATTTACCTGTAATTACAGGTAATACTTTGAAACAAACTGAAATGAAGCCGTACGTCTTATTTTTGTCCATGCCTAGTACTCCAGTAAAGGGTGCTTTACATTGAGATGAATGATCACGGATAAACACAAATGCATAGAGGGGGAGTCCGAGAGCTCGACACAATCGCACCGCTGATCTGACTGTGAAAAGAACCAGGCGCGCCAGTATGTGTGTGCATTATTCAAGAGACATAAAAACAACGGTGTGGGCACACGGCTGACATTCTAAGAGTATAAAAACCAATCGTTCGTGTCAACTCTTCTGCGGAGTGACGGTTTCCTTCGTCTGAGAACATGCTGACGCTCAGATTAAAGGGTCTGCTTTCATTAACTGCACAAACAGGAAAATCCTCTTTAATTCCACAGATATAACAAACAGGCGACAAATGAATGAGAGAGCTCAACTGTCCAGAGTCTTCCTGTAGCTTTGGTAGGCCACGGTACTAGCTACGCCAAGGTCATGGGTTCAAATCTCAGCGAGCACATGCACTGATAAAATTTTATACAGTTTGAATGCAGTGATTGAAATTCAACAAATGTAAAGCTACAACATTATAGTTATATACAATGTATACTCGCACACAATCTGTTTACACCAGCTACAGATCATATCCTACAGATGAATGACCTCAGAATTGCATGAATGTGAATGGACACTTAAAATGCTTCCTGCCACTTGGCTGCCATTGTTCAAGAGGAGGAAAGCAGACATGCACTTTAGAAGTGAAAGACGCTGAAACAAAGCCAAAGCTGGAAATGTGCACAGCTGGAGGTCTCCTCCGAGTTTCCTCCAGCTAGTGAATGCTTCAGGTATGCAAGCTGATAGTGTGAGTTAAATCGCTTGACTTTTGCTAAATTCTGACGTAAGATCTACATGTACTTCTGAGGAATGATTTTCGACTGCGTTATGGCCTATTCACTGACCATCTGATGCGCACACAAATAAGGTCAAAATTACCATGAGCTGCGACTCAAGTATAAAAAGATATATGAAAAAATAAATTAATATTAAGTTTATCCTCACTTAAAATATTTACCGGCAAACTTTAAAATCTAGAGAAACAAATTTGCTTTGGAATTGCAGGGACAAAGTTTACAACAAGATGCTTAGATTGTTATGCAACAAGCAATATTTTGAGATTATTACAACAACAAAATATTGGCATGCAATATTTGCCACAATTGCAGTGTCCTGGGGATTCCCTTCTCATCACTAGTGCGTCATGGAACAGACAATATACTCGCCTCTGTCTCGGACCAGAGCACTGGAGGCCCCAATAAATGCACAACATGTATTATGCATGTCTCCATACTGGCTTCCTGAACACAAGCAAATAAATTATGGATAATATTGACAAAACAAAAGTGAGAAAAGAAATGAGAAAGGAGGGAGAGAAAGCAAAACTACTTGACTTTTTACTGGAGCATTCTTGATCTGTATAATCTGCTTCGTCTTCAGAGGTGGAGATGCTTCTTCAAAAATTCAAATGGCACACTTGTATTAATTCCAGCTTTTATAAAAAAACAGCCACTCTCATATCTAATGCTTTGAACTATCTGACAGCCCTGTGTTGAATTCCACCTCCAGGCACGGAGCAGAGCTTAATAAAGTCATATCGCTGCCCCATGCCAGGCAGTGCATTACTAAAATATCATTATCGCTTGGCGGGGGGGGGCTCAGATATGCCCTTCAACAACAAACAGCCAACAGTTCAATTATTATATATACCCTCATACTAGTTTAGCTAAAATATAGTGTAGAGAGGAGAAAATACAGAGACTCAGTCAATACAGGCATACTTGCAAATTGAGAGACAAGGACAATTCAACAATAAATGTGTGGAAATTAGGGATGTAACGATTCACCGTGAGCCGGTTGAAAATCGGTTATAATGAGTGACGATTCAAATCTGTTGAGGTGTGAACTGAATCGCAATACATTTTTTGAACAGCAGGGGCTGCTATTTTCACTGCAAACCTAAACGTGGATGCTGATATTTCTTAAATGCAAAAAAATCCAAGAAAAGCACAGACAGTATTAGTTTGTTTATTAAAGAGACTTTTTCTATTATTAATTTCTTATAAAATTGCAGTTTAGTTTTGTTATTTGAAATAAAACATTATTTTATTATACAAAGAAACGTGAAGCATTTAAGAAATAATGCAAGGGAAGTTGTTCATTTCTAATTTGTTTCAACTCATTTTTAAAAAATAAATCGTGAATAAATCGCATCGTGAGATCAGAATCGTGACTCGCATCGTGAGCTGAGTGAATCGTAACATCCCTAGTGGAAATGCTTTTTTATTAGATTATTGTGCTAAAGACTAGGGATGCACCCAATGTTCGGCAACCGAAAATATTTGTCTGAAAAAGGCAAAAAAAAGCATGTTCGGTGTTCTCCCGAATAAGTGAAATGGCGGGAATAAATTTTACCGAACATGACATGTGATATGATCAAACAGCAACCAGCGCAGAGAAAGAGACATGCGCGCTTTTATTAATGCAGCAAATGTGTCGGCAGTGTTTGGAGCATTTCTAAAGGTGCCCTTCCTCGTGATGCCAATTTTCAAACTTTAGTTAGTGTGCAATGTTGCTGTTAGAGCATAAACAATATCTGCAAAATGATAAAGCTCAAAGTTCAATGCCAAGCGAGATATTGTCTTTAACAGAATTTGCTTTACAAGGACTACAGAGAACAGCTGGAATCGGACTACAGCCCTATATTTAATAGGTACGTGATGTCACTATTCCGAGTTTTTGAAAAACCTCCGCCCAAAGGAATACAGTATGCCAAAAAAGAGAAGAGGAAGAGCCGCTGAAGTAGTGTTTGGTTATCAGAAATTGTAAACATTTGACTGAGCTGCACAATTAATTACTTTCACTTTCATCACAGTCCTACAGCTGATAATAAGAATTCAGAAACACACATTCTAAGAAAACCAACGGTCAAATAACAGCTTCCATGACTTTAACATCGGCTGTGAAAGCTGTGTAATACACTGATATTGTGTGTGAGCGCGCACATACCTCTAAAACACTTCTATGAAACGTCCTTTGAAGTCCTGCTTGCAAATGTCTCCTGGTCAATCTGCTTGTTTTATTATCCAACTCAGGTCCAATATAAAAAGGCAAAACTAACGCTTCTGTTATTTATGTTAATATAACCGGTCTGACGCCATTCGGTCCGGTGTCATTTCCCTCGCCATAGTAGGAAAAAAATTGTGATCTCTAACAAAGATTGACGTTTGCACATGCACTAGCAGACCTCTGTTACACTTCGATATCCGCATGTTTTTAACTGATGAAGTGAAGTTGACGCCATTGTTACTGTTTATTGCTAAAAGCCAAAGCTTATGAATACACGAGCACTGAGAGGGGGACCGACCAATCACAACAGCCTGAGAAGCGGAAGCTCGCTGATATGGTATGGGTGGGACATCTTCAGACACACGCTCTAAGCAGGGAACCAATCACGACAGACTGGGTCAGCTTTACCAATCAGAGTGTTTCGGAAGAAGGGATTTTATATAGACCGGAAGAAATACAGTAGTTTTGTTAGAAGAGGGACAGCGGTGAACAATAGACTTGAAATATGTGAAATAAAGCGTTTTTTGAAATTAGAAAAATGAACATCTCCTGTTAAACACCCAAAAAACATAATCAAAGCCTCAAAAACAGCAAAAGAATGCCCCCTTTAAGTGTCAGAGAAAGACACGGCATGGAAGTGGCCGTGTCAGAGAAAGACACGGCATTGGAAGTGGCCGTGCCAGAGTAAATTTCAGAATGAAAGCATCTTTACCGGTAAGTAACTTGTGTACTACAGACTGGAGCGGGCGATCTGACAGTAGCACCGCCGCTCGCGAAATCATTTGACATCATACAGTGGTCACCATGTTCGGCCTAGCGTTTCATTTTTATTCGGCTTCGGCCAAGAATTTTCATTTCGGTGCATCCCTACTAAGGAAACATACTATTTGGTATACTGTATATTATTTTGGCAATGGCTTGGAAAACAGCAGCCAATGCAGTTAATGTGTCTCTACGAAGTAATATGCAAACACACACAAGCATCAGCTTTAATAATAAAAAATTCTGGCAGAAAGGCTATCTCTCAAAAAAGGGAGTCTGTCTGGGACTCCAGGTTGCCTTGAAGCCAAAGAGAAGAAAGAATCCAGACAGCCACACACACCAAAATACCCCTAATGATTCAGATTGGAGCCAATTCCATTTAAAGTGACATTCAACTGAACCTATTCAAAAGCCGACCTGATAGCTTTCATTACATCAAATTGCTCATGACAAATGAGCCCTGATCATCTTTCAGACATGCGGGAGGACAACCTAACCTAACCTCTGGTCTGATGTATGTTATCAATGTTGGTTGACATGTGATCAAACAGGAGAACGCGTGACCCCTTTTTCCTTTAAATCGCTCCAAAAACATTATGTGGTTCAAAACCTGCATACAAGTGTTTTTTCTGTGGAACACAAAGGAAGATATTTTCTGAAATGTCTTTGTAGTTTTGTGTCCATACAATGAAAGTCAATGGGATAAACATTGTTTGGTTTATAACATTCTTCAAAATATCTTCTTTTGTGATCTGCAGAGGAAATGAAGTCATACAGGTTTGAAATTACATGAGGGTAAATAAATAATAAAAGCAGCGTTATGCAATGCATTTACTTGGGTGGACCGCCCAGGTATATTTATGGCCACTCAAGTATATTTGGCGTCACATTTTTTTTTATCCATCCGTGCTAAGACAGTATCTGTGATCGAATAACTAGTGGATAAACAGCGCTTACGCGTCTTCTCTCCTTCCTGACTTGTTTGGTGTGAGTGGAGCGTGGTCACGTGCGCGTCCTCATCTTCCGTGTTGGCATGCACTCTCTCTTCCGATGAGCTCCATGTGTGTGCGCGCGAGCCCTCGGCCTCTCGTATTTAACGGTCACTTGCATTTAAAATCAAAGAAGCATTCGTAACACAGCAACACATTGTCGAGAAAGGGCAAACAGCATATAGCCGCTCTTTAATGTAGATGTACTGTATTGTGATTTTGTCCGATGATGTTGCATTTATAAATCAAAATTTTAGCAGCGGTTAAAGTGACTGCAGGTGGCATCCTGTTGTAAAATACAGCCATGTTCAGACTTGACTTCTTTTTTGAAGCTGCTAGCGTCTGTTTTACATTATAAACCTATGGAGTAAACTGTGTTTTCAAAAAACGTCCTGAGCGCTTTTTAAAACGCCAGCGACGGCGTCTTTTTCTGCAGCTCAGAGCACCTTTTGAGGTTGAAAAAAATTCAACTTTTCAGAAAAAAATGCCCTACGTCAAGCTCCTTTTTCACAGCTAACCAATGACAGAGACCTGTCGTTTCCATAACAACATGCGAGGAACGTGATTGGTCGAGAAGACTCAAGCTCGAAAAAATAAAATGGCGGCCGAAACGCCAGTTGGAGGATAGTTTTGGATTTCTAGCGAGAAATTAGTATTGTAGTTTTTAAATATGTGATTAGATATTGCAAAGACGCTCTCTGTTTATAATTCAAATAGACTTCCGTTACGCTACCTATGTTTCTTTCTCTGGGCTGCCTTCGTGCGCGAAGTCATGGCATTCGGCTGCTATTTGTAACCAAATGCTGCGAGTGTTTTTTTACTTAAAAAACGCTTTTGTCAACTTTTTCTTGTAAAAAATAGTGCTATCACTAACACGATGTGATGATGTCACAAATATGCCAATTAGTTTGTGACGTCACCAGTGCCACAAGTCTGTCAAAATCCTATGGGAAACACTGAAAATGAGTTTTGAGTTTTGGGGTGAAATATAATATAAATAACAATTCTATATAGTAGAAATATATTTTCTGATATATATTTACTGAAAATAGATTTTTTTAATGTACTCAAATAAATTTATCTTTAAATTATACAGTACCGTAAAGACACAAAATTGACCATTTTTTTTAGAAAAGAATTATCCCTGGGTTTTTTATCTGCAGAAGGCGAGGTGAAAATATCTGCTTTTTATCTCTACAAATAAAATCAGAGTTGAAAGAATTTTCTGACTCAAGGCTAATGAAGTCCAGACACTGAGCTCAGGATGGAGCTCATCACATACAGATGGATGGTGGCCGTCCCCTCACAAGGCCTCAGCATTGTAGAAAAACCTGAAACGAATTCCAGACTCTCAAGAACAACTGACATATAACTATGATATCTTTAAGCCCAAGCCGGACATAAACTTTAAACCTATTCATTTGAATCTTCAGTATTTTTTTCTGGAGTAAAACAAAGGCATGAAACCCCTCCCTTTAATATTGGACAACAATAGACTGATTTCACGCCGCCGCCATGTTGAAATCGAAGCAGAGGTGGGAAGAAACCCAGAAGGACAGATAGACTGCAATGATTAAAAAAACAAACCAAAAATAATAAAAAAATTAAAATTAAATATGACAATATAAGCATAGGATGCATGTCACACGAGCTGTTTTACTTGACCCTTAAGCCGTACCATCACATATTAGTGACTGTTTAAACTGCCATAAGCGGGTTTCATTCGCGCACACACAGCTACTTTAACGTTGTTTTTACAAGCATCATTTGTTTATTCATGTCACAGACACCCGATGGTAATCCAAACCATTGCAGTCTATCTGTCCTTCCGGTTTTCTTCCCACCTCTGCCTCGTTTTCGATTTCAGCAGCGGAGTGAAATCAGTCTAAAGCTATATTTTCTAAGCATGCATATTTAACATGGTTTTAATAACACTGTTTATGTAGAGTCTAAGCTGTAGTCATTAGTAACCCTCTTTCCTCAACTAAGTTTAGACACTGAAGAAACAGGTGGTATTTTACCACACAGCATGAACTGTAATGTGACGCTGAAACAACACAGAAAGTGTAATGTGCAGAAGTGCTATAAAGAATTAACACCTAATAATAGATCATAAGAAAAGAGACAGTGACAAGAACAAAGTGCGTTTCTCCGGAAACTGGTATATTTGTCTCATTTAAAGGTGAGATGAGTTCTAATTGGCAGATAAGTCTTATTAGATCTATATTCAGAAATAAACGCAAACACCAAGATACTGTACATGTAATTTACATGGGTGGAAAACGTTAACCTGTTAAACCAGTGTCTACAATGAAGCAGTTAAATAAAGGATTGTTTTTCCAAAACAAACCCAAGATCAATGGTGTGTTTTTAGTTACATAACCCAGCTCAAATCAAAAGCAAGCTATGCTATGAAAGTTGAATTTATGAATCCTCATGCAAAGTAACAAGTAGAAGATCTTGCGAATGATCTTGAACAGAAGGAATTTCGTAATGCATATAACTGCAAAACGGACTTGTTGCCAAATATTTAATTAATCATAAAAAATTACTTTCAAATCATATGAATCACGTTAAATTTGTTGTTCACAGAAAAAATGTGGGAAAAAAACTGATACTCAAAAACTGATTCCGATACTTGACCCCCCCTCCATCATTTCTAAGTTAAAGTGTAACTGATTTTGGAGTGTATACTGAACTCAAACACATTTTATTAAAGTCATATGTCCTTTAGCCAAAGTTAAAGACTTTTTAATGCATTCAGTGGCTTTTGTCCTCCTAAACATTTACCGTCTGCCCACAAGTGCTCATTATAAACCCTGTGCTCATCTGACATCATTTTGTTCTTGCAGGAAATGAGATTGTGGTACCAATTTCTTGTGTTAAACTCATGTCATTGCACTCTGAAATACTTTATTCTGGTGGCCAAATGTGACGTTGTGCAGTCAAAATATATTTGTACAGTCAGCAGACGATTATCCCAAAACAAACCCCCCTGCAAAGACCCTGAACACCCTGTTTGGATTTATCTTACTGTATGTACCTTATACTGCATGTTGGGTTAACTTTAAGATGCAAATGCAATTAACAGCAGTTTAGAAACTCAGGAAACTATCCAGCCTGTCATCAGTCTCATAGGATTCATTATTCATGCTTCAGATCTAAACAGCCAGCTCACTCTTGACAAATGAGCAAGGCATTATGTCCAGCCCTAAGAGAGGCTTTTCAAAACATTCTGCCTGGCAGACCATACTAATGACTCTTGCGTCAATACTGCAGAGAGAACAGCAAATGATTTTGGAAGAGGACTGCCCTCTCTCGCGGGTCTGTGCTTGATGGGTATTAGCTTTAAGAAGAAATGTTGGTCTATCTTGAATAGCATCAAGGTAACTAAACCAAAAGGTCCCTGAAGCACACACAAGTTTGTGGACAAAACAAGCAAACAAGTGAAGACCAATATATCAATATTATTGATGCTTTGTACAGTAGCATCTAACCGACCAGTGCAACAAATTGCAAAACATTTTAAACAAACCAAACATGTCCAACTATGGTGCACATACAGGAAATATAGTGCCATTGGCATTGCAAGCCGAATTCAAAAGAAAACACAGGAAATGTGAACAGAATGAGAGGGAAGAGGTGTGGTTTCTCGCTCAAGTTTTATGAAGGGCAAAGGGCCCAATTCTAGGCTTTAATTTACTGTGGCGTAATCCTAAAACCCATTTTCAAGCATTTACTTGAAATATAGACAAGGCCTTAACTCAAATGCAATATCACATTTACAAATACACCATCTGCCTTTTCTTAAAGATTAAAAGCACTGTTTAAAGGCAGGCCTGTGGGTGCTGATATTTGATCTCTCTGATAAGTTATGACCAAGTACAACATGTAAGCGACCCTGCGGTGGTAAGTGAACTGAATGGCCTTATCTCCTGCTGGCTCTGAAAGACGCTGTTTGGGTCATGTTCAGAGTGCTGACAGGATCAGGATTGTTAGTCACCAAGGGAACCCTCGGGCCATGAAGGGAGCCATAAGATGCCCCTGAAGCACAGGTATATTAGCCACATCAGTTACTGGGTAAACAGCTTCTCGTGAATAAAAGCCGCTCATCACAAACGGATGATGTAAAATTCCAGATGCAAAGCCATGTTATAAACTGCTATACAGTACCGCCACACATTTGCAATAAAGTGGAAGTTCACCCAAAAATCGACATTGTGTGATTTTTTACTCACCCACATGATGTTAAACACGTTTAGAGAACTTCCGGCATCTTTGGAGCACAAATAAAGATATTTAGGTGACATCCGAGAGCTTTCCAGCCCTCCTCATTGAAACCATGGTTTGCCAAGATCCAAAAAAGTACTAAAGACATAGTTAAATTGGTCCATCCACGCATAGTGACTCAGTTGAATTTTTTTGCTTTATGTACGAAAAACAAACCAAAAAAAAACGTTGTCTTCTGAATGTAAACACAGAGTTGCACTGCCGCGTTGTGAGTCAGAGCGCCGGCATCCAATAGGGGCAAGCCCCATGCGGCGTCGGCGCACAAACCTGTCTACTTTTGAAGTGCTCTCGTCCAAGAAGACGAAGAAGAAGTGCTCTCGTGAACGCGCGCCATACACTGACAGAGGAGAATATATTGATTAAAGTCGGTATTTTGGTTTGTTTTTCACACATAAAACATTCTCGTCGCTTCAAAAAAAAATCACACAAAGTTGATTTTTGGATGAACTATCCTTTTAATACATTTAATTATCTATTCAACAGTCTTACTGCCACGGTTACTTGGAAATAGCAATGCCAACGTCACAAGTTCAATGTCCAGGTAACATACAAACTGAAAATGTATACTTCATATATACTGTAACTGCATTGTAAGTCCCTTCGGATGAAAGCGTCTTGCAAATGCATTTATGTAAGAAAGGGACTCAAAAAATTACTTGCATAGAACTATAATACAAATATACATGTAAAGAAAAACAGCAAAGAAGTTGTCCAAAAACCAACACAAGAAATGCTGCAAGGCAGCTTTGTGTGTGCATTCTGTTGTTTGTAATTGTTGACACTTCCAAAATAGCCAGGACTCCTGCACGCCAAATCACTGCTCTTAAACTCAATGTTTTACAAAATGTAGTGATTCTGAGGAACATCTAAAAGTTCTTTCAATCTAATATGGTTCTATAGTACAGCAGATCTTGCACCCTGATCCAAGATCAGGTTTACTGACCTAAATCCTCCCTGCTACGAGAAAAATATGATGGTGCCATGTCTAGCCGCACCTGCAGAACGGTTTTGGTGAGGAGGCCTGGCAGTACGCAACAGGAATACGGAGCGGTCTCCCCCGTATAGCTAACAGAGATGGGCATTGTTTGAGACACCCTTCCCCTGAAGCTCACGTGGCTCTGAACCACGCTTTTCTTTTCTTTCCTTTTGTTAATTTCATTTCCTTTTGAGGCCTTCCTCTCTCACTCTCTCTCTCTTACCAATGCAACTGTTCTAGCCAAATAAAACAAACTTACACAAGACAAACTTTCCACAGAACGAGAGAAAAAGTGGCGCTGGTTTGTCTGTAGAAATGAAATTTTAACTTAAAAGAAAAACTCTTTTTCATCTCTTGATCAATTGGCAATTCAAGTTCTATCATGCAGCAAAGGCAGTGGTTTAAATATTCTGGTTAAATAGCACAGCTGTAAATTACGTCACAAACAGGCTATTAATATTACAAAGAATGTGTCTGGAAAGGATTGTGCGGCCTAATTTCTTGTAGAGTGAAGTAGCCACTAAAAAAAATAGTAGTAGTTCAAAAATCCAAACACTACACGGCTTCAAGTCTATAGGAGCTTCACCTCGCATGAATGTGCAAACAGCTGGCGTCAGTCAACACTTTAGCGAATGGCCGTATTATTGCAAACTCCTTTTCATCCCAACACTTCATGCTTTGCACTTCAATATTCTGCCTACAGCTTTTCCCTCGGTCGCCCGTCTAAACGTTCATGTTTGCTTTCAAAACAAACGTCACAGCAGTCTAATGGAAACAAACACTGCAGCTAGCCCTAGCTTCCTCTGACCGAGTCATCATGTGCATAACAAGTACAACATATTTTATTACATCAAAAGCCCAAAATGTGACATGTAATGAAAAAAGCTTCAAGTTGGATATCCATCCGCACCATGATTCTGCAAAGTAAAATTATTTTGTCAGCAAAGTCCCAATATTGGGCTCTCATTGGCTGGTCTCCATGACGCAGGTTAGCCAGAGTTGCCCTGAGTTTAAAATGCAAAATGCAGAAAGAGGGTCGATTGAAAGATACGTTTTCTAGGTCTCACAGACCTCGGCAGTTACCTCAGCAAATGATCGCTATCACTGTCCTGGTTCGTTGTGAAAACACAAGTATGTGCTTGAGTCTAAGGGCACAACAAACAGATATTTGGTCATTTACGGTTAGCAAGTTAAGTCTCTGACATGATATGAGGACATTGAGTTTGTTGAGCAACAAACAACCCTAAATGACTTTGCATTGGAGAGCTTCCATATAGACAACATTTTTATGGGAACAGGAAGTTGTGCATTTCAACGTGCCAGTCTAAGAGGCAAAAATGAAGAAAAGTTGAGGTTTTGAGTCAAAGAACACGATTAGGGATGGGTATCATTAAGATTTTAACGGTATTACTACTCTTATCAATACTGCTTATCGGTCCGGTACTTTAACAGTTTTCTTATCGGTGCTTTTGGATATATTTTCTTATAAAAAATAAGACCAAAAATAAAGAATTTATTAAAATAACACTGCTTTATTTTCTGCAATGTAAAATAAATTGTATTCAGCGCGTACCAGCAGTATTAAAAGAAGTGGGTTGGTTCATCGTAGCCGCCCGCAACAATTTTTTTTAAATATTTATATGTGTGTGTATTTTATTGGACAGAGTTTTATGTTTGTCCCATTTATGTAAGTAAAGCAACGAATTATTAAGCTCTCGATGTTATCAAATAGGCCTATTATTTGGGCTGATTTATGTATTATTTTATAAACAAGTAAAGCATGTGTTGTGTCACATTTAATCCAATTGAAATTAGACACACACAAATAGATATAGGTTGCGCACATGTCTCATCTGTTTGCGCATGGAGACTTGCAGTGCAGAGCAACGACTCCAGGCGCGAGCATGACTCTGCTTGAGAGAGACAAGCTGTGCGTTGTGATGTTAAAACAGCTCATCCGTTTAGTTTGGGGGACGCACAGTTTTGGTAACGCGAAACGGAGACGGACACGAATTTCAAAAGCATTCAAACACAGGCTGGGCGCGCTCATGAAATTTAAACAGCTCATCTGTTTAGTTTGAGAGACGCCATGTTTGGGTAGACGCGCAGCGCGGAGCAGTCCCGATAAGCAGAACTGATAAGGGCGGAGCTTATCGAAGCTCCGGTCTTTCATAATTTAGCCCCGGGGCTCTTTTAATACCAGGTATCGGTACCCATCCCTAAACACAATGCGTCACAAACACAGTTAGAGAAAATGTGACTAACGATGTAGCTTGTAGTATTGCCAGGCCAACCCATATGTAGATGCCACCATTCAGCCTTACTGTATACTGCCATAATCACCATAAAACAAAGAAAATATATATTTATAAAAATGACGCATGAGCTCCTTCCCTCATGAGGGTCAGATACAGACATCGATAACCTTTACAGAGTCATAAACCGTGACCAGCAAAGCACTTTTAAATGCCACCCACTTGGTGTCCACAGCTCACACTTTTATTCACACATTAGCAACCTGCACGTTTCATGCAAAATGAAAGGGTGGGATGTCATTTCAAGAAATCTCTGAGGTCAATAAATCAGGGAGAGTGCAGATGAGGACTCAAAACAACATCTTTAATTACATCTGAGAGACGTCACTTTGGCCCAAGCCTGATGAAGTGTAAAATCGTGTCACAGCACTTCACATTAAATGTTTCAACAGTGGTAATCGCTAAAGGAAGCGAGTAGAAAGTGCTTGGATAAGTAGAAAGCAAGCTAAACAGCTTTTTACAAAACCAAGTAGCACAAAACCTAAATATGCGAGTGGAAATGTGACCTAGTTGACACTAAATTCACAGAGTTTATATCTGACTGATTGTAAAACAAATTTTTAGGCCAGTCCGATCATGTTATCGGACAAAACACAGGTGATGATAAAGTTATCAGTAAAGTTTATTCCCATGTGCCTTTTGTGATTTTCTTCATTCTGGTCCTGACACGTCTAAACATGACTTTCCAAATCATGAGTTTTCAACATTGCCAAATTAAAGCTCTTCCTGCCAACAAGCAAAACACTGATCTACACAAGGTCAAAACTCCCGTCTTGCACATTTCATTACTTCTTTCAAGGTGAGGGATAGTGTCACGACTACAGTTCCTCAAAAACCCAAGCGAGGTTTGGGCAAGTTTCCCAACAGTCATAGCTTTGTTCAATGTCAGCCTGTTGGATCGAGAAGAAGCCAACAGCTTTTTTATGCTAATTTACAACAAGCTTGAAAAGCAACTCCTTGAGAGAAGAAACGAAAGAAACTACAAGCATAACGTTACCCAACAGAGTTCTTTTGAAGGACAGGGGAAAATACTGTGCGTGTGGTTTGGTGTCTGTTATTCATTCATCACAGTTGATGCTTGTGCAAAGCTATTTGCTTTGGATCACTGCTAGGGTGAAACTGTGTCACTACTCAACGAACTTCCTGTCTAACAGGAAGCTAGTGTGAGGGTTTTTGCCCAACCCTTCCTGTTCTGGATGCCTGTTAGCGTAGCACAGCATGTATCCACTAGGGCTGTGCATTGGCAAATGCCTCCCGATACAATACATATCACGATAGATGGGTCACGATACAATATATTGCTATGCATTTCAATACGATACACGTGCGATATATTGCAATACTTTAAATGTAAAATGGAAAAAGTAGAGCTAGAAATACAACATGCTGTGTACCACCGGGGGTTTTCTGTAAGGATAAGTGTAAAAACATCCCTTACCTCTGCAGAGTGGCCATGATGTGCGATGCATGGACCTTTAGATCAGAGGTTTGGGTTCTCAAACTGTGGATTGCGCCCCTCAAGTGGGTAGCACAGGGGAATAAGGTGGGTCAAGCAAGTCACTTGGCTGTTGTGGTGCATTACAGTTAAAACACTGAACATGAGCAATATAAAACCACTGGTTCATCAGTGCTGTAAATGAGCTGGTGTCACATCCGTGAAAGCACAATAAATGTCATTGATACTTTTCTTAATAAACTTTTTGTCTAATGCACTGCAGTAGCCAAGTGACTTGTGTCATGACTTGCGAAGCCTACAAACAGCATTATTTTACATAACTCATTACTCCATTACTTATTTTGAAAACCAAAGCACACCCACACATCAGCTCTGAGAGCTCGAAGCGTTCTTATATTTTTTGCCATGCTCGCTTCCACTTACTTTTGGCCGTATGTATATGACATGATTTACATGAATAAGCAGGTCTTTGCACTTCACTTTCTATTACACGCACATTTACTGTCGCTCTACACATCTTACTTTTCATGTATTATGAGCAAGCGGCGCGTCACTGCATCCCTCCAGCGGTCCAGTCAGGAGCTCATGACGATGTATCGCCATATCGATATTTTGAGTACAGTCCTAGTATCCACCCTATATTACTGTTTCCAAAGCACTAAACACAGACAACACTAAAGACTATCACCTCTGCACCCTATTGTCCAACACGTTGGGAGCAAGTTTTGATAGCCACATGCACCCTTGCTTTCTAAAGCAAACTTCAGCATAACTTCAGTCCTTACAGTACTACAAACCTGAAAAAATAATATCAGTCAGCAGCTTCAGAGAAGTCGTAGCCTAATAAATTTAGACAGCCACCTTTACTTAACCTCAAGCCAAAAAAAGATAAAAACCTGAGTGCCTACCTGAAGGACAAAGCGGGAGACGAAGAGAGAGACAGACATTTGACTGCTCATTGTTTCAAAGAGTTTCGAGGCTAGATTCCCAATCGACCCAGAACTTTGATTTTAACTCACAGATTTAAAAATGTATATTCATTGAAGAGCATGTGTAACTGCATCAAAACAAGCAACAACTGACACAAAATATGAATGCATCGCCAGCTATGTGGTTAGCAACACTTATAAATGAAGGACAAAAAAATAATGAAAATAAATGTAAAAAATGTTTTACTTAATATCTAACTACCTAATAACACCAAATACAAAGCACAACCTACAAAAGAAAAAAGCCTCTTTGAATCACAGGCGAATTTTATTAGCATAGGCAATCTCGTGATTAAGTTTTCAGCCGTTAATTAATTTTATTTAATGGAACTTCTGTGCCGTCAGGTCCTTTGAGGCGGTTTTCCTGTAGCGGTATCCATGGATACGAAGCCAAGGCAAGGAAAACTCATTTCAAGAGGGAGTTCTGCTAGTTTGAGGTGTGATTCTGTGTGTGTGTGGCAGATTGAAATTCCAGTCTTCAAAAGGAAAGACTAAAAGAAGCTTAAGGGAAAAAGAACATCACTGACCCTAGAGTTGTTCCGTGTGGGAAACTGCAAAAGGGCATCAAGAAAATTAGAGCAATACAAGGGAAACAGAAAAAAATTATGTGAAAAGATTGAAAATGTGGTAATACTTTACATCTTTGTTAACATTATTAAATGCATTCACTGACATTAATTAATAATGAGTAATAGCACTTTTAATATTAGATAAAGTCAATATAACTTTTCATATTAGTTCATGGGCATTAACCAATGCTAATGGTGACAATGTTTGGTTTTATTATTGTATTTGTAAATGCTGAAATTAACATGAACAGAGATTAATAAATGCTTTGAAAGTACTGCTAGTTCCAGGTTAGCTAATACATGAACTAACTGTTAACAAGCGTAACCTCATTGTAAAACAAGGAATCTGGAAAGTAATTGCTGGGATTACTTTTAAAGGTTGTATAGGACCTTGTATAGAACAATGCGTCATGTTTCCTGACGTCAATGAACCGCACTCTTTCAGCTGCTTACTGTAAGTACAAGATAAAACTCATCAGAAAAGTTAATGTTCAAGTTCATGTTTTTCATATTCAGAAAGTTTACAACAAAATAAACTATATTTTATCTGAATTTAAACTTGAGCAAGTTTGCTGTCTACACGGTAAATACTGGATACCGCACTGTGATATTCAGACAATAAATATTTCTAGCACACTGCCTTCACTGGCTGTGAGCCAAAGTAAACATGAAACTCAACCACTGCAGTCTGCTTTAATAGTTCTTTTAAAGAATCAGTTAAAACTCCAAAGGTAATGGATTGGATCCATTACAAATTTCTCGCAGAAATGGTCACTCTATTAGCTTCCGCTGTAAAGAAGAGTACATAAAAACATTACATAAATATGTTCATATGTAGTTAGTATTAATTATGGTGTAAACGTTACGAAATATTGGTGGTCTTCTCCAATCACTGCCTTTTTGGGTATCAATTTAACAAACGCCAAATACATTCCATGAAACCCACCACAAAATTACAGAGTTTATTTCTTCAAGATATAGCTAGGAAGAACAGAGAGTCTTGAAAATCAAGTAATGGCAAGTATTAGTGAGCAAAGACAAAAACACCTCGTGATTAAACAGTATGTAAGATGAGAACTGTATATATTCCAGGGGGAATGCTTGTCTGGGCTGTCGGGAATGAAAGGCCCATTTTATAGCCAGCACGAGTGATGGAAATCTAAGCTATTCAAGGTAAAAGTGTTGTGATTCAAACTACACGTACAACACCATGAGGACTAAAACTCAAGCGTTAACATGACCCAATGCCCTACTCCTTTTCACAAACACAACCACACGTTCATGGCATATGCTTGCCTAATAACCCAACACACAAGACACTTTATTTATTTCAGGACTGATACAGTGGCTTGCAAAAGTATTCATCCCCCTTCATTTTATTCACATTTTGTTATGCTGCTGCCTTATCTTAAACTACTTTAAATGATTATTTTTTTTACATTAATCTACACTCCATGCACAATAATGACAAAACAAAAAACTGATTTTTGACAGCTTTGCAAATTTATTAAAAATAAAAACAAAAATAAGTACATTGCATAAGTATTCATACCCTTTTCTGGGACACTTGAAATTTAGCTCAGAAGCATTAGTTTTGCTTGTTGATGTTTATACACTTCGAGTGGAGTTAACCTGTGCCAAATTCAATTGAATAAGTATGATTTGGAGCGGCACATACCTCTCT
Source organism: Triplophysa rosa (assembly GCF_024868665.1). Taxonomy (NCBI): domain Eukaryota; kingdom Metazoa; phylum Chordata; class Actinopteri; order Cypriniformes; family Nemacheilidae; genus Triplophysa; species Triplophysa rosa. The sequence goes on along the minus strand of NC_079909.1, from coordinate 17,101,791 downwards.
ATAAAGGGTGCAACAGCTGAAAATGCATATCAAAGTAAAAACCAAGACATGAGGTCAAAAGAACTGCCAGTAGAGCTTTGAGACAGGATTGTATCAAGGCACAGATCTGGGGAAGACTTCTGAAAAAAATCTGCTGTATTGAAGGTTCACAGAAGCAGTAGCCTCCATTTATCCTCAATGAAAGAGGTTTGGAACCACCAGACTCTATGGCTGACCTCCTGTCCAAACTGAGCCATCGATGAGGAAGGGTCGTGGTTAGAGCGGTGACCAAGAAGCTGATGATTACTCTGGTTGAGCTCCATGATCATATAGGAGAGGGAGAAACTATAGAGACAAACATCACGCAACACTCCACCATCTGGCTATTCTTGCAAAGTTACAAAGACCACAAATTGGGTGTATTACATATTCTAATTTTGTCAAAACACCTCTCCCCTTTAAACTTTAAAACTGCGCAGCTTGAAGAGATGCATGCAGAACACGTCTGACTTTAAAACTGCGCACCTCGCTGCTGCACGGAGAGACACGTGTGACTTTAAAACTGCGCACCTCGCGCTGCACGGAGAGACACGTGTGACTTTAAAACTGCGCACCTCGCGCTGCACGGAGAGACACGTGTGACTTTAAAACTGCGCACCTCGCGCTGCACGAGAGACACGTGTGACTTTAAAACTGCGCACCTCGCGCTGCACGGAGAGACACGTGTGACTTTAAAACTGCGCACCTCGCGCTGCACGGAGAGACACGTGTGACTTTAAAACTGCGCACCTCGCGCTGCACGGAGAGACACGTGTGACTTTAAAACTGCGCACCTCGCGCTGCACGAGAGACACGTGTGACTTTAAAACTGCGCACCTCGCGCTGCACGAGAGACACGTGTGACTTTAAAACTGCGCACCTCGCGCTGCACGAGAGACACGTGTGACTTTAAAACTGCGCACCTCGCGCTGCACGAGAGACACGTGTGACTTTAAAACTGCGCACCTCGCGCTGCACGGAGAGACACGTGTGACTTTAAAACTGCGCACCTCGCGCTGCACGGAGAGACACGTGTGACTTTAAAACTGCGCACCTCGCGCTGCACGGAGAGACACGTGTGACTTTAAAACTGCGCACCTCGCGCTGCACGGAGAGACACGTGTGACTTTAAAACTGCGCACCTCGCGCTGCACGAGAGACACGTGTGACTTTAAAACTGCGCACCTCGCGCTGCACGGAGAGACACGTGTGACTTTAAAACTGCGCACCTCGCGCTGCACGGAGAGACACGTGTGACTTTAAAACTGCGCACCTCGCGCTGCACGAGAGACACGTGTGACTTTAAAACTGCGCACCTCGCGCTGCACGAGAGACACGTGTGACTTTAAAACTGCGCACCTCGCGCTGCACGAGAGACACGTGTGACTTTAAAACTGCGCACCTCGCGCTGCACGAGAGACACGTGTGACTTTAAAACTGCGCACCTCGCGCTGCACGAGAGACACGTGTGACTTTAAAACTGCGCACCTCGCGCTGCACGAGAGACACGTGTGACTTTAAAACTGCGCACCTCGCGCTGCACGAGAGACACGTGTGACTTTAAAACTGCGCACCTCGCGCTGCACGTGAGAGACACGTGTGACTTTAAAACTGCGCACCTCGCGCTGCACGGAGAGACACGTGTGACTTTAAAACTGCGCACCTCGCGCTGCACGGAGAGACACGTGTGACTTTAAAACTGCGCACCTCGCGCTGCACGTGAGAGACACGTGTGACTTTAAAACTGCGCACCTCGCGCTGCACGGAGAGACACGTGTGACTTTAAAACTGCGCACCTCGCGCTGCACAAGAGACACGTGTGACTTTAAAACACTCCACCCCGCTGCACTTGAAGAACGTCTGACGTAACGCACACTCGCTGCATGAGTACAGCGACGAAGTACACAACTTCCTTACTTGAGTGAAAGTACAGATACTACTGGTCAAATATTACTCCACTACAAGTAAAAGTTGTAAAGACAGATTCTTACTTAAGTAAAAGTACAGAAGTACGTGCTTTTAAAAGTACTCAAGTATTAAAAGTAAATTTCCTTTATGTCAGTTGTGCATTGTTTTATTGTCGTATACCTTATGCCTCTGAAGCAACCTACTGAATATACTGAGTAGCTCACAGTATCAGTTGTATTAAAGGAGTAGTTCACTTCAAAATTTGCCCCCATTGACTTTCCATAGTCATTTTTATTCCTACTATGGAAAGTCAATGGGGGCAAATTTTGCAGTGAGCAACTCCTTTAAGAGCTTTATATGTTTAGCACACATACATTATGTTTAGTTTAGATGTAATCCTGTATGATCATTTAGCCTAATTATCTTCATTAGCCCCCTAGGCCTATATGTATTTATGAGCAGTGTTCTTTTATTTTGTCTATTCCCTTTACCAGTTTTAGCAGCAATTTACCAGTAAGTAGTAAGTTTCTTGTAAATAGTAAAGTGTAGAAGCCATGTGTTTGTTGGATTTATTACCATTTGTATTACCATAATTTAACTACAAACATAAACTATAGCTAGTATAATGAAACTATGGTATGTTTAGTTGCTGTGGTTTTACTAAAGATTATTAATTGGAGTATGGTTCCTATATATAGAAAATGGTAAATTTGTGGATACTGTGGTTTTACTGCAAATACCATCCCTGCTGAAAAAAACAATGATTTTTTTAATTAGAATGAGATTTTTAAATTAATTTCCTCTTTGTAGTGTGTTTTGGGTTTTATTCCAATAGGATTTACCATCCCATCAATAGAATCCATCACATACAAGTAGACAACAAGTATCCATAGTACAATTCCCATTATAACCATTAAATCCATTACATTTTCTGTTGTATTTTGCGCAGGGTTCTATTGTTTTTATTTCAACAGGAATACTTCAACTATAGTTACTTTAGTAAAAACATCATTCATTTTCCAAATCGCTTTAAATGATATAGCAGCAGATCAGAAGTTAACACGCACGCGTAGCTCAAGGTGTATGTGATGCTTATTTACCGTTTAGCCGTTATGCCGATCATTTTCATGACAATGTTTCTATGATCTTTGACTGATCGTAACCCACAGATGATTACACCACACTTTAACATGTGCCCTTTTCGTCTTTTGTTGTTCTATTTGTCTTTTTAGAGCTTTTAAACGTAGGCGCTGTCGATGTAGCAGCGCCTACGTTTACATTAGTTTAGCGGGGAAGATCCCAGAGTTGCCAGATTTGCGTTAAAATAATCTGCCAAATGGCCATTCAAAGTTTGCCGGAAAACCGCGAGCTTAGAAAAACTGAAATACTTGGCAACAGTAAAAGGTCCTGGCAGATCGCAAGCCAGATAAATTGCGCACACAGGAAACCCCGCTGCATAGAAACCATTTTCTACTTACCTAAATATGATAAAAAAGATATATTTGTTCGTCAAAGATGGATAGTGAAGGTATAAATCACATACCCAAAAAAAATATACCTTCACAAGAAAGTACCAGTTCACTACAAACAGCGTCTCACGTTAAGCACAACAGCTACTCAGTAACTCAACCCTCACAATACCCTTACTTCACCACTGACTGATGAAACCCAGAGCACCTGATCTTAAACCTCACACCGCGCGCAACTTGAAAACACGCAGGACTTCACTGCACACCACCTCTAGCGCATGCCGACAAACACGTGCGTGCGTTTACTAAATGCACACCTCGCGTTGCACTGAGAACACGTCTGACTCTAAAACTGCGCACCTCACACTGCACGGAGAGACGTATGCACCGAGAGACACGTCTGACTTTAAAACAGCACAACTTGTGCCGCACAGAGAGACGCATCCACGGAGAGACACGTGTGACTTTAAAACTGCGCACCTCGCGCTGCACTGAGAGACACGTGACTTTAAAACTGCGCACCTCGCGCTGCACTGAGAGACACGTGACTTTAAAACTGCGCACCTCGCGCTGCACTGAGAGACACGTGACTTTAAAACTGCGTACCTCGCACAGCACGGAGAGACACGTGTGACTTTAAAACTGCACACCTCACGCTGCACGAAGAGACACGTGTGACTTTAAAACTGCACACCTCGCGCTGCACTGAGAGACACGTCTGACTTTAAAACTGCGCACCTCGCGCTGCACGAAGAGACACGTCTGACTTTAAAACTGCGCACCTCGCGCTGCACGAAGAGACACGTGTGACTTTAAAACTGCGCACCTCGCGCTACACGAAGAGACACGTGTGACTTTAAAACTGCGCACCTCGCGCTGCACGAAGAGACACGTGTGACTTAAAACTGCACACCTCGCACTGCACCGAGAGACAAGTGTGACTTTAAAACTGCGCAGCTCATGCTGCACGGAGAGACAAGTGTGACTTTAAAACTGCGCAGCTCATGCTGCACGGAGAGACACATCTAAAATGGTCATTTTAAAAGGGAAGAAGACACGCTTGATTTATAACTACGTGACGTCAAGTGACGTCACAGACCAACTAATCGATAATGAAATTCGTTGACAACGAATTTCATTATCGATTATTATCGATTTTATCGATTAGTTGTTGCAGCCCTAGCTTGAACCCAACTGAACATCTCTGTAGAAACCTGAAAATGTCTGTCTACTGATGATCTCCATCCAACCTGACAGACTTTGAAAGGATCTGAGGAAAAGAATGACAGAAAATTGCCAAATGCAGATGTGTAAAGCTTTTCACATCATACCCAAAAAGATTAGAGTCTGTAAAGGTGCTATAACCATTTTCTGAGTTGAGGGTATGAATACTTATACAATGTACTTATTTTTGTTTTTTATTTTTTATAAATTTGCAAAGCTGTCAAAAATCAGTTTTTTGTTTTGTCATTGTGCATGGAGTGTAGATTAATGTAAAAAATAATCATTTAAAGTAGTTTAAGATAAGGCAGCAGCATAACAAAATGTGAATAAAATGAAGGGGGATGAATACTTTTGCAAGCCACTGTATATCGACTAAGTGGACCACTAAAGGTATGATTCAAATACTAAACTTCAAGGACAAGCAAAATTGTTAATATGACTGCAAGAAAACAGCCAAAAATCCTTTTTCAAGTATGATGATCCTAGATATTTGGTGTCATTATTAAAAAGTAAAGTATAATCAAAAAGTAAATAGTGTAGGGCTGGGCGATACATCGTCCATTTCTTATGCTCAGTTTGCTCAATGAATTACGGTTAAATGCGCAACATCCAAAAGCCAGAGTGCGCTCTCATGCAGAAACTCTGAATATGGGAAACAGAAGAACGATTTCCAGGAAAAGCCAATGGTCATATTCTATCTCTGTTCTTCAAACCTTTTCAGGTATTTTCATGATAATAAAGTATATTTATAATGATGATGTTTGACGACTGTCGCTTTTTCAAATGCACATTATAAACGACTCAATCTCGTAGTGATTTTAGATCGAGCAGTACTTCCTACTGATCACAGAAAACAGAATCGATTTCAGAATCGATTTAGACATGTATAATTAGTGTGAATAGCGATATCTATCGCCCAGCCCTACTGAGGTTACTCGCCCAGAGTGTCTATGTTTGCTGCCATTATTGATCTCCATGTTGCCATCTGCTGCAGGACTGGTGTGAAACACAGCTGCCCTCAGCTAATGATTAGCCCAGCAGCGGTGGACACAGGCCGTTCAAAGGTACAGCGGTAGGTATTCTTAGCAAACCTTTATGAAGTGCCATAAATTTACGCAGGGCAGAACTTTTGATCAACAATCATCAGTTTTATAGCACTACAGAACACAAACAAAATCAAGCAAACGTAATTGAGGAGTTACAGGAGTCGAAGATCAATTTTGAAGTCTCAGACAACTTCAGGGGGGCAGGTCTTTGCCAAGTTACCTTTCACTCACTTTCTCTCTCATGATGTGGGTGGATCTTGAGGGTTGCCTCACTATTTCCCTCCCTCTCTCGCCGGTTTTCACAGTCGGCTCACGTTATGCTACCCCACAAAGAGTCTTTTTGCAGCAGAGCACAAAACTACGGGCCTGTTGAGCACGACATAATTACAAATCACAAAGGCCTCAGCCCCAGCTGCATCCTGCACCCTTTCCAACCCCAAACACACTCTCCTTTTCGTTCACCCTTCTTTCTTCACCAACTGAAATGCCTCCCATTTTCTCTTTTGCTACACTGTCTCCCCTCCACACACAGGCAGGTCTCGCTGTCTTTCTGAGACATGTATAAAGTGATGTTGGGATTTGTTAGGAAAAGTGCATTTAAAGTATTGATGTTATGACGCTTCAATACACGCCAACCACAGATTAGGTCTGTTAACGACACTATCATTCTACTCCCTAGCTATAATCTCCTTTCCATTCTTACACAAACTTGGATATGATCTGTGGCTTTTTTGTGACTCAAAACATAAAAACAAGATATTACTAGACTGTTTTTACATTTGTTTTGTGCATGAAACTGTAGCCAAAATTTGCAAATGTGAAAATCTGACAAAAATGTCCAGGTATAGTCATCTTGTTTCTTGAAACGACAATTAAAAAATTAAATCAATAAGAAATTTAATTAAGTCATCTCAAACATTCACATTTACTGCAATTCATTCCCCCGTTTTAGCTATATATCATACAGTAGGCAGCGTGTTTATCAGTACAGCCTGTCTTTATTTCTGCGTCCCCGTCTAATCAAACATTAAGGGATTTTCCCATCATTCAGCTGAAGTTCTTTCTTAATCCATCTTGTAATCACCCTCTCAGTCGCAGGCTGATGACAGGAGCGGCTGTCTGTGATAAGAGGGCGCTGATTCAGACAGCTGTAGCGCCTTTCACCACCTACAAGTATCCAAAAAAACGAAATAATTTAAGTTATCTTGGGAACGAATCACCTGAGCTTGTCGGATTGCGAGTCAGAATACTGTGGTTCTTCTGCCGTCTGTCTAGGATCAAAGCAGGAGGTTGTAAGCAGGAAGTGGTGTAACTCAGGAAAACGACAAGTACAACTGCAAAAGTCTTTGCTGCAATCTTTAAATTGAGTGTCATTTCTGACCATATTGAGAAAAATGGGATAAATGTCCACTCAAGCTAAAGAGAGACTGAAGAGCTCGGAGAGGTGGTTAGGGGCCCTCATACTGTGTTTCCTCAAGTGAAATAATGAGCCGTTTCCTCCTACCCTGGACTCCGAGATGTTTTTACTGGAGGTTTAATGCAGGTTAAAGACAGAAGACACAATGGTAATATTCATAGACAGAGCATGCATCCATTTTCATCTAGAAGAAGAATTTTTGACCCCAAGTGCGAGGCAGTTTTTGAGATTAAATGTAACTATCGAAGTCTGGGGGCAGGCGTAAACTCTACGACCTAGCAGACCAGTGATGCACACTTCATTGGGCACTATGCTTAATTACCCCTTCATGGGCACCACAGTGACTAATATAGCAGCACGGTAACAATAAGCTCAGATGAGTTTAAAATGAACCTTTTAAATCATTATTTAACTTTAATTCCACACAGTAACAGTGTATCACAACAGCAAAAGTCTGATCGTACACCTTTTCTAAACAAGACGCATCATTTATGATCCATCATTTAATCAAACCCTAAACTATAATATGAGCAACAGAACTTTAGCAAGCACAACTAATGAACCACAGTTCAGGTCAAAGTGGAGTTTACAGTTTGTTATTTCCCAAAGATAAGCTCATCTCCATAATCATATGGGCGTTTGGGTCCAGAATAGGTCACAGCATTTATGAGTTGCAACAAACACAGAAAAACATGCTTAACATCTTCCAGTTTTCAAACGAAAAAAGCACCTAAAAAAGGGATTTCATGTTGCACAAAGGCAGAGCCAGTGATTGTGTGTGTAACTTCTCTAGGGCATTACTGGGCGCCATGCCCTGCCCGGGCTACCTTATCAGCTATACAGGCACAGAACTGCAATCTTTTCATTGTAAATATAATAGTTTAGGGAATTTCTGCCTTATAGGATATGACAGTACAGTACAGACGGGAAGTAACAGGAGAGGAGAGAAGGGAACAGGAGTGGGAAAGAACATTGAATCAGACTCTGGTTGCCTGTAACGCCAGTACGATGTGTTGGAGAGCTGCCCGCAAAGCTATTGCTCTGACATGAAAGGTTTCCTGAAATTTATCTAATCCTGCAGAACAGATCTAAGTAACAGTTACATCAGCAGAGCTCCCTCACTGCACCAGAGATGACAATCCAAGGTGTAATTACAGATTTGTCAGAAACCAACCTTCTCTAGACATACTATCAACACACATAAAACCAGTTGACGTTTGCATGCGTGTTCAGTCCTAAAAACAGGATGGAAGTGAAAGGTTTTGCACATGCAAACGAAACTGGATGGGTCTCGTAATAAACTTACAAGCACTTCCTCTTTGCTTGCGAAAGCCTCAGTTTGTAACAAAAAGCAAGGAAATGTGATGAATACATGAAGTGCTGCAAAATATTCTGTACATCTAGCACTGAGGGCCTCTCCAAATATATATGCATATAAATCCATCATATTTAAAACCAGTATTACCTAACATCAGGTTTTGCATGAAAAGTAAAGAAATACATTGACGTGGTCATTAGTTCTGTGCACAGAATAATTTTGACAATGATTTTGAGCGTGAAAGAAAAAAGACACCACCTCTGATGCTAAAGTCTGACTTTAAGCATGTCTGTTCTAATTATGTCTACGGCTGTGCAATTAATCATAATCGTCAACTTTGGCCTTCAACAATTACAAAAACAAAATGATCGAAGTTTATACGATTATTGTGCTGCATTCCATTTGGCAAGAATCCTCTTTTTTCTTGTGGTATAAATCCACAGTGCACCCTTCCTTTACAGCAGTTCAGCTGTGCTATTTCTTTACATTCATTTTTTTCAGTTTAATTCAATTTAAAAGACAAGTTTTATTCTTTTTTCTATGTTATTTCCAAAGTCTGTGAGTAATCTTGATCTCAATATTGGCCAAAATAATCGGGATTATGATTTTTGTCATAATCAAGCAGCTCTAAACGCACTAATAGCCATTTAATGTGCTTGAAAATAAATGGAAGGGAGAAGTAGTCACAACTTTGAGATGTTCAGTACAACAGGAGAGTTAACTTCCTAATAACATTTCTATTTTCACTACTTTAAATTAGATACATTTGTCAGTGATTTGTGTGTTCTTTTGATTTACTGGCCAATAGAGTCAACTTAAAACAGCTGAACCAACTATAATTTCTATCTCTAACAGTCTAGTACAAGAAACGACAATGAGGTTTACCCAACTATAGACTGTACAGTGTCTATTTTTATTATAACATTAATGATGACATTCAAATAGAAAGTAACTAATGATGGTTATAAACAGACAAGCAAAGCAAAACTTTCAGCCATGAGCAGGGCAAAAATGGGGCAGTTACAATAAAAGAGCTGTGTCGACAATTTGTCACGTACAAGTGCGAAGCGTTCAACAGGATGGGAGTGTTCGCTTTCTGAATCAAATGAACAAAGGGGCAGCACCAACCTCAGTCTTAGCACTGACTGAGACGAGGCAAAAGAGGAAGTGGTTTGGGGACTATGCAGGAAATGACATCATTCCTCCAGCACCAGTTTTTTTTTAAACAAGGGTTAAGAGTAAATGGTTTCTGTGGTTGAGAATGCAATAAAACCACTCTATATATGGCTGTCAGTTTTGTGCCACCTCGAGAGATCTGGGTATATAACAAAAATAAACTTCTCAAGACTAGGGAGCACAGGCTACAGTTAGCAAGCATGACGTGGCCGTATACGAGCTCCAGCCTCTTCATGATAATTAAAAACAATTGGACTTGAACAGCTGAATTGACCGAATGAGGGAGAAAGAGCCAAGTGAGGGGCAGAAGCACAAGCTGTGCTTGTTGAGCGGCCACTAAATCAAAATTGAAAAGGAAGACGTTATAACAATTAGGGCCCATCGTCGGCCATGGGGGTTAGGACAGAACGTTTAAACGAAACCAGACCCTGCCTGGCCACATGGCCCCGGAAATCCAATATTACCACTGCGCTGCACCAAAACGCCACAGGCCACCCAAACGCATGAATCTAGAGTTTGCTAATGCACACTTCACGACACAACACTCGACAAGTGTTCATTGAAGACTCCGCCGTACGTGTTTTCCCTAATGAACGGCTCGTTCTTGTGCATAGCTCTGTAAACAGAAGCGCAAGGATTAGTGGGTGAGTGAGAGAAAAAAAGGCTGTAAAGGAAAAGGGAATTCTAGGGTTCTTCATTTTCACTCCCTCCACCCTGCACCTCGGCGACAGGGCAGACGGATCTTTCTTCTCCCAAGAAGCTGGCACCATCACTACATGCCCCACAGACTCGAGAACAAAGACCTGCCAGTGCTGCATCATCGCACTGTCTCACTCTCTGCCTAGCTGTGTAAGAGACAGACCAGTTTAATGAACCAGCAGAGAGAAATCAGTGAGTGGATTTTTTACAAAGCTCATCACTCTGAAAAGCAAGGTGTCCTATGATAGGCCAGTTAACCAGTGTGTGGTGATTGGTCGAATACTGCAAGCGTGTGACGGAAATGTAACGCCTCTTACCATATTTGGAACATCAGGTTCCAAAGTGATTGTACTGACAGGTACGCCCACCTTACTTGCGTATACATTTGGGCGGTCTTAGTCATATCATACCATGAACTGAGGTGGATTTGTGGGGGTGTGGTTACACGAGGCGTTTCAGGCAGGTCTGGGTGAGCATTCGCTTTTAGATAGAATGCATCTTTTGTTCCGACACTTTAATTTTTGCAATTTTAAGTGTCTAATACATGCATGGGCAACTTATAACACACCAAAGACACAGAAAAACACGTATTTGCACCATATGACCCCTTTGGTGATTAGCGTAATAAACGATAAAACTCTGGTAATACAATAATCTCTTTAGAAGTAAATCTAAATGATCTTCACAACCTATTTTAATTAATGTGACGTATAAAACAGATGTAAATAAATTACTTGATTGATGTTTAAATGCAATGCAGTGTCTGGAACATTACATAACCCCCAGCTTTACAAATCTACAATCAACCATGTTGTTGTTTCTATAAAGATCATCTTTACTTTAGCTCAAAAGAAAATGTAGCTGCCTCACAACCCACAAAATGAGAAGCTACCAATAGAGTTACCTCACCTTAATACATCATAACTTCACCACTCATTGCATAAAGGAAGCTTGCATATTAAAATGAGTAATGTGTAAGGGTCAGCTACTTCCTGAGGCAAACCAGAAAATGTAAACCTAAAGGTGACCTTTGACCTCCCTGGTGACGTAAAAGAAGTTATGAACTTCTGGTCAGTACATTTCAGCGATCCTCTGGCAAGGAATCCACATAGCCATTTTTTCAATGTGCTTTCCCAGTCAACAGTTTACAATAGCTGCACGTCGATGGTCCTTATGGGTCAGACTGAAGTAAACAAAGAGTTCTCGCTCTCGCTATCTCTCCTCGCAGGCAAAACGAGACGGCTCAGTGGAGCAGACGGACATTCAGTGATGCACTCATGCAGTCGTTCACTCACAGAAAGAGAGTAACGTTGTATGTGCAGCTTGCATGTATAAAGGGTATGCCACATGTTCCAGCATGCGTCCTGCGTTCAATAGCATGTAAAATATCGGACACATCTTTCGGCTATCTTTATTCTCAGCAAACCAGGCCTGCACAATATCAAAGTCATCTTGTCCCTCCCACACAAACGGAAAGATGGCTAGCCCCGTGCCCTAATATCTGGGAACTTCGCACATTTATGTCAATGTTTTTACTGGTCTTACAACAGTGTGGCAGAGCGTCGTGTTACCACATGGAGGCAGGCTTAAGTCAGAACTCTGGGCCTGGTGTAAAATTGAGCCAGATTGTTATCTTACAAGGGGCGGTTTTCAACTCTCAAACCCTATATGGCAACATAATGAGTACCAAGTTTGAAGAATATAATCATATCAGTTCTAAAGAGAATAGAACAGGCCAGAAGGAAAACCCCATGAGGCTTTGCAAGAGACTTGCAGTCTGTAGAAAATGTTATCTATAATGTCATTGTTTTCTTTCACCGATATGGAAAGCATGTGTCTCTGTTCAGGGTGTGTGCATGAATACAATCTGAACACACTGTCAAACCAAATGATGGGTTTGATCAACATCTATCCCCCAGTGGATCTGCAACAAAAACCCATAAAGCTGACCAAGCACCAGCCACAGAACATCAAGTAATATAATAGTTCACAAATACAAACTCATCCTCATGTCATTTGTACATTAAATACACTCTGTTCCTTAATACAATGGTGAGGACAATCTGCTAATAATATCCTATTGTGTTCTATACAGAAAAAAAGCTATATGGATTGGGATCACCACAAACGTAAGTAAATCAAGATAGTTTTTGGGGGGGGTGAACAGTTCCTTTAAGAAAACTGAAAGCTCTTCAAGTTGGCTAAAGCCCATTGCACATTGAATCTGAAATTTGCATCCGAAATTTCCGCACGTTAAAAAATAAATACGACCTCACGTTATGTCAATCACATTTACACACTGCCTCAGATATTTTCGTCCGTCATAAAAAAATTCGGAACGGGTTCGATTTTATGCGTTTTTCGCATCCGTCAAGCATTTTGAGACACCGTACAAACAAGAGCAAAATACGAAAAACGCATACGAACATTTCGGACTGTATGTGCAAAGACCTTAACTCTCAAAAATGAATGCTTGATAAAATCCTATTAGCATTTAGAAGATTTGCCAAAGGAGAGAGCTGTTACTCCCTGTGCATTCATACATTTAATAATGTAATAGTAGTGTAAATGTAATAATAAGTAATTGAAATTTATGGCACGCAAAAACTCTTTAAAGAAGATCAAGGTGGTATGGCTTACTGCCATACTGCCCATCCATCACAGGTGCCAAATAACAAAAAAGAGGAACACCTCTTTAATTGAAATATCCTCTGAGTGACACAGGAAATTGCTTTTCACAAGTCTGCTTAGATATCCAGTAGATACAAAAGCTTAGGTAAAAAACTACACTTGTCTTTACTGTTTAATGAATTTATCAAACAAAACCCATGACCTCTTCAACAAAGCACCTCTAGGAACCCAGAGGACTTTCTAGGTAAATATTACACTTCACTGCCCCACAGAATAAGTTCAACTGGGCTCTGGTTATCTTTTGAAGTTACATAAAGATTTTTACGAAAAGATCTGATATAAAAATAATGTGAATGCAAACCTGTTTCTCATAATCAAAGAAAGTACGGTATGAACACTAACTACAGCAATGGGACTCAATGAGCATTTTGACCTTGCTTGATGGAAATAGTTGAGCACATGGTGATGGATCACTGAGCCCTCTGACATTAAAAACGGATTTCATCAGCTCTGTAAACTGGTAAAACAGGCATGGTAATGTCATATAACATTTTTAATAGTAACTTAAAAGGACATCAGAAAGGATTAGGTCTCTTGCATATAAGAGCTACCTTACGGCGATCAAAGATCTGCTATAAGAAAGATTTAATGCCTGACACCAAATGCTCCTGACTGTGTAAAATAAATGTACATATCACATTAAAAACAAAGCCCATGGCTACATCCTGAGTTCCACTTCATACCAATAAGTGGAAAAGCAAGGCTGGGTCAATCCTTGAACCATAACTATATGCTGTAAGAAACAGACGCAGTCTTGTCAGTAGCACTTAGAGATCACATACACATGCCATATACACACACCCACGTCCACGCACACAACCTGCTATTACCTCACCCTGTAATCATACAGTGAAGCCCTTCAAACCTATATTATAACTAACACACCAACTACTACTAACATAATAAATCAGCCCAACTCTGAGTCTATTTATACACATATGTATATAATACATAATAATCTGAGGCAGACGCACATAACTTGACTTTAGACCAGTGACAGCTTTATAGCGGAATCTTAAACAAACCGGCCGGCTTTTTCCACTACCCGACCAACACAGATGGTAAATAAAGCATGCAAATGCAAAGCGTGATTTCCATGTGGTGAAGGACCATTAAAACCACGATGACAGGGAAGAGTAACACTGCTTCAGTCATCTCTCATGCCCAAAAGGGGCTTAATGGGATTTTTTTTGTGTGTGTGTTTGTTTTAAGGCTATTTGCCAAATGCCCGCCTGCATTTATTTGTCGGTACAGTAGCAGTGTAAAAAAATCCACACAGGCTGTGTGTTTGTGTATTATTCTCGCTCTACTTATCACCATCAGCGCTATTAAGCCCGATGGCTGAGGCACAGAGGCAAAAGCGCGGTTTTATCCAAAATCACTTAAACGGGTTTTGTCAAACCTGTCAAATGTGATCAGAGAAGCATGACAAGTGCATACTTCACTATCAAATTACCCAAAATCCAGGCAGAATATAATACAAAATGATTCTGGTCTACAGAGCAGAGATTCTTTGGATTTTATAGGGAAACGATTATGTAATTGAACATGACTGCTTGTGGATAAACCTGCTAAAAATAAAAGAAAATCACGTAAAATCAGCATGCAGAAAGAAAAGGTCTTGAGATGTTCAGACTTGAGGTTGTTCAGACTTGCCCATTCAGAAAGCTACTGCTCAAGGGTATTGAGCTGGAAGGGACAAGCAGCTTTTTGCCAGAAAAAATGCAAATAAAAAAAACAACAATTAGGCCTAAATACAGAAGAAAGCAAATCATTTTTTATAATTTTAAGTACAGTAAATAACGGAAAATAGTACAAAGTACAGTAAAAATGTGCTGGAAGTCAGCTTGGCTGACTAAAATGAAAGAAATTTCTCAAAACCTGATGGGAAAAAAGAAAACATCTACACCATCTTACAACTAAATTTTAGTTAAAAATCTTCAGATAGACTCAAAAAGCTTTAAACTTCCACTAAGGCCTTAACTCGAGAGTTCTGGAAGCGTGGAAATACAACTTTTCCTACATCTGCTCAACCTAAAAATAGAAGTTAAGTCACTCATCCAAACCATCCCTTCTTCTAAACCAAAAGTTTGAGTTAGGAAAGACCAGATGGGTAAAAGGGAGGCATGCATCTCTCCATGTGAGATTTACCACATTAGTGACATAGTTTCTTGGTGTTTGAAGGCAAAGAGTGACATCTTCCATTTGTGTCAGGTTAATGTGGCTTTAGGATTTTGGAAAATTTTAACTGATCCGACACAGAAAAAGCTGTGAAATTCCATTCAATTCTGTCTTCAAGGACATGGTACACTTGCAACCAGAAATGCCACTTCCCACTTCCAAAGTAACGCATGTGGTTGTGCGTTATTTTAAACCTCTATAGACAGTGACTCAAATCCCTAATCTAGTGTTTAAACTCCACATCTGCTATTAAAGTACACCCAATACAATTTTCAGGCCTACAATTAAATGTAGCAAGTGACAGCGACTAGCTTACATGGGATCATTATTCTTAAGCTCACTGTACTGTTAAACTCGAAATAAGCAGGAGTCCCTCAAGACAGATAAAACATTGACTCACTATTTGAAATCCATGTTGCTGGTGAGGTACAGACAACATTATAAACAGTGTTGGGAGTAATGCGTTACAAAAGTAATGTATTATAGTAACGTATTACTTTTTGCTGTAACGCAGTAGTGTAAGGCATTACTAATCAATTTTCAGTAATATTTTACTCTGTACATGTTCAGTAACGCTTGCGTTACAACAAACTTTTCGCCCGCGAGACATTAACAAATCAAAAATCCTGCAAGTTCTATTTCCTGTTCGTGAATAGATGTGTGTGGTGTCATTCATCTCCCTCTGGCTGGTGGAACTTTGTATTTTGTATTGTAAAATGTATGATTTCAGCCTCTGAGCTCGAGGTCCGAGGCTATTGGCCCCGCCCGGTTCGCTGTAAGCCCTAGCGCCAGTGTTAACAGGGTCACGGTTTTCCCGCACAATTGGGCTATTTTGAAAATGCAGTTGAGGGAAAAATTATGGAGCCGCGGGTTGCGGGTTTTGGGGCTACTTTCATAATGTACTGCGGCCGCCAAAATGTTTATTTATATTCCAAGGATAAATGTTAATTAATGAGATTCTTAATGTGTATTCATACTCTGATGAATACCTGGCAACTCCAGGACCGAGACCCATTCTCAAAAGTGTGGGGAACGAGCATCTGACAGGCAGGCTACAGTACAGGGAGGGACGCGGGAGCTCAGCTCAACCAAAGAGGAAAATATAGCGGTGATATTAGACAATGCATCCGAATTATGTTTTTACCAATGTTTCGTACTAAGGTGCATGTCACCTTGCACAATGAAAGAAATCACGCGTGAGTGTACAACAGTTGATTCTTCCGGCTGCCAAATATCACGTTTGAGCAGCGCTATACACAGTCTAGAACAACTAAAGCATTGACGTGCTTGTACACATTATACATATGCAATATATTTAACCATGCTTATTTCTTAAGCAAGTTTTTGCATGTCTTACGAAGAGAAAACACGCTTCTCGTCCATTTCCGTGCGTGGCCTCGAGCACACATGGGATCTTTTTTAAAGGGACACTCCTCCACCCAAAAATGAAAATTCTGTTATGGATTACTCACCCTCTAGTTGTTCCAAACCTGTATAAATTTCTTTGTTCGGTTAAACACAAAAATATTTGGTAGAATGTTAGCAACTGAAAATTCTTTGGCATCATTGACTACCATAGCAGAAAAAATTCTAATGGTAGTCAAAGGTGACCCAGAATTGTTTGCTTTCCTAAATCCCCCATAACATCTTTTGAGTTCAACAGAACAAAAAATATATACAATATCTAGGAAACCATTCGGATAAGTAAATATAGCAATAGAAATGTCTTTTGGCAGTTGTTAACTTTGATTTGACACTGTAAAATAATTGGGCTAGTTTTCATTCCTTTTGGGCGGGTTTTGAGGGGTCATTGGGCTGCTTTCAGGAAGCTAGTTAGCAAGATCCCTGTGACCAGCAGCAATGACAATGTAAGCTAACGTTTACATGATGACTAGCTAGAATTCTATATAATCTAGTTCAGTGATGGGATGGGACTATTTTGTATTTAAATACCTTTGAAAAAAAATGCATTTTGTATTTAAATGCGTTTAATCTTAGTATTTTTGTATTTTCAAACTAAAATACTTTTTGTCAATCAACCTCCTTATTAGACTGCATGGATGGCCAGTGTTTCAAATACATCCATTTGAAATACAAAATACTATTATTTTGTAATAGTATTTTGTATTTAAATGCATTTAATCTTAGTATTTTTTTGTATTTATTTTTGTATAGCCTCACTAATTCAAGAAATCAGCAGTCTAATAAAGAGGTTGATTGGCAAAAAGTATTTTGTATTTTAAAAATACAAAAATACAAAGACATTTCGTCATTTTAGAATGTTAAAGGCAGGGTGTCTGATTTCTCTTCGCCATTGTTGATGTTCAAATCACCAAAACAAACACACCCCTACCCCCATCTTTCGCTTTCGTCAGCGCTCGGCTAATGTCCGTCCTGTGCACTGTGCACCTTACTGCTGATTGGCTACAAGGTTGTTTTGGTACTCGGCCCGACTCAGTTGTCTAAAGCGTAATTCGTAAATCGGTTACCCCGCCTTTAAGTTCTACTTCTGTAGTGATTTTGGTTAAAGTAACTCAAAAGTAATACAGGAGTCATGTAACGTATTACAATTCTGAGACAGTAATGCAAGGTAAGGGATTACTTTTAAATAACAGTAACAAGTAATCTGTAATGTATTAGTTTGGAAGTAACTTGCACAACACTGATTATAAATGATGACTAACAGGTTTGGTTTGGCATTTAAAATCAGAGAGAGGAAAAAAATCAGCCAAAACAAAGGTAATAGAAAGGCTCGATTAAAAAATACCTCAATGTTACATCAAAGCTGTAAATTACCAAGTAAAACACAAGTAAACAATGAAATTACAACACCGTGTATAAAGCTTTCTCCAAGGCTACAATACTTAACCCCTGCCAAAAATTTTACTTTCAACACGTTCTTTGGCGCAGGGTTGATGTTTCTGGCTTCTGTTTGGACTGTAAGCCTTCTGAAAACATTCCCCTGACGAAATTCCTGCATTTCTGTCAAAACACAGTTCAGAACAGGGCAAAGTCCATGCTGAGTGTGAGCGTGTGTGTGTGGCCGTCCAGCACCACATGGGATGTTGAGAGTGGTCACAGGCACTGTCAAAACATCCCCCCCAAAGTCACACTAACATAACTTTAAAAAGTGATTTCCACAAACAAGAAGCTCTGTTTCTCTTTGGCTTACAAGGTTTTGTACATACACTGACAGTCAAAGTCATTAATTGATTTTATGGCATTTATGAAAATAAATACCTAAATGTATAAAATTCTGAAGATGAACATTAATTGCACCTACCCATGAGTTTCTTCTCATAAATAAACGTTCATTTTAAAATGATGCTATAAACATAATAGTTAAACTATGGTCACTGTAGTGACACAAGGGACATTTTGAGGTAACGTGACTTTTACTCTAGTAAAAAAACAGGGTTTGCTTTTGCATGGACTTTTAAGATTACTACCATTCTATTATGTAGAATTACATTATTATTATGTTTATGTTTCGTTTTCTTGGCACTTACGCCATTAAACAAGTATACACTTGCCTTATAGTAGTTTTCAAAGCGCTTTATCCTAAAATCATTTCACAGATACTCTCAGGCCACACCTGACAGGAGGAAAACATGGAGACGTACATAACCCTGACGGGTTGTCTCAAACTTCACGCTTTCGTCATACACATCATCAGAAAGCGTGTAAAACAAGTAGAAGTGTTTAACAAACACTAGAAAATAACTAAATAATATTTGGCTTCAAACTCCACGGTAAATCGCCGACCGTTATCTGTCACTCACCCAGCAGCAGCAGCTTTACTTCTTTGGCGGCTTTCTCTCCGTCCTCGCGCAGATTCCTGTCAATCATTTTGGATCGCTCGGCCGCGGCTTTATCTTCCTGGCTCACGGTACAGCCCATGGTTCCCAATGCGCGCTTCAGGGCTACAGATTTATGATTATAGCTTCAGGAGAAAAAATAATAAGGTATACACCTTCTGAAGCGTGTGGAGATTTTTGTTAAATAGTCTTCCGTGACTAACGGCCTCGAATAACTTCCTCTTTTGGCTTTGATGTCGCAAATCAAATAGGGGAAATGTTTTTAAGACAATTCTAGAGCCAACGCTGTTGTTTAAATACGTCCAAATAACCCTTGACAAGGCGTTGAGGGTCGAAAAATGGTTAATATCGGAAAACCAGCAAGAAACTGGCAAACTGTTGGTGTTTAGGGCTCCCAAGAGAAACAAAGTACAATCCAGACTTTAGAGTTTAACATCACGCGGATAAGGAGGGGGGAACTCGATAAAACAATGTCCACTAATCCAAAAAAGTTTGACCAAAAAAGTTATAAGAAAAGCGAGCTATGTAGAGTCGGCGACGGGAAAATGTCAAAAATGCCAAAATCCTTTTCGTCCCTTGCTTTCGTCCTTTAGTCCTGTAAATGATATCGCCAGTGGTTTAGAATATGCACCGTTAGGCAGCTAATGCTGAGCGGTCTCTGATTTATTTCAGTGTTTTCAAATCCGCCACACCCCGATCCTCTGTGAGAAGTTGCTCTCTGCCACACACAGCATCGACAATTTAGTAACTGTTGGTCTCCTCGCGCATTGGCACTCCCTCTCTGATACGCCCACCGCAGGTACTCGTGGGAAATGTAGTTTACAGGTCATTGCTGGTTCGTAGTATGAAACTCATATTTTGTTCGAATAACAAAATAGCTCCATTACAGAGGACTGTTTTCCCAAATAGGCATACGAACATAAAGTTAGACAGACAAAAAGACCGATTAGAAATACAGAACAACGACAGTTTACTTGGGGCATAAAGAATTGTGAGAGCCAGTGCTGTTTCTGTTTTTATACCGCCCCCGTGTGTCCAAAACAAAATATTCGCTTTAAAAGGTAAACAAATAAACTTTTCGACATTTGCAGAACCTCTGTTTGGAAGATCTTACTTATTTTTTTCTTTTTAATGGAACACAAAAGATTGTATGTATCAACCACGTGTGTAACGCTGACCATGTTTATTCAAAAAATTATAAAAAGAGGTCAGATTTCATTCCTTCCATTGAGTAGCTACATGCAACCATTTAAGCAAAGCAGAAAAAAAGGTTCTGGAATTAATCTTGATTTCTACTTATTTCTCTCAATTATAATATAGTTTGTGATTAATACAATTAAAAATTGCTACTAGTCAGACCTTTGGACATCTGTGTATATTAAACTTCCAATTCAAACATGTCTTTCAGGTTTGATGGTTTATGTGTACACAATACAAACGGTGTTTTCAGTGCAGGTCTGCAGGATGTTAGTTTTTTTCTGGGGGAGATCAGTATCATTTTTTTTTCCTCCACATAGGAAGGAAAGAACAAGCCATGTGAATATTTTCCAGGAACTGCTGCTTTAAGACAATCCTCTGTTTTAACATAAACAGTTTTACATATTAGCAGACTGTTAGCAATGAGGGAAACAGATAAGAGGGGGTAAAGATATGTGCTGTTAAAGTGATAGTTCAACCAAAAATAAATATTCTATCAACATTTACTCACCCTCTTCTTGTCATTTCAAACCTGTATGACTTTCTTCCACAGAACACAAATGAAAATGAAGGTTTTGTGTCCATACAATAAAAGTGAATGGGGACCAGTGCTATTCGGTTACCAACTTTCTTCAAAATATCTTCTTTTGTGTTCTGCGGAAGAAAGAAAGTCATAAAGGTTTGAAATGACAAGAGGGTGAGTTGATGACACAATTTTCATTTCATTTTTGGGAGAACTTTTGCACAGTGTCCTTTACTGAGTACTTAAAAGGATAGTTCTCACAAAAAATGAAACTTCATCATTTACTCACTTTCATGTCATTCCATACTGAACACAAAACAAGATATATTGAAGAACATTGGTAACCGAACAACGTTGACTTAACTTGGACACAAAACCATAGACACGTTTCTCAAAATATCTTCTTTTGTGTTCCACAGAAGTAAGTCATGCTGGTTTGGAATGACATGATGACTGTTTAAAAGACCACAGTGACATCACACAAGCAGAAAGAAATTCACGTGACTCAAGCTTGCATGAGATAAAGCTTTCAAAGACTAAATCAGAAAGCACACAAATATTATTTATTCATTTTTATTTGAACATTGTTTACAGTACATTAACTGCCAGCAATGTATTCAATACTGAGAATAATGAAAATAAAGACATAAACTGGCTTTTTAAAAATTATTACGTTTTAATCATCAGACTATAACATCATCTGGCTATTTACAATATAGATGTGCTTATAATATAAAGGGTTTACATTTATGTACATCATATATAAATGCCGTCATGTCAGTAATGAATTCATATAAACTATTACAAACAGATCACACTTTCATAACATCACAAGGGAAACGTTAAGCTGAAGGACACAAGCACAGCTGGTAAATGGACGAGTACAAATTCTTACCCCTTCTGCCACCTTGTGACATTTGCAGATTTGGCGACCTGGTACAATCCACAGTTGATTACAAAAATGCTACGGTTGTCAGATCAGAAACTAAAAACAAACTGTGCTTCTGAAATAACAGAGATGGAAGCACAGCACCGGAGGGGATTGCTTGTTCGGACCACTCCTAAAGTCAGTATACGTTTGAATTGGAGCAGGGTTTATGAAGAGTTGATATTGCTATTGAGTGGTATATGATGGCAATGAAAATTTGTAGGTTAATAAGATCTCAAGGGTTAATGTAAACTACCTTCATCATAAAAACATTTCATGTAGGGGATGTCTGGTGCATCGACTGTGCTCATTTTCTCTTTAAAACAAAATGTAGAGATGTGGGAAAGCAATCATTTGTTTAAATTGTACTGCAAATTAACATTTTAGTCTTCTTTAATCATATTATGAATGGGGGATCCCTTAGATTGAGCCTACAACAGGCTTCACTTTCTACATACAAACTGTAATTTATTATTTTTTATGTTAAGAGCTACTGGTATAGTTAGAGAGGACAGAATCCTTATTGCAGTTCTTTGACAACCAAGTACTGTATATATCTCAGGCATGTGAACACAGATTAACACACACACTGTTGAGATGATGTAACACTTTTGTGCTTTAAAAACCACACCAATGTGTGAGAAAATACTCCATTGTATAACATCATCACCAGAATACACATACTGTAACTTTTTCTTTTCAAAAAAGAATGAACAATGAGCTCCTCGTGTCATTTCAATAGAGCACTTCAGTAAATAAAACACATATGCGATTAGCAAATCATTAGTCGTTTCTCTATATATACAAAACACCGCAAAGATGGAAATGATGGCTAAACAAGAAACAGAACGTCTTTTTTTGGATGCCCAACATATCTTCAAAAGCATCTTTAATATATAACAGTGCCTTTCCTGTCTGACAAGCCCACGATGCAGCACCGGGGACATTTAAAACACTGAAGAAATACATCCAGATATGTAATTACGCTGATACTGCTTCACAGATATGATCATTTATTTATGTGTGTGGCTGGTCTATCCATTAAACATGAATTAAACAGACAAACGAAATAAAAAAGTACCACGATTTAAAAGCACATCTCATTTAAACATCTTGTAGTCCATTACAGTACATTCACTGACTGATGTATTCGTTCTCAATAAGCGAGAAGAGAAAATACACATTCACACACATACAGACACTAAAACACTACTAATATCATTATGGGCCAGTAAGTGCTTCATTTATAGTATTTAGGATGATTTACAATTACGAAGATTAAAATAGTCATGTACCATGTTAGACATCCACACGTTACTTAGTATTTTTTCTTTGAACAATTTACAGTTAGTAATACATAGGCTTTGTTCGTATAACTGTCTACAAAATATATAAATCTATGATTATGTCATACTGTTTGTTGGTCACTAGGAGCCGAGAGGAAGTTGTGCTTCAACTGAAAGTGCTACAGTGTATCACTCATTACCAAACCAACTTAAGTTAAATGCCTCATTCTCAACCCTATTTAAGGTAAAACTTAATATTACTTGCCATAAACATTTATGTGCACCAATGTGTCACGTTTGTTTCTCCAGTCGAGGAGAGGAC
The DNA here is from genome assembly GCF_024868665.1 of Triplophysa rosa. Classification (NCBI taxonomy): domain Eukaryota; kingdom Metazoa; phylum Chordata; class Actinopteri; order Cypriniformes; family Nemacheilidae; genus Triplophysa; species Triplophysa rosa. The sequence continues at coordinate 17,078,570 of NC_079909.1, read as the reverse complement.
CCTGTGAATATTTGTGGGTTTTTTTGGTTATCAAGAGTGTTTCAAAATCAGTCTGTCATCAGGACAAATACTGGATCGTGATAAACTGATCTGTGCTTTCCCATCGCAACCAGCAGCATTCATAAAACATATTCAGAATGTGCCTTTTATCGTCTATGATGAAACTGTGAATTTTTTTTATCTAAATTCTTTAAAGATGGCACTTCAGCTGAATACTGTAAAGGGACATGATAGATACCAGATAAATCGGAATCATCATACAGTGTACATATATCTTGTATATTTATGCCTATATATCTATTCATATACAGTATCTCTAAATATTGTAGAAAGGATCAACTTTATAAATCGATAAAAAAATGTGACACCTGTAAAGTTTATCTGTTGTAATAAATGTACCTTGCATAAGTCGGAAATTGTGTAATAGACTGCAGCCAATCGGGTCTGGATTCGGTCACACGTTGCCGCGGCAACCGTCTCTCAACAGCCTTGCGTGTCAGATTTCTCACAGCCAGCTATTGCACAGAGTATTGCTATATCTAAGATGAGATAAAACACTTACTGCGTTTCTAATCTCTTGTGAATGTGGCCAAAGGTTATGATATTAACTGGCGTGAAACTATTGCTGATGGGAGGTCGGGCCAGCTGGTGAGTCTGTTTGGTTAGAATGCAAAATCCCTTTTGTGAGCAAACGCTGTGGTCCGCATACTGCATGTGCTGTTACTATGGCACGTCTTGAGGGTTAGCCATCGTGGGCTTTAACTTACAGGCACTAACATTGAATCTTTAAGCTCTTAAGTGTCAAGCTTGTTTAATGCTAAATACTGTATTTCAATGCTCCGAATACTCCTTTTTAAAACCGATGGCTTCTGAATAGAATTAATGCCGACCTGAGATGGGGTGGCTCCCAGATTTAAAAAGCCCATTTACAGCACATGCAGTTAACAAAAAATGCCTTGACTGAGGTTGAGAATCTGGAAAATTGTATCTAAAATAGCGGACATACTGGTGATGCGACAAGAGATCAATGAGAGATTATGCATCCTCCCTAACTACTGACCCCACATTAACAAAATATATACTGTAAAAAAATACAAGCATTAACCAAAAGAGGGTGTGGCCTAATGACCGCTGCTTCCTTTGCTGTTCCCTGACGTCCAATCAATGATGATGAAGCTCAGGCTCATTATCATAAATAAGACTCCTAAAAAGGCGAAGCAAGCAGCCTGTGAAAGAAAGAGAGAGAGAGAGAGAGAAAATTATTAATACTGTATGGCTTACACATGATTGCTAAACAAACTGTGTACATCTGCACACTGACAATCAGGATGAGCTCAGTCTGTTCAATCACAAATACTACAATAACATGTTCAGGTGTGAATCTCTCACTTTGAAACTTTCCACCTTTAGCTGAGATTGCCGCAGTTTGCTGTAACTCAAGGGTAACTAGATTACTCGGTTTTGGGTCACAACATTTCACCCAAGGGATTGCCCAAGCTCTTTACATGATTAGTTTTCAGGGAATCTTCATTTAACGGCGCGTGAGAGCTTTCAATCGTCAGCATTCCAGGAACAGGTAAGAAACTAGATCTCACACGTCCACAAGCACTTACGAGGATTTTGGGGAAAGAGCGCAGTGGTTCCTCTTCCTCAGGCACAATGCGGATGTAGAACACAGCCGGGAATATAAAGATGAGACACGGTGCGGATGTGGCACCTGCGGTAAAATACACACATTACACATACTCACTGTAAATCTAGACTTTCATATTCCATTAAAATCCTGCCCCAAGTCAGCAAATCTGAGGTTTTTCCTTTAAGATGGAGTCAAGTCTGTTCACATAACAAAGTCAATGAGAAATCCCAGGTGGCCGTCATAGTGTGCTCTAGGCCTTTAAAAGAGAACAATAGTGCACATTCTTCTCTGAGGGAGGTCTGTGAAACTCACACAAAGCGGAGAAACATTTAGTGCTGTAAGATTAGCGAAGTAGAAAAAAGAATAACATACGACTTATTTGATAATTATATACACATTCCACAAATGATTAATAATGCTGTTGGGGGTGGATTTATGTACGGCGCTGTAGCAACATTATTACAGTCTGAGACATTAATACATAATATAATATATACACATATATATGCTATGGTGACCCATAAGGACACTATACTGTACTGCTGCGCCCTTTTGCGCACTAATGAAACTCAAATGAAGGAGAAATGAATCAGACCGGCACTACCAAGAATCTAGAAGAACACCAATCAAGAGCAACAAACCCACCGATGACCCCAAAAATGCCCAGGATGTTTGGGGCAAAGATGACCAGTAAGTTGATGAGGGCGAGGAGGGTGACAGCTATAGCGATGTGACGTGGCCACCAGAAGGTTTTATTTGCGAAGAACAAGTGCTGGATCGCTCTCCTTACCTAAGAGAAAAAAACAAAAGCGTTCAAAATGAAATGTGTTATTAAACGCTGAAATATTAACATTCAAGAACAAAAATAAATGAAACTAACGTCTATGAAAATGATTAGCTTACATCTATAACAATGGTTTGGTTTAGTCTTCTTGCTCTGTGCACTTACTACTAAACTAGCTGATTCAAACACAAATATTGCATCTGAATAGGGTGTAGTTGCCTTAAAAGTTAGTTTTAAAGGATTAATGTGGAGATTTTAGCGGCATCTAGTGGTGAGGTTGCAAACTGCGACTAACGGCCCACTCCACGCACTATGGCGGCTCTCACAGGACAAAGCTGTCATTGCGTTTTCGCTTCTTTGCTGAAGTGCTGAAGGAGATAATGTTACGTATAACGAAACGCGCTCTGTAGAGCATTTTGTCCGTTTAGGGCTACTGTAGAAACAACATGGTGAATTAGCTCATTCTAAGGTAATAAAAAACATAACGCTTCATTATGTAAGGTCTTTATACACCTCTGAAGACATAGTAATGTATATTATTGCATTTCTGTCAATAGATCCTCCATAAAATTACACACTGGACCTTTGAAAAGCTAAAAGTTTGTTTGTGTGGGTTTGGTTTTTACCTACATTGTGGAAACATTACAACATTTAAAAATGGCCTTTTTGTCCAATTTTGTCCACACATAATATTAGGTACATAACACGTATAAATACTCGATATGTCTTAAAGAATCAAATATACAGAAATGTGTGTGTTAGGTTTAGGGGATAGACATTACTAGCTCAGCATAAATACAACACAAGTCAATGGAAAGTAGCCACCATGATAGTAAAACACAATGCTTGTGTGTGTAACTTACAGGAAACAGCACGATGGGTACAGTGAGTGTGACGGCGGTCAGTACAGCCACACGGACACACAGGATGAGTGTGTCATACGGGTCGATGCGGCTGTAGGTGTGCAACAGCTCAGCCTCCACTTTATCTACAAACACAAATATAATCCTTTATATGTATGTATTAAATGTTCACTCAAGAAGAAAGAATAAAATTATACAGCACTTTATTTACATATTTCATTAACTACAAATTCTCAGACCACAGTGGTAATAGTTTTCATTGATACACAATGGCCACTAGAGGGAGCGATAGCACTACTCCAAAATGACCCTTACATTCAGATGATCACAACATCAGGCATGTGCAGACAGCTGAGCTCTGGATATGATTTTATGCTTTCGATTTACCTGCCGAATGGGAGTGTGAATTATTTAGAAGGTGAAAATCTTGTGCCCAAAATGAGAATTTCTATCTGCATGTCTCCTACCGATGACATCTCTATCTGAATGACTACTCGGCACATCAATCTTTATCTCACAGGTCTCAAATGCATTTCCAGATTAACAAAACCTCCTCTCTCGATCTCAGATGAGTCACAACGTCAAAGGCAGAGAATTTTCCCGGATGGCTAAATGACCTTGTGGTGCACTGCTCATCTGTGCTGCTTGATGCTCCGTATTATCCATATATGACCTCAAGTATACCTAAAATCAACACAATCAACATCTTAAAGCTAAACATTTATGCCACTTCAAGAATGACCTCCTCCAATCTGTCACTGTGGGGTTTAATATTTATTTCTATACATACAGACTTAATCCTAAATGCTGCAAGCGTATTGGCGCTATATCTGAATTTGGATTGGTGTGGTTAAAGGGAATATTTTTGCTGGGAATTTCTCGTCACAATACATGGAAGAAAGAAAGGAGGGTATGTAATGATGGTATGACGGATGGATTAAAGTCTCACCAATGAAGGTCAGATATCCAAACAGAGCAGCCAGAAGGTACATGACGTACATGACCCCGATGGATATGTTGGACACGTGTTGCATCTTTGTCTTGGTGGGGCTAAAATCAAGAAATCAAATGTCGCAACACAGATCTGTTTAACATCACACACGCTTTAGGAATGTCAGTTAACACTCCACACATATAAACGCTTCTGCAAAATCTATTATAATTCTTTGATATATAACACTCATTTTTTCAGGTGAACTACAGCTTTAATGTTTGAGCGTGTCATTGATATGCTCTAGGCTGGTTCAACCACACAGTTCTTTGGACAGTGAAGCAGATGGGTAGCTGTGCACAGCATAATGACATCCATATGCACAAAATGATTCATCCTTGGTTCCAGACCGGCTGAAAGAACTTGCCACCTACTTGCGCAGCTCCGTGTAAATTGGCAGCACCTCGGGGTGGCACACGAATGCGAAAGCCAGGATGGGAACCGTGTAGGCCGTCTGATTGAAAACACACAGACCAGATCACGTCTCGTTACCATGGATACCCCAAACCCCACATTTTAAAGGCCATTAAACACTGTAGCACATTACAGAGGGCCAACTGTAGCTGTGATTAAGCCATGTCCTGGGCTCATTAGAAATGCCAGACCGTCGTGCACATTTTTTTAGGTGAAATACCAGTTCTATCCAATATCTTATGAATTTGGCTAGCCTTCTGGCAATAAAAAACACCTCGACACTATCTTGAGCTTTAGAAAGGCAAACACATGCTATCATTACGTCAACTTAACTTTCCAGATTTTCACACATTTTGAGAAATGTTATCTGAACGCTTGGAAAATTACACTCAGATTTATGTGAATCATACAACTATTACTATATCAAGAACAGCAGTGTCATTTGAAACGGCTCAAAATCTTACAATACATGAAGTTTAACGCCACAGCTTTATTTCAGTATATTGAGATGCTGGCCAAAGTTTGAAGACACACCTGTGAGTTGATGTTAAACATGCGTGGGGTGCACGCGGGGTCATCTTCAGGGGTCATGTGCACTCCTCCAGGGTCAGCCACACTTGTGTTAAAGCTCACCACAGTTTTATTATGGGAAAAGTCAACGAAAGGACAAGGCACCTGGAACTTTTTATAGATCACCTGAAGGGAGAGATAAAGGAATTAAACGTTATATCTGCTTCAATCTCACAGTGATTTTAGTGTCATTTATTTTTATCAGATTCAATTTTCATTTCTATACCAAACTTGAGTTCTTTTTGTATTTCTCTCTTTCAAATTAAATGGAGCTGTTTTTGCTGCTGTGCCTGTATGACTTTTATTTCTGCTCTGCTTTCTCACAGGTTTGCCCTGCTATACTTCAATAAAAACAATAATGAAAAGGTAAAAACTATACCAAAAAGTAGAACTATACTGTAACAGTTGTCTTCAGTTTGGTTTTTGTCTTCTGTGTTCATTATTAGTTAATTAGTGCCTCACCTGATTATGTTCCCTTGTTATTTAAGCCCTGTGTTTTTCCCCATTCCGTTGTCCGGTATTGTTTATGTCAGTGTGCGTTTGGCTCCTGGTTTCCTTGTGGCTTTATTATTAAAATACCTTTTGGATTATACACCGTTGTCGTGTGCTCGTGTACCAGCACAACGCGTGACATATACAAGAATACAATGTTTTTTAAAACAATTTAATAATAGATTTGAAAAAAAATCTATTAAAGATTAAATTAAAGTATATTATTAAAGTATATTAAAAACGAGTATAAATGAATGTTTCTTTTGCTGCAAATCAAAGGATTTCAGAACTGGTTGTTTCTTCTAAAATGTCTTTCTGAAATGTGGAAGTTTTGAGTTCTGAAATGCAATGTTTCTACAGTATATTAAGTGCTTTTATTTTAAAAGATCATACAAATTTTGAATCCTCATGAAATTAAGTTACATCGAAAGTTATTTATCAGTGAGTGTCACATCAGATGAGTCTTTGTGTTCATTCATTTGGTGTTTGTTTGAACACCGAAGACCCGAGAGCAGAAAAGAAGGTAAGAGAAGAGCAGGGTAAAAGACAAGAGAGGAGTAGTGTTATCTCTCAAGGTTAGATACTGAATGAAGAACAGACGGTTTCACCAATCCAGCGTGAAGCTATAGCGCACGCACGCACGCTTGCGTGGGGACAGAGAGACCTGAAGCTGTGTGTTCAGATTAAAGAGCCTTTCTAAAACTAGGTCAGTGAGAAGCACCAAGCCCACTCTAAAAATACTACACAGTACACACATTCAGCCTGCTGGTGGAAACCGTCAGGATATTCAACAAAATCTTCCTGCTAACCGTGAGATTTATACAGTGCTAATTAAAAAGTGAGAAAAAAACTGTCACACTCTTGGCACGTGATTCACAGAGAAATTAGAAAAAAAGCACAGCACTGCTAAACAAACACCATATGCCAGCAGAACCAGACAGATTTAACTTGGACGATGAACGTACCGCAATCAAAAAGAACACCATGCAGCTGAGAGAGAAACCGCTGGTGTAGCCGAGGTATCCTGAAACACACAGATGCAGTGAATAAACTTCCCAGAAGGCTTTCGTGAAGAGTCTGAGTTGACGCTTACATCAATTAAAAACAAAACTGTTACACTAACATAACATTTGTGCAATAAATATTAGGCCATAATTATCGTCTCAGATGCATTTCAGTGCGCAGTCAGACAGCCATGAGAAGATCAAGCCGTGTGTTCAGAGCATAAGAATCAGAGATTTGGGACTTACCGAGCTGTTTCATAAGAGCCAATGGCAGGATGATGCTGCATGACACAATGACAACCAGGTAATTTCCATTTAAATACCACGCCCTGTGAAATAGACCAAAAGAGAAAAACAAAAAGACATACATTAACAAGCCCTCATGCTACTGAAACAAATTATTGGATATTTCTCAAAGGGATAGTTCACCCAAAAATACAAATTCTGACATTCACCTTCATGTCAATGGGGGTCAATGGGGGCCAATGTCGTTTGGTTACCAACATTTTTCAAAAAAAATTATTTTGTGTTTTGCAGACGAATTAAACTCATAAAAGTTTTGAATGAAATGAGGATGAGTGAATGATGAAAGAATGGTCATTTCTGAGTGAACTATCCCTTTAAGAAGCTGAGGTCACCATTGGTGTCATTCGTATCCAGACCCTAATGTCCAGGCCATGGATCTGGCTTAATGATTGTGAGGAACCCTATTAAAGAATATAATCCTCTCTTTCTTTCCTAAAGCTGCTAAGCCTGTTATTCTGCCCCCTATTAAGACCAAAAACATGGCAGCCCTTAAAGACCAAGACTGAGCGATCATTAGGAACAGTCTGAACCACAGCCAGAAATTCTGCTTGATGAGACAATGATAGTGTTTGACTGGTTGTGTGAAGATCCGTGAGTGTGTGTGTGAAATGTTTTTTCTCTGCCACATTGGTTTCACGTGAGCGGTAGTGTGAGTCAGCACATGTCAGCACATGCCTGAACACACAATAACATACTGTGAATTCATTCCTTTCGACAGTTCTTACTGTCCAGTCAAGATGAAGGCCTGTCTGGGTACAAAATGAAGGAACACATTTAATGCTTACCAAAGTGACTTGAAAGATCACGAAACTGGCCAATACCACGACAGGAAGCCAACAATACGCAGCGCCAATAAAGTGCGACTGTACGGTTTCAGAATTAAACCTGTCATTTGCTTCTGTAAAAGCCATAATGCCGCTAGATTCTTATTTCAATTGTACGAAATCGTGATAAATTGCATATAAAGACCCACAAAGCCAATCAGAGAATTTGCTGTCACCATGGAAACGGGTATTATGGCAAGTCACTCCCTAAAGTGTTTTGATTTACGTAATCCAAAACTCATTTGTATATATTTTAGTTATTTGCAATACATGAAATATATTGCAGTGATTATTTTTACGGCACCATACTTTCCAATTCGATTAGGTCATCCATCATGCTTCATAAGATGCATAATTCTTTACCTCATGAGCACACTCTCCTGTATCTTTCTAGATTTCTTTTTGCTTTGAATGAACTGTCATCAAGTTCTGATTCATCTTAGATCAGGATCTTTATTGAACCTTGCTGTACTTCTTTCACATGGGACGGCTGCATGAGTGTCTGCTAAAACTGAGATGAATCACCGCTGTTTACCGCGTCGTGATTCTCCTCGCTCACCCGGAGAGGTGAGGAATTCAAATGAGCTAGCCAAAGGTCGTTTCCGTGGAGTTTTTGAGGCGTCCTCCAGCGTGTATGTGCACAGGCCTTCTGTCGGGCTGAGCTCCAGTCATCGCATCTGCAGTCTGCTTGCGTCACAGGCGACGGTCACACACACACACATACGCACAAACTTCTCAGGCCGGGCAACCGACTGTTATAGTCAGGAAAGATCTGATCTTCACACACAAAGCTGCTCTCGCCAAATCTAGTCGATCTATCACACTTCTGTACCTCTAAGTACACACACACACACCAATCGCTATAGAAACAACTGGTAGTATTACAAGATAATTAAACAAATGGGGGTCTTGACATATGGCTAAAACAGATTACATTAATCTCATGTCCTAATCCGGCCAATAAACAGTGGAGACATGTATTTGGGTTTAAAAACAGCACAACACAATATTTGGTTTCAGGACCATCCAGACCAATCACTGACAGGTTCACTCACCCTGTTATATTGTCCGTGTTGAGAAAAGCCTGGATCACCAGTGGAAACTCGTACTTCACTATGTACAAGTAGCTGGACATTGCTTTGAGATGAAAAACGAGAGAGGACAGCTGTGAGATTCAACAAACACACACACAAATATATACAGTAAACACCCTCTAATCCAGGGTACGTACAGGGGATTGTGGTTATTATCCTGCCAGCAAATGTCACAGTAAAGAAGAATCACTTCTATAATAAACATGCAACAATCGCCAGACAGCACAGGATCTTTTTCACTGTAGATTGAATCACAGTTCAAATGACAAAACCTTCAAAAACAACTGAAAGTCAAAACAATATTAAAAACCAACATAAAAAATAACATAATGTCAGGCCAGTGTCAAGTTTCAGCATTTGATGGTAACACTTTATTTTACTGTGCGCTTGTTACACGTTACATGTATTTACTACTATAGTATTTACTATACATTATGCATAATTACATGTAACTACAGGTTAAGTACATGTAGTCAATTATTATTACTCAGTACTGTAACATGGGCACTGTAAAATAAAGTGTAACCTTTTCCATTGACATTTGTCATGTTCGGCCCAAACTGCATCTTTACTGCAGATCTCCACAGCTTTGTATTCCATCTCATTTACTTTGATCCTTTTTTTGCACTTTTATTTCAATTTAATTTCGTCGTTATTTTACATACTTAAAGGTCCAGTGTATGAAATTTAGCGGCACCTAGCGGTGACGTTGCAAATTGCAACCAATGACTCACTCCCCTTTCGAAGCACTACGGTGGCTGACACAGGACAAAGATGCCGTCACGTTTTCATTTCTTTGCCGAAATGTGCTTAATAAATAAACTTGCATTGCCTTGAGTACATTTTAGACAATCTGTGTCCCACATTTGAATAAATTTTACCTGAACCATACTGGTTTTCCCCCAAAATATAGGCTATTTTGTATGATTTATTCATATCCGACTGATTATGAGATTATGAGATGTATACATAATATACTAATGCGACATTAGTCTCTTGAAAATAGCTTAAACCCTAACCTTATAAAAGAAGGATGGGGAGGGAGGTGTTGTACAGGAGAGTTATCATTAAAAAAAGGAATAAAAAACAAATAAGAGCAATGACCTAGGGTGTTAATAAGAAATGAATGAAATCAATAAATTTTTAGGTCCTCTGCAGAGCTGTGTGTGTGTTTGTGTAGCGTCCTTCACGGGGTCACAATACAATACATTGTGTCTCCTGAGATGCAAGTGTGTTGGCAGCGTCTCACCTCCAATATTCTGCAAGGTGATTGCGATGCCGGCAGCCATCTTGCCTGGTGTGCCAAAGGCTCGGTAGCCCAGCTGTTCATAAGCTCTAATGCCTGACAACAAAGAAGCAAAAACACTTAATATAACACGGCAGAATTCAGGGGGAAATCTCCTGTTCAATGAAAAATTAACTTTCTTTCCATTGTGTTAAATTCACTTTCATTACAATTTCACCCACAGTACGAGTTTTTATTTACCAGCCATTTATATTTACTTGATATTATGTAAATGTAATATCTGTCTATTACTAAATACTACAAAACAGATCTCTAGATGCTGATCGGCCAACAACAGTCTATAATACTCAAGGCAATGTTATATTTTGAATACAGTCATGGCTAAAGGGGTTTTAGGCAATCTACTGCACATCAAATCCGACAACCCTTCATTCGTGGCTATATTCAATTACAGCTCTGCTTTGTATATTTACTGCTTAAATATATCATATAGTGTACATCATGTGAGGTCTGACAATCTGTCAAGGTAACAAACGTGGGTTTATGGCGACCGTGGGCTTATAGTTGACAAAGCACTGAGGATGACAGCCACAATTGATCAAGCACAGCGGATGTTTGGCTATTTTTAGCACGATGCACACCAGAAATATTCTGGCCAATTAAAATGTCTCACACAGGAGCGAAGCAGATGGTCACGGAGCCGTGAGAGAGACGCGGTACGTCAGTTCCCGGCTACATCTAAACTCTTCATAATACCCATCATGCCGTTCTCCAGACATATCATAAACTATATTACAAGAGACAGCATAGCAGTGTAACGCAAAACTTACCCACAACCCCTGAGGACTTTAGAAGCAGGTGAATGGAGTATGAAGACAGACCAGCTACAGCGGTGAGAAGAATTCTGAGAGACAAAAAAAAAAAACGCAATTGGGACAAAAAAAGTCAAGCCCAAATGTGGCCATATTTTATATTTACTCTAAAGAGTTCTTTAAAATGGATTAAGGTCGGGAGACATTTGTGTATTTATTCGTGTTCAATTTTTTAAAGAAAGTCATACACATCTGGGATATACGTGAACAAAACTCCACAGGTTGTGAATTGCTAATCAGTTGCCAGGGTTGGTATTACAAAACAGTGTATTAATATTTTGCAAAGAAACAAATAAAAGGGTACAACGGTGGAAAAGTACCAGACAACGTCATCACAAGTATCACACGGCCCATAAATACAACGAGACCCTCCAGCTGCCAACATCTGAACAAACAGCTCACAGCTGAGAACCCAAAACATGCTCTACTGACTCAAAATCTCTTCCTCTCCCTCCATTCAAACGGCCCGTTTCAGCTCTTTTTCCAGTCTCAGAATGTCTTGGCATTTCTACCGATGTAAGCAGTCAGCCAAGCACTCAGATTCAACTTTCACACGTTTTCTTTTCTCCTGCTTTTTTCTTCTAATCACGAGGTCGAGCTGCAGGAGCAGAAGTCGACGAGTGCAATGCTGACTCACAGGAGCTCTCCCGTAGATATTCAGTCCTTAAAATCATTTGGAAGATCATTTTTATCCTAAAAGATATGAAGTGCATTCATAGTATACAGTACATATTATTAGCATGAGTGTTCCCTAGAACTCAAACCTTGGAGCTACAGGAAGACGTACCAGTCATATACTGTATCTTAAAAATGGAGTACAACTAGAACAGTTTAAAAAATTACATTACCAGAGATAATAAAGCATTAAATAATCTCGATAAAACATGTGATTTGCTTACCATCTGGGCTGTGTCAGTGGAGGCAGCTGGCCTGAATGACACAACACAAGCTGAGAGCAAGTATCTAATGATCTTCTTTAGCAGTTGACTGAGGTGAACGATTTGATAGTTTCTGCCCTCACTAAGCTTTAAAAGATCAGTTGGCCAAATATGAACATTTTTCTAAATGTATTCCACCTAATGCAATCCTAGACGTTTATGACTTTTCTGCTTCAGTTAAATATAGGAAGTACTCGATCATTAAATAAACTCAAAACGTAATTTTCTTCGTATTCTTTCACGTCAGAAAGCATTTATTAACCAAGAAGAGTCATGGCTGGATGTGCTTTTTGGAGTTTTGCCATTTTGGATCTCATTTCTTTAGAACAGGGGTTCTCAAACTTTTTCGTTGTAAGGCCCCCTTTGTGTTAAGTGCATCGCTTTGCGGCCCCCCATATAAAGACGTATAATCTTAAACTTAGAATTTTAATTAAACCAAAAACATTCAGTTATACAATGCTGGAACCTCAATTCTTTTGGTTGGTGGTGTCATTTTTCTGATGTTTGATTGCATAAAATCTATGATAAATTTCTATATTTAATAAAATGCCACAAAATCTGTGGCCCCCTGGATCCATCTTGGGGGCCCCCAGTTTGAGAACCACTGCTTTAGAAGACATTACGGCGTTTTAATATAAAATGAATCATGTGCGAGTAAATTATGTAACGTAAATAATCGTGTATAATCATGAGTTAATAGTATGAGAATTTTCATATTTGAGTAAACTATTCATAAGTTATGTCTTACCTACATACACATAACTGTACATTAAACATCAGCTCTGTTCTAATTGGCTGCATCGTGTCATATGACATTTTCAGCGTGCCGAGACAAATGACCTGTCTGTTTTGAAACTTGGGTCACATTCAACACAATCTCATGGCAATTTGCAACTATTATAGAAGGTGGGTTATTTGTGTAAATTCATAGATCTCATACATTTTAGTACAATCTATGCAGTGATATTAGGATTAAAGGGGTTTTTTGTACCATTCACATCATACAAATTCATACAAAATCATAATATAGTTGTGTTTTTTTTATAGTATGTTTATTTGTGAGATCGGGTTAATCACATCTGGTAGGAACACATTGATACTGTCCATAGTGTGTGGCACAATTTATTCTGGAGCATCCATTTATTTCAGACCTTTAATTCAAGTGGCTTCATCTGTTCTTCAATTATTGGAAAACACGTCTTCAGTAAATGAAGAAGAAAGTGGATGACTAACACTCTTTGTAAGCACACTGATAATTTACACTCCAACACGGCTGTACCATTGAGACCAATAAGATTATCTGAGTGGCGAAAGAGCATTTATTCAAGCAGTTTCAAAGTATATATTCAAATGTTTTTATTGCCATAAAATCCTTGCCTCCACTATCTCTAAAGTACAATTACTAGAGTCAACTATACACATCACACACTAAACAAACAGGTCTTATAAGGAGCATAAACAACATACATCTTAACACAGTATATTCCTTTATCAACCACTTTTCCCAGTACACCACAGGAGGTAAAATCTCAAGGCAAAAGTTCACACAAACATCAATGCCACACAATCCCCAATCGATCTCCCTTTCTTCCCCATCTCCGTCTTTCCTTATTTTTACTCTACATATTAAACAACAATCATGCTAAACATTATGTATCATTTATGATTCACTAAGAACTTTAAAAAACATCACAAAATATTGAAAGGAATTTCGGCATCATTAAACAATGTCCAGGTTTGATATATGCCTTGCCTAGAGCCACAGCTAGAAATGAAGAAATACTGATCTCAGATCAGACAGGTAACACATGCTGTGCAATTCAGTACACATAAAGTCCAATTGTTCAAAATCACTTTGATATCTGAGACTGATTTTCCCAAAGCATGCAAACCCAATCTTTACCATTAAAGCGGAGAGTCAATGTTAAGTAGCAGGCACTATTACACCACCACTACAAGACAGACTCTTTGTTAACAAAGGCAATACAACGTGAATGAGATAAATGCAGAGCTCTCGTGTGCAGTGAGTGTTCTGGTACGGCCCGCTCAGCTCCACTGAAGGTCAGTCCGGAAACAATCTCTCTGGCCATCTGACTTTTCTAATAAAGGCTACGTTTTTAACGGATTATTACAGCAAGCACACCAACACAGAGAGCAGGAGTTAACCCAGATTCAATGTGCTTGCTTTCAGAAACTAGTGACTAGCTGAATAATTGGAAGCCTGTTTTAATTCGATTGGATTTCAAATATTTTATATACGTACAGTATTTATACACACAAGTTGATCAATGATGATATATGTATATACATCTTTCTGTCTTTGACTTATACAATATAATTCTTATACAGTACACCTCATTAATCGTCAGCTACTCAGTGGCCGACCACTATGCTCCTACCCTAACCACGACGTCTGCAGTTTGCATTGTGTGAAAAAAACAAAAAAGTTATGAGGGGAAAAGTCTGAAAATGACCCCATAAAAACGCTAAAGCAGTGATTCTCAACAGGCGGGCCCCGGCTGACTTCCAAGGGGACCTCAGGATGACTAATAATTGAAAATTAAAAACTAAAAACCAAAATATTTCTTTTTTTCACACCTATTTGTCCATATCTATATTGAATAAACCAGTTTCCAGTTAATATCAAGCTCTGAAATATTTTATTGGGTAGAAGTTGGAGATTTTGTGAGTGGAAGGGGGGCCTTTAAATATTGTTGAATACAGGGGGGGGCCTTGGAGTCAAAAAGGTTGAGAACCCCTGCAGTAAACGATTAGCTATGGAGCTAGAACAAAATGTTTTATAAAACCAAATTTCGGAATGTGCAGGAGTAGCTTATCTACCAACAGAGCTACAAAGTCTTAACTATCTGCTTTCACTGCCAAACTTCACACAATCCAAACATGTGAGTTCTTTAAAAATCTGCCCAGTGCATCAGTGCACGTTATTCAAAAGAAAAATTATTTTCAGAATTTTTATAATCATAACTCTTTGGGTTTGTTTATTTAATGATTTTGTGATAGATTTGTGTTGTGAAAAAGATGCAAAAATGCAAAAAAACATCTCACAATTCAATCAAAACCGAGGCATAGAATCTAGTCCCACCCTGCATTATTTATCACTCAAAAAGTATCACATTGTGGAAGATAAATATGTGAATGTTTCAGGTCCATGTCTCTAATTTTACCAATAATAATACTTATAGCATGCCTTTTACCACATTTACTACCCCCAGAGCAACATGCATGGGATTAAGGGGCACAAAGGCACAGTGGTGATGGCTACAAGAATCTTATGATTACTGGCCATGATCCAGTAAACACCATTACGCCTGAATGACCAAGAATAAATGAAGGAGGACTTCTGTATTAAAGGTCATGTCACACAAGTGCACACAAGCATCCTGTGTGTACACACAATCATCCATCACTGTAATTAAACTAGTTTAACAGCATCTATTAGTGTTCATATTCCGCACCAAAAAAACACAACAGGATTTCATTTTAAGTACAAAAACGGTTATAGGCTTTTTAATCAACTACGCAAAGTGGTTTATAACAATCTAAATTTTGATCATTTCATCATTTCTAGCTGGAGGGCACGTACGTGTGTTTTTCATTCATACATTTATCTGTTCAACAGTAACTTACACAAAGAGGACAATGCCTGTGTTAGCCATGGCATAAGCTAACCCCAGAATTCCACTTCCCATGATGGCATTTCCCAAATTGAAGACGGACATCCCGAAAGACGTCTTCCCCTCAAACTGAGCAAGATGAAAAACAGAGAGGTTAGTGTACGCATTCATATGATGTTTTCCAAAATCACATTGCCTGAAGAGACACACTGTTACAAACTGCTATGTCTTATCAAAAGCTCTCCTTACATCTGTGAAGCGAGGAGTTTTCTTTTCATCTGCTTTGGAGAGGAACTCAGAGCTTTCTGCCAGGTTTGCGTCCACGTTATGTGCTGTTCTGGCAGTACTATAACAAATGTAACAGTACATAATGGCTATTAAAATACATGGGAGTGCAACATCCTGTTTCACTGTTTGTATGAACTGGAATATAATGCACAGGTCTTATGGATCACTTAAATGGTGCTTTTAATACTGACAGCTACAAATTTACATGACATTACATGATGTATAGATTGAATAATTCCTCTCTTAACGTGACATACCTGGTATTTTCAGTGCTATTTGGTACAAGTTCCCTATAAAGTACACAGCATCCACGAAAGCACAAAAAAACGGAAAAAATGCAGTGAACACCTAAAGCTTTAGATTTGTGCGCGTGTCCTTATTCATCTGTGAAACATTTCATTTGCTAAAGGTGATGGGGCAAATCCTTTACATGCAGGGTGACACACATTCATATGTACAAAAACACCTACACAATCCCAGACACATTGAACACAGATAAAAGATAAGATCATAACATCAGTGCTGTGTGCCCAGTAATGTCTGAACTGTGCTGTGACATTGAAAACTGTAATGACAGACAGGCTTCACCTTATTGAGAGGACTTGAATCTTTTAGGCTAGCTGAAAGATACCACAAATACAAACTAAGGTTCATACACTGTTTGACAAAACAAAGACCTACTTTTGCATTTATAAGTAATCCATTCGTAGGTTAATGCCCTTTAAATGAGTACTGTACATAATGTGCCTCTGTGACATCATTAAAACATTGCGCTGTATGTTTGACCATCTAAACCAAGCAAGCTTAACCAATGGCGTGAGTTTGGGGTAGGACTAGCTCTCTGTTTGACAAACAGAAGATGGGGGTGTATAGAAAACCTGTTACTTATTATTATTGATTATTTTCAGTTTCTCGAATGTTGAGTGACACACAAACGACACACTTTCAATTTACAGCACCGCTAAAATGCATTTAATGGCACCGTTTGTCACCTGTTCAGCTAGTGTCTAGACTAGTCTTAAACATTTAAAATGGAAAAGACATTAAATGATCGACAATAAACCATCCTTAACTACACAGTGAGTACATCCAGCACCCTTGAGTGCACACTTACTGAGCTGCATCTTCTGATTGGGCTTTTATTGCAGTAACAGTCGTGTCCTCGCCAGCTTCGTGCCCTTTCCCATTGGGGATAGTGTTCATCTCGGCGGGCTCCATGGTTTTAGAATGAGAATTTCTCTCGACCTTCAAGTGTGTGTGCCTGAGAGAGGAAGATCAGTGTAGTAAGCGCCGTCTCTTCTCTTGTTAGAGCTCTATAAGAAAAAGACACATAAGAGCACATATTCATGGAGGTGGTCTGGTTAGCCGTGTAAAAATGGAGCAGTGAAGCTATGTATTACGTAACGGCTCGAAATAGGATGAGATTAAGACTGTGATTTTTTTCCAGTTGTGACCTGTAACAGAAACACTGGTTATGAAATGTGACATGACACTTCGAAATCAACATAACATTGATTTCTTAAAGGGAAAGTTCACCCAAAAATGAACTTTTATCATTTACTCACTCTCGTGTCTTTCAAACGTGTATGACATTTATTCTTCAACAGAACACAAAAGATATTTTGAAGAACGTTGGTAACCAAACAACATTGGCCACCATTGACTTCCATTGTATGAACACAAAACCACAGAGACGTTTCTCAAAATATCTTCTTATGTGTTCCACAGAACATAGAGTCATATACAGTACATTATTTGAACAACATGATGCTAAATAAAAATTTTCGAAGCTTTAATACATAATCCGGCTGAAAAAAGCTTGTGCAATGTATAGTTGAAAGAAAATAATTGCTTTAATTTATCAATTAATTTACCCATTTATCAACCTTTTCCGTCCAGCAAATGTAATACAGACGAGTTTTACAATTAATTCCAAAAAAGGCAATAAAAAAGACACTAAAACCACATCAAATGTAATCATTCTCATTCAAAACTTTAAGCTTCCTCTCTGACTTTGGCTCTCTGTATTTTTCTCCCTTTCTGTTTTTCTCCCTTCGTACATCACAAACCTGCTCCATCAAAGCCTCTGAACAGCTCTGTCTCCATTAACAAATTAACTTCGCTGAACAACAATCTGCAGTCTCTTTCCACCAGAACCGTGAATAAGTAGTCACTTTCCTGACTCGACCAAGGGCTGCCCACCTCTCACATTTCACTATACAGCTCCTGATGTCTCTATAGCTGTTTTGTGGTCTCTTCCTGCCTCTTTGGTCCTCGGCTCCCCGTGGCTGTTTATGATGAACCTGCTGGAGCTTGGAGCTCTGAAAGCACAGGCTGTGGGTCTCCAGGCTCTCCCTTGGCCCCCTGGTGTCCCGAATCCTGGTCTGAAAGGCTGGTGCCCAAGTATCACATTAGCCACAATGCATAAACTGAAGTAAAGGGAAAAGGAGGGGAGGGAACCTACACTCCAAACCAGCAGGCCCATTGAAGAAGGCCATGAAAGCTGACGGATCCAGCCATAACCAGCTCAGAACCAGTTCTGGCCCTCTTTGTCTATTCATCTGACTTTTTTAAACCGTTCGCCCATTCCTTTCCTTTTAATTAGCAGAAGCTCATGCTCTCTTCATGCTTGGAGCTTTAGGCTGGCATAACCTCAAGTACTCTCCTTCAACTAGGTTTTCTCTCCTCTGATATGTCCCCCGCTCTCTTCCTATATCTCGGACCAAATGCGACCGTTTGAGATTTAATATTCGAGAAGAAAATGAATGGGTGTGAACTCTGGAAAGATAAACTCTGAACGGTCTGTTCGGGTCGCGTCCAGCCAGCGATCTGCCACGTTACTCAGCTTGCTGCTCAGCTACGGCCAGAGCAATGCGGTTGGGCAGCAAAGCATGGTACGCAATTGTGCATTCTGTGTGGTTTCCTGGGAACAGGGCTGGAGGAACAGAAGGGTGATTGTGCCAAGCGTCATTATACCAGTGGGGCCTCCTCGGCTCAAACTCGCCGGGGCACTCGAAGGGCTGAAAAGGTAATTCATCAGGCCCCTAATTGAAAAAACAGGGAACCCTAAATTCAGGAACAGCTCATGAAATAGGAAGCAGACCTATGATGGGGGCAGAGGTTTGTGCCAAGGATGCGATAGCCAAAATGCTCGACGGAGAACCCCCCTGTCATTCATCCAGCTCGCTAACCAGACAAGCTCTAGTCTGCGCATAACAAAGAAATGGTAACACGTGATTGGCTGGTGGAGTTCAAAGCTTTGGGCGGAGCCGGTGAGGTCAACCCCAACCCTGCTGTCGCATATGCATTGACGTCACTTTCCCACGTGAACACGCCAGGACACGCCCCCTAGATTGGTAAAACACGCAGCAAAATGGCTGCTTTCAATAGGAGAAACAAAGAAACCATGACTAAAACAGACAATTATTTGCTGAAATTAAAAACACTCGACGGTGACCCTTACAACTTACAAAGGAACCAGGTGTCCTTGGAAACTGATATGTTGTGCGGAATTGCATTTTCTGATATTGCAAGCAGACATTTTGCTGAGTGTTTTGCCACTCAAGGGAGCGTGTTTTGACGTGTTCACGTGGGAATGTGACGTCACGTGCATACCCTCTATTCAAAAGCATAAAAGCTAGAACATGCGACGACTTTCAGCCGAGTTGGAAAAACAGAAATTGTTTTCATTCTGCGTCCATGTCTGGCAGCTGAAGTGACTCCTAAACACAGTTTTCTGCCAATTGGGTCATAGCTTACGTCTCTCGAATAATGAAAAGTTTCTTCACAGATTAAATACTCCACACAGTATTAGCCTCCTAGATTGATGAGGTTAAAGCCGCATTTCAAAACCATGCACCACACTTCCAGCGTAATAACAACACCTCCCTACTAACGTAACAATGTTCCTCAAAAGAGGCCAGAACATGCTCATCTGTACTCATTACTCTGCATGACATCAAGCAGTCACATGCACGGAGCATGAAGAAACACAACCGCTGCGACGTAATGCATCAGGAGCTGATTTAGCTCAGTGTTTTAGCGAAAGGCACTTATTAGAAAACAGCAAACGAATGTGTTTAAAGTGTCCATAAATAACTGTTATTAAGTCTGAATCATCCCTCTCCGTCACGAATTCACCACCAGCCTCTGGGAAAACACAAGTGTGAAAGAAAGAGAGAGAAACAGACCGGATTAGAGCAAGAGGTAGAAAGAGAAGACGGACAGAGAGAGGAAGAGATTAAGAGTATCTAGTGCAAAACTCACTGCCATGACGTGTGGATGGTTGCCAGGGTGGTCCTATGCAGTTTGCCCAATATAAATCTAGGGGATTTTATCATATCCAAAAAATATATATTTTATCCACCACACAAAAATCTCTTCATTCATTGCTTCAAAAAGTAATAGCACACCACGTCTCAACAAGCTACACAATTTGAGATATAATTCATGTCTGCAGTATAAATGGCACAGGATGAGTTATATGAAAGTTTAAAACCTGCAGTTTGTTCAAATTCCAAACCACACGCAATAGCAATATTGCTTAATATGGATGCACATTACAGTCTCTCTCCTGGGAACATTGCTAAATGTGGGCATTGGGTGAAAGTCCTACACGTACGCATAGTAAGTGGGTGAAATCAACTCTTTATCCAAAACCCGCAAAATCCTATTTACTTATCCTTGACAACCGAATTGATCTTGCGGACATAAAGAGATGCACAGGGAGAGAGAGAGAGAGAGAATAAAACGTGGCACTCTCACAAACTAGAAAGGCAAGCAAGACAGCTGATGCAACATCACAGCAGCAGTGACGTGGGCAGAGCTGCACTGGCACGTCACTCAGTCCAGAGGTTTACATAGCAGTGGAATGTTTGCCTGTTGGCTTTCAGATGTGCGTGCGTTGTGTACGTGGTTTCGCATCCTGCTCTCCGAAGTCAAAGCTAAATGATCCCTGCTGTCTGATTACTTACAGTCATACCAGCTGTGTGTACCTGGCACACACACACACACACCTCTGCTATACACTTCATTAAACCTGCACTGTAATATCCAGGCTAATTGCACAGTCAAAGGCTCCTGGTCTTTAATTAACCGATGAAGGATATGGAACTGCTGGGTAGCAGTGAACATCCGCCTGTCCACTCCATCTGGAGTATAATACCAGATTATCTGTGTTCTGTCATATTCACCATATTCCAAGAAAAAGATTCCCATTAATGAAACTAGACTAGTATTATATGCATTGGGGAACTTTACACTCGAAATAAAAAAATGATGGGTTCTTTCAACATATGGTTGGGTAAAATATAGAGAAACTTAACCAGTGCTTTAAATGAACCTAAAAAAGGTCGACATTGATTTGACCCAACCATGGATTGAAACAACCTAGCATTTTTTGAGTGTGAGAATTGCAACTTGCAGAAAAGTAGTTTAATAAACAAAATATACATTAGAACTTCACTTCAAAAAGTAAATGAAAGCAGTTAAGCAATATGTGACAGAAAAAGGCACAACATCCTTGGCCACATGCGGTTAAGGAGATGTTCCAACTAAAAAAATGATGTCATCACATACCCACCCGCATGTTCTTCCAAACCTCTATGATTTTCTTTATGCTGTGGAAAACACAAGCAGTAGTTTTGAAAAGTAACCATCTGTAAGCAGCTGTCTGCCTATCCGATCATCCATACGATCAATTTCTATCCGATCAATTGGAGTAGACCATACTATATATGCCAATTTAATTATATATTGTTGTTTTTGGAAGATATATAAATTTGCCATTCTTACCAGCTATATAAATCTTACATACAGTATTAATGTTTACCAAAGTTTAGTGTTCATAAAACAAATAGAAAACATTATCTCCTATTGTTCTTGGTAAACATCCCCATTTCTGAAAAACAGGTAATACTGTACAGCACTGTACTTATCAAACACATACAAAAAGATTCTGTGTTTTTTGAGTATGTGTTTACCACTGGGCGGATTAAAACAAATCCATGGATATACAGATGCCTGAACATCCAGAACCTCCATTCGCTGTCAAAAATAGCACAGCACGCTCAAGTCATTTGACCAAGGGAGAGGTATAGCGCCAGCATAACACTTTAAAGAGCAGGCGTTCTGTCAAGGTTACTGCTTAAGCGTGTGGATCCAACCATCAGCTGTTTGGGGAATAAATCAAGACGCAAGCAAACACGTCAAGGCTGAAAATACATTTTACGATCCATACAGCAGGTTAGCATTGGATATTTACATTGTTCAAGCGTGATGTGAATAAGAGGGAAGCACAAGACAGCCCAAGGCCTATATGGATGTCAAACTGAATATAAATATAAAAACATCAAAGAGAATGAAGTGTGCTTTGTAATCACTTGCTCATCTCTACTACCTCACATCAATCCTTCAGTATCCCTTCACTTGGATGGATCATGTGAGGACCCTATAATTCTAAGTGATCACTGAGTGCATCTGGATGACAGAGAACTGTGCAAAAACATGACATAAAAAACATACATACATACATAAAAACAACATGGATACTAGTACAGATACATAGTAATACAAACTAGTTTATCCTGGTTATGTCACGGTTCTCAGGGTGAGACACAGAGACAAGGACAGAGGACCCAAATGCAGACAGCGGGTAAGGGGTTAACACAAACTTTAATAATAACTAAAAATACAAAACAAGGACCCACGTGGGGGAACATAACAAAACATAGCAACACGGACAGGAACTAACTAGACTGAAAATAATAACATTTGACATGAACACTGTAAACTAAACTAACTACACAACAAGAACTCACCACAAAGACAAACACAACGCAACAGAACAATGATCCAGCACGAGACAGAAGACACAAGGGCATTATAAAGGGGATAAATCAAGAGTGGACAGGTGCAGGACATGAACTAATTAACAAATAATAACGAGGAGACGAAAGGGCGGGAACAGAGACGCCACACCGGAGAGTGGAAGACCAACAGGGACAAAACGTCACTCTCCACATAAAACAAGAGGTTCTATCATGGTTCTGCCACTAGGCCAAGAAAAGCAAGACAAGGTGGGGCAGAACCATGACAGGTTATTGCATTTTTGTTGCTGGCGCAGCTAAGTGATCAAGGCAGGCTTGCTGGTTTTTAAGCATGCCATGCTGGTGACCAGCAGCCAAAATACAACATTATGCTGGTGTTGTCATTAGGGATGCTGAGGTCACACTTATTGCTCTTCAACTAGAGAGTGTGTACTCACATGGTGCTCTGTCACATGTGCAGTCAAAGCGGCCTGGCAGAAACAAATGTAATAAATTCCATGCAGGTTCTCTGTCTCATCTCAGACAGATGAAGAGTTTTTTGTATTTGCGTGAGGAAGCATCACTGGCATTAGACTTCGGGCATGGCAGACAAGGATTGGTCTACAGATCATATATTATGAGGATGTGGCCTTTTTCTTCTGGTCTTTTCTCCCTCCACCCAAACTGTTCTGTTTGTTTCCCCAGAGGCTGGTGGAGAGTGACTCACTGGTAATGTGATTTATTTATAGGTTTGTGCTCTACATCCTGTCAGGGCTGCTCAGGTTGCCACACTAAGATCACCACAGGTAGTGGAGAGTTAACATCATATGCACAAAACACTGTAAAGGTAAAACACACGTCATTACAAACCTGCAGTAAGGGGTTAACACGCATGCACATACAAGCAGCTGGCACTGTAAACCAGAGCATCTGCATACTGTAAATTATGCCATATTTGCACTATGACAGTGACTATTGGCTGTTATTTGTATTATCGCTTAAAAACTGCTTTTTTATGCTTATAAACCAAAATTGAAGGGCAAAACTAAAAAAAAAGATTATAAACACAATTCATCCAATAAGGAATATTACTGATGAGAACTTATTTTTTTAACTGCTCATAGTGTTGTTATACTTAATGAAGGCAGTATACAGTAGTGGACAAAACTGATGTCTCTGTTGATGTCAACCAAAGAATTGACCCACAACAGATGCATAAAAACCTTCGGTCCAGGCCCAGGAGAATGACTGATTTAGAAAGAATCAACAAAATTTGAATAATTCATTTTTTTCTGAGGGATTTTCTATATCTTCAATATACTGGAATAAAATGCATTATCTGATACACTGTAGTTTGTCGGTAGAATTTCTTTTTTGCTGCCTTCAACTTGGCTTCGCTAGTCATTTCAACTTACTATTTTAAATTTTGGCAAGTGGTTGAGTTAATGTGCCTTATAAAATAAGATGAAATTTCTAATTTATTTTGAGCGATGTTTCACAATGTGGCTATTTCTCTTCTGAGCCGATCAGCTCTTTTCAATCTCTCTCATTCAATAGTCATTAACAGATACTGCAGGTGTACATGCCGAAAAGAAAGAACAATGAGCTGCTGTTGGACTTTAATGTTCAAAAATGTTTTGGATGAAAATCTAGTGTGAAAAAGTCTCATCCAAAGGCACGTGACAGATTAGAAGTCTAACTAACAAGTACTTTACTAAGAAGTAAATAAATAAATAAATGAGTAAATGTCAGAACTAAGTAGGGAAAAAAACGCGATCTGCTGGCAAGCCGTCACATAAATCCACACTCCATAAGACGATGAAATGAAGATGCATGAAAGTAGTGATTAGATGCTGCAGCTTGTCTGTGTTATAGTTCATGCATTCTATCATAAATCACTATAAAAAATGTATTATGCTAGCCGTAATGCAACAATGTGTGTTTATCAATATTAATTATAGGCAATAACCTTTGAGAACCAGAAAGTCCAAATACTGCTTGTCTTCATTTTCAAAAGTATAGTGAATCAATAAAAATAAAAAAGAGGGATTTTTTTATGTCCCATAATTAAAATCTTGAACACTTGAATCTCTTTAGTTAATAGGGTGGCAGCTTCCTGGGGAATGGTGAGGGGAAATTGGCTGCTGAAGGAGGGCTGGGTGGGACCAGTGGGGGCATGGACAGGCTGGGCGGGACCAGCGGGGACACGTGCAGGCTGGGCGGGACCAGTGGGGGCATGGACAGGCTGGGCGGGACCAGCGGGGACACGGGCAGGCTGGGCGGGACCAGTGGGGGCATGGACAGGCTGGGCGGGACCAGCGGGGACACGGGCAGGCTGGGCGGGACCAGTGGGGGCATGGACAGGCTGGGCGGGACCAGCGGGGACACGGGCAGGCGGGACCGGCGGGACCAATAATTTATGAATTATTGTATTGCTGTTTAATTGCTTTTTTGATTCTCTAAGGAACATAAAAAGCAGTTATTCAAACTTGAAATATGTAGAAAACAAACAAAGAACATCCAACATCAATAAAACACTCAATGGCTTCAGGTAATACCACAAAGAGTCTGACTAATGAATCTTACGCGGTTAATGATAAACTTTTTGAGCGTGACGCACTTCAGCACAGCTCTTCTTCACCGGTGAATCATTTAAACGTCTCTAATTGGTCAGAATATTCATACCCTGAACTTAGGGGTGTTCGGTTACGGGTTTTTTGGAGTCAACTCCGATTCTCGACTCCCACTTTTGGAGTCGACGGAATCGACACTTCGACTCCATTTACTGTCATTCAAAACGGGCTCAGGAATACGAATATAAAATAAATGAATGAATTTCAGCTTGGGAACGTTGGGCTGGCAACCAATCTCCAAAGTCACTAGCAAATACACATGCATTTGCGCATCTAACACCATCATATAGAGTTTTTTGTGCTGTCAGACCAGTTACTCCTTTCTGGTCCTAAACCAATGTGGTTTTCCAAGCGCACGCAGCGCAAGGAGATGACGGCCCAGGTCTAACCGTAGCTGTAGACTTATGGTAAAGCTAAGACATTTCGTTTCCTTTATTGTTTTTATATTTTTTTATTGCATCGATTTTGGAGAGTTACAGTTACACAAATGAATATGTTTTGTACGTAAAGACAAAAGTTTCATTGTTTTGAATTGAGGCTCCGTAAATGTGCGCTAAACAAGCCTAAAACATTTATTTATTTTCGTTTAAGAGTTTATATATTCACCCTCACTTTAAAAAAAAGGCATTGAGCCTACCTTGTGTTCTTTTCTTAATGTAACTCATTGCAAAATAACTCAAAATATCAACATGTAATTTTAAAACCAACAAATATGCTATAATAATAACCTAGCAACAATAACTTAATATATGATTTGTGACTTCCTGACTGTTGCTGATTTTTTACGTTTTTAAGCTGGATGAAACGCTTTATAATTTGTTTCCACCAACTTGATTTTGATTTGTGTCCAGTTATGCGCACAGACTCACATTTAAGCATAGCGCCACGCTTTCATTTAATGCAACTTACAAAGTCTTAACAGTCGTTTAGAGATATAAAAGCTTGAAGAGGGACAGACGAAATATAGGAGAGTTTTTAATACGATTTTTTTAGAATTTAATGAGATCGGATTGAAGGTGAAGAATGAACGGGAAACATTGCGTGTACTTTTGTGAGCGAACAAGTAGGCGTCGCTCATGCTCTGATTAACGCAGTGTTTTGGATCGGCTGTAAACGTGTACAATCAGAGAGAGTGGAGGTATGACTTTTACCTGATTGGTTTTTAAATGTTATTCGTTGCTTTGCACCAATCACAAAGACAATGTAACCGATTTGAGTCAATGACAACATAAAAAATTACGGAGTCGTCGAGTCGATTCCTGTTTTGGAGTCGATTCCGACTCTAGGGACATTAAGAGTCGAGGAATCGACTCTTTTGGAGTCGACTCCCCATCCCTACCTGAACTTGATTGGCTGTAATGCTCAAAGCTGAAGCTGTAGCAGAGCAAAGAAGCTGTCATCCACATTCGTTCATTTTCACCTAAATCTTATTAAGATTGCGACTGTCATAGCTAGTTTTTTATTAAGCATGGACTATGCATTTTTCCTCTTTTGTCTTGAACTTGGAGAGCAGATTTGTTCACCTTGTTGTCATTTTTTCCAAAGCCTCTGTTAATTTCCGACCCTGATGTAAACAATGTATGTTATGTTGGGAACCGATTTACTATCTGTTAATGGAGCCTAACATAAACTTACACAATTAAAAGTTGTTTAGGAATCCTAAAGAGGTAAACTTATTTCTTCCTTCTAAAGTTTGTATGAAGTACACCTGCTTGGAATGTTAAAAGAAATAGAGGATCTCACCCAACACTGTTTATATTGATCTAAGGTTAGAAAACGCTGGGAAAACTTTACATTTACACAACATTTAAAAGTGTAACGTTAGAAAGTAGGTAGATAACGCTATAATGGTATGGTTCAACAAAAAAACGTTCCTGGCTGGGTCGGACTTGAAATGGCTAGCAAGCAAGCGGGTACTTTCGAATATTCCATTTGTTTAGCAAATTGCAGCGGTCCATTTGAGTCTTTTCTCTCTTTCAAAATAAATCTCAGATTTCGCGCTGTACAATCCATCGCACAACTTTTTTTCATATCTCATTCTCAACTAGACTCGCTTGAATTTTGTGTGCGGTGACGTCACGTGCAAGCATGGGCCCCGAATGTCAAAATAAAAGCGTTGTTCAACAAAAAGTGAAATC
This sequence comes from Triplophysa rosa, assembly GCF_024868665.1. Lineage (NCBI taxonomy): Eukaryota > Metazoa > Chordata > Actinopteri > Cypriniformes > Nemacheilidae > Triplophysa > Triplophysa rosa. The sequence continues at coordinate 17,051,036 of NC_079909.1, read as the reverse complement.
AGATGTCAATCAACATAAGTAGCGAATCAAATTTTGGTGTGGCACCCAGGGTGGCCAATTGGATGTCAGGGGTGTTCAGTGCCACCTTGGACCCCCTCTGGCTCCGCTACTGGCACCAATCCAAATTCGACACACATCATAGCGGTTCATTTAAATCCCCATTCATTCTGCGCTAATCTATTGCTTAGCGGCACGCTGAACTTTAACCCTCCCTCCATCCCCAACTCCACATTTATATCTGTCACGGGTATGGCAAGAAGAACCCAAATGCAGGCAGGCAGTGATGAAGGGGTTAAACACAAGACTTTTATTTAACAAAACAAAACAAAACACCCTCGATGGGGAAAACGGAACTAAGACAATATATATAGATAAATATAAAACAAAAGACTTCCAACGTGGGGGCAAACAAGAAAACAAGAACAGCAAAAACCAAACGTCATAAACAAAAACCACAGCAGGGCACAACACAAAAACTCACGGATCAACGGACAAGGTATGGACCAGGACATCTGCGTACACAGAAGTGAACGCACATCAAACGTAATACACGAGCAACAAGACAATGAAACAAGAGGGCATTTTAAAGGAGAGACAAACGAGAGATAATTACACAGGGCAGGTGGGAAACATTAGACACAGCAGGGAAGCAATGACAAGGGGCGGGGCCAATGACAAGACACGAGAAAACACATGAGATGTCAAAAACATAAACATGTCATGGCTTTCTCACATAGAACCTAAGGGCTCCGTCCCGATCCTGCCACACGACTAGAAATACAGAACCAGGACGGCAGGACCGTGACATATATCAATACCTGTGGATTTTTTATATTTCTCGTGATTGTTTATTTATGGTTCCAGTTGTTACTAGTTTTGTTAGATTTATTTTCTTGTGATTGTTGTTATGGTTCCAGTTGCTACTAGTTTTTGTTTAATGTATTTATTGGATCTGTTCTGTTACCCCAAGGGGGGATTTTGACTTGCTGCTCTCCCCGCTCTGTCGAGGAATTAATGCATGGATGGGCGCGTGGAGTTTGCCCAGAGCAGAACCATACCACCAACACCAACTAGATGCTTTATTATTCAATAAAAAATTGTTATTTGACGAAGTGGTCCAGACTGAACTGCCATTTCCGGTGTGAAGGGGTCATTATCACTGTTAGGAAGTTATTGTGAAGTGAGAGTAGAGGAGAACACTGAGGCAGTGTTGTGTTGGTCAGGCGCTCGGCAGATGAGGGAAGCCTCCACATGTTGGCATGTCAATCGCAACAATAGAAAGGCATTAGAGTGGTCCGAATCCGAATCGGGGCAGCTCGGTTCAGGTCGGCCCATCAAACGCCATTCTGTGCCTGTCTCGCGTTCCCCAAACAAAGGGGTACCCTCTACTGTTCTCTCTGATGTTTCTCTTCTAAGCCACGTGGGTGATAGCAGAACATCATGAGGGGATGTCACCGTGACCAGATGCCAAATCTATATACTGACGAGTCCTCCGATGAACCCAAGTGACCAATCAGAAGCCAAAGCTCAGCCAATGTCATCAGGAGACACCCAATGAAAGTCAATGTCTTCAGACAAAGCATAGTAGGCATTCATTTCTTTTTCAACAATAACACTATTGGTCATGAGAGTCGTGAGAGACAATGTTTCATTGATTTATTGATTTGTGACTTTAATTGTCACATTCAGATAAATTATTTATCAAATCAGTTGAATAAAGTGCAACATTTATGTGTGTCCATACTGCAACACTCTCAATGTTATGTTAACACACCTTATCCATTACTGCGCAAACCTTTCAGAGCATTACATTTTTAAGTTATGTGCTGCAAAATTTCATTACACACCACAGTATGGTTTAAGTTGAGTTAAGTTAAGTTCAATAAGATCTAGTTCTTCTGTGGAATCTGAATCATGTAATCAGTATGAATGTGTTAACATCCTGTCAATCGGCCAATGATATGGCATGCCGCATGACTGCCAAAAAAAGCTTATCAATTACTTGAATAGTGAATCACGGCACTATTCTACCCACACAAAAAAGTGATGAAACTAATCAACAAGCAAACCTCCATGGAACAAATGGACAAATGACCTGCATGCAACTCAAACATGAGATGATACGACATTTCAATCCTGAGGAAATTAGCCAATTGCAAGCAAATCAATGAGGCAGAACTGAACCATTTTAAGCAACACAAAATACGCCAGACATCTAAAATATTTTGTCATTAGCAATTCGTAATTTCAAACCTCACTAATGCACAATGGTCGCTCACATTCTAGAAGTGTGAATATAAATGCAGTGTAAACACACATAAAGACTTCACACAAAAGAAGTCTTACACTCTGTGTGTTCTTCAACCCACTCCAGACACACAATTGACCCTCACCCTACTGAATATAGACACATCTGAATGCATTTATAGTGGTTTAAATAGGACTAGTGTTAACAGCTGTACTTTGTGTGATTAATCTCTCTCTCTCTCTCTCTCTCTCTATCTCTCTCTCTCTCTCTTTAGCTCTCTCTTAGGCTCTATTGTCTTATTCTATTCAGTAATTACAGGAGCAGCGCACATAAATTAATTGTAACAGGAATCTAGAGTATTAATCAAAGTTATGCGACTTAATCTATAGCTCTGTGTGTGTTTGAAATGAGCAATGCTTCAGACGCGCACTTTTATACTAAAAAAAAACAAATGATCTCTTAATAATTTATACAAATCTTATCATCTCTAACAAAGAGATCTCCTTGAGTAATCTCCTCAACAGAAGCAAGATCAAGCACTTCAATCAGTTTCTAACTGTTTTGCAATGTGGAATTTGATTTTCATGCAATTTAAACTGATAATGTTTGCTTTTCATTTAGAAGCAGGTAAAATACCAAAAGCATACAGCATACAAATGTTATCACAAAGAGTCCAATCTTTCATCTAATAAAGAGAATGTTTCAAATCCAGTACTGTATACTGTATAAGTTTTGACTCCAGGACAATATCATTTTGCATCATATAAGAAATAGCTATCCCAGAACGTCTCAGAACAATAATAATGCCTTAACAATAAATAACCCTTTGTTGAGGCATTTCCTGTTGAGTTGCCTTTTAAACAATTCTGAACTTTATTAGGTTCCCAAATGTCCAAAGGGTTCTTTGCAATGATATTCGGTGTGCTTTGAAGGATGTACAAGAAATAAGAACGAGTCAGAATTTCCCAATTTCTTTTTTAGACCAGTAATATTACTCCACTGTCGACGAAGGATTCAACCGGGGGCCATGGACCCCTGTGGGTCACTGAAAATGTACAGAACAAAAATAGAGTAAGGCTCATGCGATTATTGAATTCCCAACCTTCTAAATTATGTAATCAACATTATATTTTGTAATAATCTTAATGTTAATGTAACCGGTAGAGCATTACTTTAGCAATACAAAAGTTGTGTTCAATTAGGGAACACACTAAATAAATGGATATAGCTTGAATGCATTGTATGTCTTGTCAGTATAATGTTGAGGCTTTTGTTGTGGTCGCTAGATCTGTCAAGGCTGAAAACCCTGCTCTAGACAGCTATGACACAAGAATTATTCTGTCTGAACAAGAACAAGACTGACACTTCTAAGAAGAGGTGGATCCAAAATGACAGGATTGGACAGAAATCAATTCTTTTGAAGTCAAGCTGTGATTAGCATACTCTGTGGTTGGATATACCAAAATCAAGAAATCACGCTTCTACTCTCCATCACATAATCACAGGCTTTAGCACAGAACTTCTTCAGCCTTAATTTACCCTCTCAACCAGCAGACATGCTCTAAAGAGTAAACACACTATATACTCAAGGCAGACAACAACCCTTTTAATCCATCTCTGCTTCACCTTGATCACATCTTCAGCAGCTCATCTGTTACCCAAGCGCTCTGGGCAGATGCTACACAAAGGCACAGGTGCGCAGAACACAAGTAACTCCTATTCATTCATACCACTTAAAACACCAGTGATCTGTTACTTGCGCCCTTTACATCAAGTCTGCTGAAAAAAAATCTTGGCAGCCCTGATGACAGAGACAGGTGGCATTTAAGCTTGATTACTATGAATCTCATTTCTCCAGCAGGCAACCAAGAGTCATTGAGTTTTCTCAGTCGGTTGTGGGTTCAGATTAGTTATATTTTCTATGTTAATATAATGTGGTTTAAAAAAGGAAGCATACTAGGAAACAAAATAGCCGTAAGTTAAAAGCCATCACAACCGTAATCAAAGTCAATTTTACATACATTTAAATACACTTTATACATAATATAAATACAGCATTACAGAATGTATCAGCTGATTTACAGCCATAACTTGGGCTCTAATCACGTGTGTACTGTATTCATATAAATATAATTTGACATTGGCTTTGTTTTAAAAACAAGTGTGTACTGCATCTGGGGCATCATAGGCACGTGCAGCGTTTCGGGCATCATACCTGCAGGCGCCGTGCGCGTCACACACACGCACACACACACACACACACACACACACACACACACACACACACACACGCACGCACGCACGGCACGCACGCACGCACGCACGCGCACGCACGCACGCACGCACGCACACACACACACACACACACACACAGCTCAGCTGACTACAAATTTTCCATTCACACACGCGCTTATCATGCCCTAAAATGCTGCACGACCCCCTGATGCCCTCAAACGCTGTCTAGATAGCCACCACACTAGGATTTGAGACATTAACAGACCGTAAGGAAACTTTCTGCGGTTACTAAGCGACACAAAGTATTTAAACACGGACATTCAGATAAACCTCACAATTATTGACATGTAAATTAACAGAATATATACCTTTTTATAGTGCACAATTTGGTTTATAATAAACGTTTTTTTTTTTTCATTTTAATCAAACTGACTTCAGTCACAAGGACGATATATATATATAGTTTTAAAGCGGTCTTTTAGGTTATAATGCCGTAGTCGAAAGACCAATACTCAAATTCAGACAACTGAGTAAAAATGTGGAAAATTGTAACACTCGATGCATCTTGAATGAATGAAATAAGCAACAATATTAAAAGCGGATAATCTTACCGGCTAGATTTTCAGTCAGACGGTGACTTCTTGAGAAACGTCCTTCAGATGATGCTCTCCCTGTATTCTTTGAAGTTTATGTCAGATAAAACCGCAAATAACACAAAGAAAGCCTGCCAGTGAAGATGCGTGGATCGTCCTCTATACATTACAGTTGTTATTCTTATTGAATCGGACCCCGTGAGACGGTTTTAAAGTGGGCTGTAACGACTCTCTTCAGTTTCCCCGCCTCCGATTGTCTAGACCGAGCAGTGACCAATCAAATGGCTTCATTGTACCTTCGTCGTGCACTGGATAGGACGCAACGCAACGATTCAAGCGAGCGCGTCGCGTCCCGCCGCTCGAATTCCATTGGCCGGCCAGGGCTAAAGGGAACGACGTCACGGACGCTCGCGTGCTGGGTTGATGGAGAGGCACCACATGAAACGTGTATCCTCTCAAATGTTTCAGCGTAATATCACGACTTTGTGAATCATATATTATTAACTTAATGCCTAACCATTATTTAGGTCTGTAAAAATATTTGCATTCATCAATTCGTGACGTGAAATTATAAACATCCTTTTGATATAATCCCACGTCGCATTCTGATGTCTCCCTGCATTCTAATGTGATAAAACACGTGACAATTTTATTCATATGTGACCCTGGACAACAAAACCAGTTTTATGGGTCAATTTTTCGAAATTGAGATTTTTACATAATCTGAAAGCTGAATAAATAAACTTTCTATAGATATATGAGTTGTTAGAATAGGACAATATCTGGCTGAGATACAACCGTTTAAAACTCAGGAATCTGAGAGCGCAAAAAAATCAAAATATTGAGAAAATTGCCTTTGAAGATGTTAATCAGGGGCACTGTGGCAGACCATCCACTCACAAAAATAAAGTTTTTATATATTTAAGGTAGGAAATTTACAAAATATCTTCATGGAACATGATCTTTACTTAATGTCCTAATGATTTTTGGCATAAAAGAAAAATCGATAATTTTGACCCACACAATGTATTTTTGTCTTTTACTAAAAATGTTCCCGTGCTACTTAAGACTGGTTTTGTGATCCAGGGTCACATATAGGCTGTAAAATTATAAAATTGTAATGTTTGTATTACATGCATTTCCAAATATAAGTATAATTTCCAAACTTGAACGTGGACAAACGAGGCCAAAATTTGACGTGCTTTTCATTCATGCAACTAAGCTGCCTAAATCCCTTAGATAATCAAAGTAAGAATATTTAACCAATTTAAGTATTTATTGAATTTAAATTTTTCATAATTCAATAAATGCTAGATATGAACTGCATGGTGAACAGCATCTAAATCTGTGTGTGCGTGTGGAACATGAACATAGGCCTACTTAAGGGACTGAGTTAAGGGACAACAGCATGTATCCAACCTATTCATAAAGGAAATGTTAGACCAAGTCATATTCAATGACTTCAAAGACGGGTTTAATATTGAGTGTAGATGTCACACAGTGCTGTGTCTACGGGGAGCAAGATCTTAAAGGCAAAGGCATATCCCCAACCACTGTGCCCTGCTGTACTGGTCCCAGGTGCGTCAGTACAGCTGTGTCCATGTCACGCATGTAGCACAGCAGTGAGGATCTTTGGACTGCCTTTAGGGGAAAGTTAAAGGGGCCACTGTGTACCTCTGTACAGCATGACACCAAATACTGATAACCTCAACAACCTCACTACTTCTAGGAACTATGGGAATTCATAATCAGCCTAAACAGAGATGAAAACAAAGGATTTTTTTATTGGTTGTTGTTAAAAAGAGATGCTTGTAAAACATGTATGACTTTCTTTGGAACAAAAAAGAAATTGTGGTTTTGTGTCCATGCAATGGAAGTCATTGGGGGCCAATGTGGATACCAACATTCTTCAAAATATCTCTCTTTTTTGCAGAACACAAAAGAAAAGTCATACAAATTTGAAATGACATGAGGGTGAGTAAATGATAAAATTATTTATTTATTTTATTTTTGGGTGATAATTTTGGAAAGGTATGAAGATTATAGGTAAACCAAGTTATGTTTTTTGGTTTTGCTGCAAATAAAAAAGGAATAAGAACATTTTTGTTTATTTGTTACTGTCTAAATGGGCTGCTCGTATTAAAACTGGAATTGCTTTCTGACAGGGTGAGATTATTACTTTAGACACAAGTAGGCCTCGTATCCTGCCCACTGCTCATGTAAATCTGTTATGTAAATTCCATTTCCATAAACTAGCGGCCCGACTGTTTTTGTGTGATGTAACCATCAAATGTGGCGTTCTATTGCCCTAGGTAAAAATGAGGTGTACAATAACGTCACGGCTCTAGCCTGGCCCAGCTCCCCTAATGAGGAGAACCCAGCACAGATAATTAAAACACTGTGTTGTGATCAAACTCAATCAAGGTCAGTCTTTACAGCCCACGCTGAAGGAGTCCTGATGGGGGACACATCCTGCTCACATTGTTCTGGAGAGAGAAACATTTCTCAGAATAAAATGTATACAGGACTTTAAACTTGGAATAATCTCTGCTCAGCTTTGAAACAAACAACGACAAAACCCAATGCACGTTTTATCCAAAAAATGTTTTTATCATAAACGCCAGGAGTATATGGTTACTGCATATTGTGAAAGAATGCTGAGATTAACTATTTTTGTTGACCATTCTTTCATTTTGTAGTAATAAAACTGCACTTGTCACATGGCTTGTTGCACAGCAGTTTCACTGCCAAACCGTGGTGAAAACACTGATCACATCTGACAGTAAGAACACTAGGCTTGTGTTAATTGGGACCGCTGGCGTTATGCCTTAAAATTAATCAGGCGTATTGTGTTACAGATCTAAATTGGCCTTGTGTTCATAAATATGTGAACGTTTGTTTACAATGCACCGCTATTATCATTTTGTATATACTGTATATCTGTAGAAGGTAAACTGACATAATAAAAACAACTGCACCGTGATCGTTTTAAAGGAGCATTATTTATTCTCAATAGCATGTTAACTAAATTTTTATTTGAAGGTTGAGCTCTCTTATCGAAGGGAACTTTCCTTAAAAAATGCCAATACCTTTCCGAGCCCATAGCCTTATGCAGCACTCCGACATATGGTGCAACTGTGCCTCCAGCGACCCAGGATCGAATCCCGGTTTGAGGTCCACCCATACCTTCCTGTCAAAATCTCTCTACTGTCCTGTTAAAATAAAGCCACAAAAGTTCCATAAAAAAGGGTCATATACAGGTTTTGAATGTAATGAAGGTTAATAAATGCTTTTCATTTTTGGGTGAACTATCTCACTATCCCTTTAATTCACTTTTAGTGCGAATAGATATTACACAAAACAGCTAAAGAATTTTAGGAGCAAATTTTGAGGTTATTTGAGGTTATTATTACACAAGTGAGACATACAAGACTACGAAAGTTCTTAGATCTGCCGTAACGAGAAATCACACAAAAGAAGGTGCAGCACTTCTAAATATTGCCTAACACTGTGTACAGCAGCACAATCAGTCTTTGAACGGTTTATCAACATTAGACATCTGTCATACCACAAACGTCATGTTTGTTGTTCTTCTCTGGATATCAAAGGTCAGAGATCGTTTTCACAGAGCAAGTTCAGAGAGCAGAACCCCCCTCCCACCCACTCGAACCCCCGCGCTCCCCCCTCAGGTCCCGCGCCGCGGTGCTCGGATGCTCCACTGGGAACAAAGAACCGCTGAGCATTGTTCCACCCCGTGTGCGGAATTCCGCAAGGAGACCAGGTGCTTCTCCATTAGGGCTCCGACATGATGAGGAGGCCCCAGGAGACACCAGGAGGTATTGGGGGGGCCCGAAAGTGCAAATGGAATTCGATTGAAAGTGAAGGGACCTGAACAAATGGGGACCTGAACAAATCCAGATTAGAAGATTACAACACACTACAAACACAAACAGACACTAGATGTGAAAACATGCTCAAATTAAACTTGGAACGGTTCAAACTGTACAAAACAACAGAAGCGTAGCAGTTTGTGGAAATGTATATGAACCTGCTGATGTTGACACTGCTTGAAATAGAAATACAGTTGGGTGAGGTAACAAAGTTCAGGTTCCAGAAAATAAAATCAGTGGAGATATTTTACCCGTGCCACCAACTGTACATACAATTTATTTCAAACAATTCAACTTTACAGACATTTTTACTATTAAAATAAAATGATTAAAAAAAACAAAGATAGTAAAAATGGAGACACCTGGAAATGTTGATTCTAGGAAGAGGTCAGGTCAGAAACTGGGCAACACATACAACCCACATTCAGCACAGGTACTGAAGATAACAGGAAGAGTGCAGAATTAAAAATGTCAACACACCGCAGAGTCTCCGTCTGTTTGTTTCCTACTCTACCAATCAACAGGTTCAATAATATTGTTTATTGAACCTACACGTGATAAACAAAGATAAGAAGCAATTAATGTGACCTACAGTAGCACCGTGTACTTGAGCACTTAAAGAAGTCATCAATTTAGATAACAAAATATCATTTTAATTTATTAGCACAAGCACACATATTTCATCAAAAATAATGACGTCATAACAAGAATAATGTAATAAATCCTTATTGACGCAAATGACAGAATATGTTTAAATGCTTATACATCATGAACTTTCATCAATGTTTTGTAGCACACTAGTTTATGGGTAAGGCTAGCATATTTATTCCCAAAATATTTATTCCATTTTGATTTAATCAATATATATTATTGGCTCAAACGGTAAAGATATTTTTTTACAATGCCTATTGGTTTGATTGCTATTATTTGCAATTGATTTCATATTAAATCAAATGTGTCATTAGTGTCGTAATACCATATGTGGGCTTACTGTACAGCCTCTGAGACCTCAAATGTGAAATGAATTCAAAAATCCAAAGTTACACTCAATGAGAAGGGCAACAAAGCAACAAACAAGGCTTTTTCAGCAAGAGCTACTGTAGCATGAGTGAGATAAACAAGAATTTGCAGGAGTAAAATCTGTGGGAAAATGAGAGCAGTAGTAACATCAGAGTCCTTATAACAAGTACTGGCAAGACTAATCGCCAATGTCATCAGTTTGTGCAAAGCTCATTGTTTTTACACCCAAAACAGTATTTATGAAATGAAAGGCCACATTAGGGCTATGTAATTTCTTTCAATTCAGTGTTTTCTTCAAACGCTCTGTGTGCAGGTGGTAACCACGGATCTACGACCTACAATATTCTAACTGTGCACAGATTTTATGCAATATGATATATTTCATATAAAAAGTTTAAATCCATTCTTCAATCTATCTGGAGCTTGTCCAGCGGATTTGGCTTCTAAGAACAAAAATCAGGTCAGGTTGTTAAAGGCACATGCAGTGCCTCAATTTGGCAAAAAGTAGCTCTCCATGTCTTAAGAAAAATGAACGTTTTTTATCTGGAGTGGATAAAGTAAAAGTCCACAATATCCCACAAGTAAAACATGATCAAAAATATCTAAAGTTATTTTCCACAAATGAATTCTGTGTCTGCACTTAATAGAGCTTATTGGATTCAGATGTTATACATTTAAACAGCTGCAGGAACCTTATGAGATGAATACACTGTTCAAGTATTACATTTCTTTGGCTTTTTTTGCAGTCTTTGGCCCTGAGCTTCAGGGTCATTGGGTACAAGACAACAAATTTACAACTACTCGCAGACCAATAAACACAATAGACACGGATATAAAATGTTGATATACAGTAGAAATGTTCTATGTCAAATACTAACTAATATTTTTACATACTTTGCGTAAACATAGTCCACTCTTTGCATTAATTCATGTATGCAATGCAGTACGTTTGCAAATTGGGCATCCGTTATACAGAACACAACTTCTGCAAGTCTGAACACAATACAAAGACAGAGAAAGTTTTACTGACTGCTACTGGTGTCAACATCCCAACACCCCACTGCGATACCCAGAGCCCCTTCGCACTGAAATCAAGCCAGAGCACTAAAACTACAGAACACAGCCACCCGGGGACAAGCTGTTCCAAAGGGTCACCGGGGATGTGAGGAATTATGCCTGTGTGATTTGTCTAGATTTGTCTTGCACAATAAATTAAACCGGTCCAAGAAATCACTTAAAACATGCAGTTTTTTCTATCCTGTCTTGAAGTATTTCCTGTTGAAAAAGGAAGTTGGAAAGTACACATAGCAACTAAGAGTATACTCAAAGCTAACCCAATATCACGCTTATTGTCAAAACCGGTATATTATGACGCCTCTAATTCCTACCATGTGTCCGGTAGAGTGTCTGCATGGAAAGTAAACAACCCCTTTGTGAACTTTTCCCTAATTAATAAAACTAATGATCACCTCCTGGTAAATCGATCTCTTTGAAAGCCACACGGATCAAATGTCCTCTATCAAATGTCACTATCTCCGTTCCACAATGCTGTCCCACTTTCTCAAGGGATTCTGTGGCCTCTAAGGGACGTGTCATAACCACTGGCAAGCATTTATCTGAGAAGTGCGCGCCTTAAAAATGTTAACCTTTCCATTTTATAAGACTGACTCGGAATAGCAGAGAACAACATATTGACAACATGGGGATTGATGAGCTCATCTTTTCTCGGTGTCTTGGACTGTCTGGATTGTAAGTGGGAGTGGAAAATTAAACTTAGAATTTTGTTCATTCTTGTATTTCATTATTGATGAAATGCTTCCAAACTATTGGACTCAATTTGAGACACAAAAAACCCCAACTATAATATGTAATATACCGTATGTGACCCTGCCTGTTAAAACCCAGCTAAAAGACATTTCGTCGCCTTAGAATTAAAAGGATCTATCTGACATTTTGGTCAAAATTGAGTTGTTCACATATTCTTATTCTGTCACAATTTATTTACATTATGCCATGTTTTTAAATGTGTGCATTTTGGGACTTTTTTAAGAAAACAAATTATACAAAATCGAAAAATAATTTGGTGCTATAGGGTTCTATCTGCAAGAACCAATCAGCACTTTGAATGCACACAAGAGGACCAATCAGGATATTTGTCATGTGACCGGAGTCCTCAGCGACAGGGGAATATCCGAGGAAACAGTGCAACACAAAACAATGTTTAAAAGAAACCTCAAGGTTGACTGTTTTATTGATACTCTTGTCAACGAGAGCAGCTCAAACGACAGTATTTTTGGTTTTGTTTTAGGTCTTGATGAGGAGATTCATTTTTTTATATTTATAGACACAACACTAGCCAGCAGCGCTAGCTTCCTAATACCTGTGTTTACGTAGACTCTCATAATGCAGTTAATGCCAAATAGTCAACGACGTCAAGAGTCTTGATTACAACAATAAACATTATTATGTTTTTTCAGCCATACTGTCCCACCTTCTGTGGATAAAACATCGATACAACAATTAGCACGGCCTTTTATGCTTAACTTGAACAAGAAAAAAGCCTAAAATATGAAATAAGTGTCATAAAAACCATGTAAATGTACCTTTTTTACACATTATTATACACTATTTTCATGTTTTAACAAAAGTTATAAGTAAATAGTTTGTGTTGCTTGAAAATGTATTGCTTTAATGAATGTTTAGCAGATAGAACCTTATAATTCTAAACCGAAAGTGATTTTTCAGAATCAGAAGGTTCTATCTGCGTTTGACCTGTTCCAAAAAAAAAAAACATTTACAAATTTCAGAAAATGTTGATATTGTGCATTTGGAATACATTAAGGGTCTCTGTCTTTTTCATGTATAAAAGAGATGTGTTCCTCATATCATTTTTGCTATATGAAATGCAAAAACTTTAAAGCTCAATATCTCAAAACTACTCAGACCGCAGATAGAACCTTATAATTCCAAGGCGACGATTTATGTGATTCACTGTTTTCTACATTCTGTGAAAATAAATATATTGAATATTGACAATATCAATATTAGTAAGGCCATGTCAAAGATTAAAATCATATTGAAATTAATGCTTAAAATCAGACTTCAAAAACGTTAAAACTCACCAAAACCTTTTCCAACCTGAAAGGAAATGTTATGATGAAAAGCACCATACACATTTTTAAACCAGCCAGCCAGTTGTTAAGATGTGGTAGCAATTCTTTGCAGAACATAAATGCACAAGCAGGTGTGGAGCTGTTGTGAAACCACAATCAATAACTGTATGGAGCACCCAGACACAAAAGGATTTGTCACAGCATTATATGGTGCTTTCATGACATTGAACAATTTCTCTTTCAGACCTGGTGCAGACTGAAGAAAAGAACACGGATCGCCAGGGGCGCAGCGCGGCTATAATCTATAAAATATTATCTGACCCCATGCGGCTTCAGGAGGGGAATGAATTAATACAAGTCATGGGGGAACATTGATTCCGTGAGTTATTTGTTTCAGGTTCGTTTTAAACAGATTCCTCAGTGGTTTCTATGGCGACGGGATAAATGAAACTACATTCTGGATGCAACGTGAAACAAATGGAGTTAGATTACAATAGAGTCAAAGGCAAGGCCTCGACTGATTCAGGGTCAAGATATTTCATTGTTCTAGTAAAAAGAGCTACAGTGGAGAAAATGTCTGGAAAAATGAGAGTTCATTATTATACATTTAATTTGTGGTTAAATAGTTCATTGGGCGAGAGAATAAAATAAATCAGAAGGCCACGCTAAAAACCACCCTACTCCAAATTAAATCATTCCTCTGGTTTTTGGAGCATGAGAAAACCATTAAATAACACAACAATAGAGCGCCTAATGAGCCTTCAACGTTCTTACTGATGCTTATTCAAATGACAATGCACGCTCCTGGAGGTTTCCCGGACAGGGATTATCTTAAACCAGGACTAGGCCTTGGTTAAATAAGGATATTTAAGTAGTTTTTAAAAACATACGTTACAAAAAACATTACTGGTGGGCATCTTGAGACAAGACCGTCCCACTGATATATTTTAAGATATGTCAGTGCAAGTTGTTTTCGATTAAGACACCTCTAACATTTAAATGAGTCTGGGACTAGGCTCAAGGCCTGTCTGGGAAACTGCCCCTTAAAGTTCTAATATTCTGTCAAAATAAGGGTCACATTCAGGCAAAATTGATTGGAGAATCCAAGTAGATTAATATTTCTCAAAACAAGACTGAAGAATGCCATTTACGTTGTAAATGCTTTTTTGGTAGATTAAAAAGGGTTCAGTGTTTTACCAAATCCAAGTCTTCATCCAAAATCTATCCAGAGAAAGTTGGACCACCAAACAACATGGAAAGAATGGAGAGAAAACATCCTCATGGCATTCCAAACCTGTATGACTTTCTTTCTTCTGCAGAACACAAAAGACGATATTTTGAAAGTTGTTGGTAAACAAACAACATTGGCCCCCATTGACTTCCATTTTATGGACCCTGAGACATTTCTCAAAATATCTTATTTTAAACTCCACAGAAGAAAGTCATATTGTAAGAATTAAAACATGAAGACTTAAAGTCACAGTGAAATAAAAAAATTACAATGCTTATTTTTTCATGAAATGTTGCAGCGATTATTGTAAATAGTTTATCAATGTGGCTCATTTTCTCTTTAAAATTTGTGTGCCCTCATAATCTTTAGTTAAAATCTGAAAATGCACTTCCTTCCTGTAATGACTATCAAGACTTTTGCTCAGATTTTCAGTCTGGACTTGTTGCAGAAAGTCTGTGCCAGTCTGCAGATTTGATCGTGTTTCTATCTGAAACTTTCAAAAAGTCTGCAAGTGTATGATGTCTAGTTTTAAAAAATCTGTTCAGATTTTATAAGTCTTGTAGTGTATTCCAGCCATAGGGACTATGTAAGACGGCTTGGGCGGAGCATCAGTTAACTTCTCCCCTTCAACTGCCAGTTCCATTTCAAAATGCAACGGCTGTTTTTATACATCCAATCAAATCGCAGAGAAAGACGAAAGCCACAGCCACTATCTTTCGCATTTGAAATTCCATTTCACTCGGAAATGCGTTAAAATATGGAAGTAAAAACGATTGCAACTTCCGGTTCACCGGGACTTTAAAATTAAGATTGGGCACAAGAAATTGTGTACAGTACGGTGCTTGCTTGCTTGCCCATACAAAGCCAGACTATGACGCTAGGATGTTCAGGGTTGTTTTCAGGGCATTGTTATGCAGTTGCTAAGGTGTTCTGAGTAGCTACATCCGTGTTGAATGGTCAAAAGAATTCACGTTGCATCTTCAATGTAATGCCTTGGTTTGTTTTATACCGTCCGTCAGGCTAAAGTTTTACTAATCTTCTCTTTTTTTCTGCCTGAACAGGTTGGTGTGGAGTGTTAGAGATTTGTTTAAAAATACAGTACTGTGTTGTTTTCTTCATGTATTAAAGCCTGGTTTCTTCATTGTAATGCATTTGGAGATGCACACAAACTGCATCAATCCAAAATACAATAATCATGTTTTCAATGCTGAAACAGTGGGGATGTTTTGTGACAAGGATTGCCCATCCGCAATGACCTGGTTCATACTGGTTCTCTGTCCCTAAGGCTCTGGATGACAAACACTGTGGACAGATCACCAACAATGGAACACAGCACGAATGAGGCAACGTCTGGTGAATCAGGGTGTTAATGTGAAGGCAGACAGTGTGAGATCGCCAAGCAGCCAACCACCAAACTGTAAAAATCTGTCTTCATTTTTAACAACCATTGGGTTAACTGTTATAAATATCACATTGCCTGAAAGGTTGGTTTATAATTTACAATATCCTTTACATGGGAAGGGTTACTATTTGATATAATTTAAAACAGCTGCACTTCATACTTAAAATAATGCATAACATTTATTACACACATGGTCAAATGAGAGAAAAAAACAAAAGAAACCAAGCCCAGACAGAAGCAATTACATAAGCGTTCTGAATGCCAGTCAAAGAATAAGTTTGTTCCAAGAAAGTAAAAGACCACCTACACTGTTTCAGTAAATCTGAAAATACACAGTTTATCACACATACAATTTCACTGTTTTGTATACAAAAGCATGGGATTTGTAGTCTTTCAATGCTAAAACTCTCTCTTATACCCACAAATCTCCCAATATTGGAGCAGACGCCGGTTCTCCTTTATACAGTAGCAAAACCGACCACCCAGATATAAATCCTAAAGTAACAGTTCATCCAAAAATGGAAATTCTGTCATCATTTGCTCAACCTCAAGTCTGAAAACCAAGCTGATGTTTTTTCTCCATGGAACACAAAACCCAAAAGGATAGTGCAACCAAAAACGGAAATTGTGTCATCATTTACTCACCCACACTTAAAACCTGCATGACTTTCTGTCTTCTGCAGAACACAAGAGAAGATATTTAGAAGAATGCTACATTTGAAAATACACAAGCACAAATACAATACCAAGAGATATTGCAGAAAAGAATGCCTGTCATAAATCACTTACATTTTGTTCTTGTGATAACTCAAAGCATAATATGGCTTCAAAAGACACATACTATAGTTATACAGACCTATTTTACAATACTATAATGTTGTCACTTAAAAATTTGAACCCCTCTTGTCCTAAAGATTGAAAAATACAGCACCACTGGTAAACATTTTTCAAGGTTAACAGAGGTTGCGTCACACCATCCCTTCACTGATAAAACGGGGGCTGGCATTCCTGTAAAGCTGATGAGCGTGACTCCACCACACTGACTCTCAATGTACCAGCTCTCTGTCAGCTAAACACTTAAATACAAGCTTGATACAAAAGGCAGACATCTCAATGTCGGTCTCATGTATATTCCTGAAAATACTGAAGACGGCCAGCAGATGGCATTCTCCTAAAAACACTAAAGATCAAAGATGTTAGTGCAGGTAGCCTGCCGACAGAGAGGAAGCTGTAGCCTAGGTTGTGGCTAGAAGGGATACAGTGATGCAAAATCTCGCCCATAAAATAACAATAATTACACTAGCTAACGCCTACACCTACCCCAACCCTAAACCTAACCTTACAATAAAACAAATTGTCAGCGTGACAAAAAAATATGCGGTATTGAAGTGCGCATGCCCAGTGGAGGAGGCTGTATCCCTAGCCAAGACCGAACAGGAACTGAATAAGGTGTTTCCTACGATTGTAAAAAGCAAACACATAAAATGAATGTTTCTCTAAAGGACAGTCCAGTAGGCTGTGTATCACTGAAAGGTCACTGTTAAAATGTTATTTCCATTATTAAAGGACAATGGTAAAGCTCCCGTAAAGTCTTGGTAATTCTGCCCTCTTGTGGTACTGAAATTTTCTTTCGTAACAAACCCGTTAACGTGCGTTAACGTCACTATGTACACATTTAAAATAAGCGAAATCAATGCATGGCAAGCGTAAGTTTCAAACTTGCTCACGACTAAAGTCTAACTATCGAGATTTTGAGTAACTAGACAGAACCTTTTGTATTTCATGTCAATCTTAAAACAGGCTGCGAAATGTAAACGTAATCTACAGAAACACCAAGGCCTGTTTTGAAAGCTAGAGATAGACCGAACGAAATATGTAGTATTAGAGTGAAAGGATTGATTATAATTATGAAATTAGCTCATTGTTAAATAACAATGAATATGATATTTTAATTAATATATATTATTTAGTTGTTAACTTTATAGTCTAGATCCAGTCACACGTTTCTTGACTTTTACATTAAAATCTATTACCAACTTTTATTTTGAATTCCATATGTCCTGACGTCATAGGGTTACCTTCGCTTCCTCGCTGCTCCATGCTGGTGTTGATGTAAGGCGTGTGGATTGATCGTTGTGCCGGTGTTTGAATTACATTGCTCGGATAAACGGCGATCAGAGGAGTTTTACTGCAGACATGTCGTACTGCAAGCAGGAAGGTATGACTGAAGTGAATTTTACAGCACAATCGCTTTTAATACCTGGCTTTCAATGTCATTTAGCTATGTGGCTAGGGCTCATGCCCTTAAAAGTCACTCTTACCAATCAAAGTGTGCTACTAATATTTCCTAATATAACTATCCTAATATGTAGGATTGTAAAATAACGTCAGTCTTGTTCATGTGCTGTATATTCAATGTGTCAGTGAGTTCCATTTATAAATTGCTGAATAATTCATTCCTTGTGACCACACGTATGTAGCATGGTATAAAATAAATGTCATACAGCTAAAATGTAATGCAATGTCATACGTCCAAGTCCAAGACATTATTTATTGGGATTTAGTCATTTTTCTAAGGTCATGGCCCCATTTCGTAAGTCTTCAACCAGCAGGTGCCAGCAAGGTCATAACCTGGGCACTGGTTAGTTGTACAAATAGTTATTTTTTATGTACAGGTTATGGGTTACATACCTGTCATACTGCAACATAACAATGCAACAAGGTTAAAGTTTGTACTATAGATTGAGTTGTATATAAACTATAAACACAGAAGTTTATGTACAGTTTATTCTTTTTGTACAGAATACAGGTATGTGTTGTTTTAACCTAAGTGTGAGTCATACAGGGTCATAACCTCCATAGACTGTGCTCTGTTAAGATCACCTAAATATATTCCAAATAATGGTGGATTAATAATGAGTATTGTTTTCATGTATTCATCTCATGTTAGGTAAAGATCGCATCATATTTGTGACCAAGGAGGATCATGAAGCCCCTAGTAATGCTGAGCTTGTTGAAGATGACCCCAATGATCCTTATGAGGATCACGGTAAGTTTTCCTTTGTTGACATTTGTATTCTGACGAAAGATAAAGATGATTTATTTAAATAGTTTAGACTGAAATATCACTTGTGTTGCTCAGCTCTCCTGTTGTTACTCAACGTTTCAATTTGATGTCATTCTTCTAGGTCTTATTTTACCCAATGGGGAAATAAACTGGAACTGCCCATGTCTGGGTGGTATGGCTAGCGGGCCCTGTGGACAGCAGTTCAAGGAAGCCTTTTCTTGTTACCACTATAGCAAGGAGGAGGTAAAGGGGTCCGAATGTGTGGAAAACTTCCGGAGTATGCAGGAATGTATGCAGAAATACCCTGAGCTCTATCCACAGGAGGATGACAATGACAGTGCCCCCTCTGGAGGGGCTGATACTACACCTACTGAATCCACTTCAACAGACTCTGTACCCTCTCCTGATTCTGAATCAGCAGCCACAGAAAACCCAGCAGCTAGCTAATATTACTCGCTTCATTTCCTTTTGGATCACAGCAGAGACGGCTCCACTTTAGAGTATAGAGATGATATGTGACGCCATTGGACCGGTTTTCTCTTGACCTGGCTGCATGATGCACTGGTGCAGAGGGGGAGAAGCCCTTCAAGTGTATCTGATGAATAGATTTGTGATGACAATAAAAAGCACTATATATGTAGGCAACAGCATGACAACAAATGTAGGACAATGCTTAAAAGTTTTGCAGATGGGCATGTGATCAGTCACTTGGCACCTGGACCTCTGATTTATTCCACCACCTCATCTAGGTTGCCCCGTTTAATCGACCAGCTGTGTTTCTGGGTTATTTTCTGCCCCACAAACTATCCTAAGCTTGTTTGTATTGTGAATTACTACAGATCAAAGGTCATTTGGCATCTGTATTTTGAAGCTCAGAGTTCTGTTATCCTCACGTACAGAAATGTTTACTCAAGCTTGAAGGTCTACATACATTTCCTGTGATTATTATTTTTATATATAGAATGATTAAACAATTTCATGAAGCAAAGTTCAGTGACTTTGTGTGTTTGAGAGGATTTAGTCCCAAGTTTCTGTACCAGGTACAAACAGTAGGGGGCAGAAGTAAACCAACAGCAACCTTACCTGCTGTGCTAGTGAATGCAGATATCCATTATCCTGAAGACTTGTTGGGTGTGTTTTAAGTATCTAACGTTAAGCAGTGTTTATAAGACCGTTTTTGTCCCACAACCCATACTAACCTTGAGCGGGGGTTTAGAATTGAAGTATAATTAGATACATCTTATAACTAAAGTTATCATGAGTTACAAAACAAGCCTGGTCAGCACATTGACTTTGAAATATGTTTAAAGGGATACTTCTGCCGAGAAATACAATTTCCCCATGTTTTACTCATCCTCAAGGCATCCTAACTGAATATGACTTTTTTCTTGAAGAATAATGCAGTCGGAGTTATAATATCACGTATCCTTTTACTTCCAAGCGGTAGAATGGGGGTACATTTTTTGAAGCTCCAAAAAGTGCATCCATCTATCAAAGAACTGCTCGACACGGCTCCGTGGTGTTCTGAAGCGAGTCATATGCAAGTCATATTCAGTTAGGATGCCTTGAGGGGGAGTAAAACATGGGGAAATTTTTTTCTTGGCTGAAGTATCCCTTTAAGTTCACATGCCTTCGTGTACATTTTAATCAGTTTATATAGGCAAAAGATTTACAAATCTGGCTGTATCTCCAAGAGTTTCTGTGTTAATATGTCTGCCTGTCTGTGAAATGATTTGTCCTAATACATTCTAAGCCTTAACAACATAATTCTTGTGACAAAACACTTGATTTTACAGCTGTGATTTTTCTGTTCATAAAATATGTTTTAATAAAAAATATACTGAGTAAAAAATGTAAGTAATAAGGACTGGGGAAAATTGAATGAGTCATGTACATTTTCCATTTTTCAAAAATATGTCAAATGTTTTTTAAACAACCGAACAAGCAAATTAAATACACGTGAAGTGATATATAAAAGATTGAATTCACAAAAACGAGTCTCTTCATGCAAAGATCAGTGCTTCTCAATTGTCCTAATAACACACCTATCATTGGTTCCTTCAGTTCATATCTTTTTTCAAATCAATTTGTCTGGATTTGAGTTTATGCCTGCTTTCTGTTATCTTCAACTAGTGTGTTCCATAAAGTTGAATTGATTTCCATTCAATTCTTCAATTGGTTTGCGAAGGAAGTGGCTAAAATTCATTTTCATTACTTTCTTTGGTCCATCAGATGAGCTGTCAAGTGTGGTTTTGCCTTGCGACTATAAGGAAAAAAACAGGGATGAGCCCATCAAAACGACTATCTGTTTCAATAGGAAGTACATAAACACAGGAAAGAAAAGCGAGTACTTGTGCTTTGGAAATCCATTGTCGAGATTCTCTTTTAGCCACTACGAGAAGCAGGTGTTTTAAAAGAGCCTCGTCCAAACTGTTCTTGATATCCAGATGGTCAAGAAGTTAAAAGGACTATTCTGTATATCCGGTTTTATGCCATGGACATCCTTTTTGAATTGTCTTCAGTATTTTAGTTAAGATTCCTGTGGTAATTGACCTCATTACATTACATCTGGTCCATACATTTTTCCAGCTGCTTTGGTAAGATAGGTCTGGAAAGTCTTTCAAGTTTGCACAATGTTGTGCTATATTCTGGTTATCATCATAGGCAGGCCTGGTGCAGTGCTTCTGTAACTTGAAAGCCCAGGGTTGGGGTCCACGGCACCACAAGGCTCTGCATTGTGACCAATAGCCTCCCTGTGTTTAGCTCTTCTGGACCAGCCAGCAAATAACTCCCACCTTAAGGTAGAGAAACAATAGTCAGACACTGGAAACACAGGACATGTTTCATATATTCTCAGTACTACAGGTGCTATGTAAATAGGACTGTAAGAGTAATAAAGATGTTTGGGCACTGCACCTGGGTTAAGAATGGGGCAGGTGCAGCCACGGCTGGTCCAGGACAGCGGGTACACATTGTGTGTGCCCTGCAAGAGAGGCAGTTTTCCGGAACGAAACACTTTTCTCACCTTCACCTGGACAACGGCGTGTGTGCCTTTATCATGAGCCGTTAACACACTGGCTTTGATCACTACAGCAACCAGAAACAGTCAAGTCACTCAATTCACACAGCTTCAGTCTGTAAATGGCATCTCCTCTATTTGTCCAATGAATCAATACATAAAATGAATTTTAAATGCATTACAAGAAAAACCGGCTTACCATATGCATGTTTCATCTTACAAAGATCAGACATACTTTTCAGCCTTTTCTCTTTACAGCTACACTTTCCTGTCCAGAAATGAACAAATTGCACACAACTTTTTTATTTAGGTTAATGATAAGTTTAAATTCATAAACATTTATATTATATATATTTATATTACATGTTTAAGTAAGGTTAGAAATGATCAATTATACAGAGACAAAGAAGTATATTTTTAGGATCATCAAGCTATTTTGCATTGTGAGATTTCCATATAGTAAACAATGTAACTGTGAAAAAAGCCAAATCATAAAAATGAGCTTTAAATGAGGAAAAAATGTATCATTTTGTTATTGCAAAATTGGCTATTTCTTTGTTTAAATATTGAGGTGAATTATGATCTTGGCATCCTTGACATGTTTTTTGATGATTTTAGGTTAATAGGTTTTGAAGGGCTGACACAACTTTGAAACATCAGATCCTAAATAGTGTTGTGGTTTCCCACGTTTTACAATAGTCTTTGTTACTGTGGAATGTATTGTTACTGTAGTCGGCTCACCTGTGAAGTACAGTGCAGAGACTGCGAGTTCTTTAGGCCACACCCTCTCATCCTCTTGAGGTTTAAAGTGGGACAGTTCAGGAATTTTCCCACCAATGGGTACATTGTAAAGCTTGACATTCCCTCTGCTGGAAAAGGAAAACAACAGACACCAAAAACAAAGACATTGAGAAAAATTGCTCAATTGAATTATATTTTAGTTGAGTAATAACTTTGTTCCTGCCATTTCTTCTAACATTCTTATGTGGATAATTTAGTCTTTTTAGTCTATATTTAGTCTGTATTATCAATGGGAATGTAAAAGGTATTTTATTGTTTTCTGAACTCTCAACTCATTTTTATGTTAGAGTGTTTAACTGCACTCTTTATACTTTGAACGCTTTGAACTCTACATAGTTCCGACCTGTCTGGACAGTGACCTGTGATGGGGTCACAGGTCAAAGGGCACACACAAACTTTGCAGCCTTCCTCTCCAAAGCCCCAGTACCCCGGGAGACAATGACTGCAGGTGGTACCACCCACACCAGGTTTACAGTGACACTGCCCACTTCTGGGATGGCACCATGGCGTCTCGCTGCTCATTGACACAGAGCCAACTGGGTCACACAAGCATCCTACAATAGAAAAGCAAACAGAAAAGATGAACTTACATTGAGCATTACAATGCAGGGTTACAAATGACAGAGCTGACATATATTTTATATTACAGCTAAGCCTAAAGTGCATTTATTTCCCTTTCAGACTGTCTTACGTGTGCAAGCATGCGGCGAGTTGAGGGGTCGGGCAGGGTGGCGGTGGTATCCAGGACAACAGCGCTGGCACCGGCGGCCCACAGTGTTATGCTGGCAGCTATCACAGACGCCCCCACTACTGCCCCCTGTGGACAACCACACTCGCTGTGAGAAGTGGCAGCTCTCTGCGTGGCCATTACACTCACATTCTGAACAGATGAAGAAAGAGACAGACGCAGACATTATTAGTGAGTGGAACCTGTGAGGCACAAGACAGATAAAAAGTAAAGACAGTCCTTGACATTTTAATAGTCTCACACTAAACCCTCAAAACTGCCTTTTAAAATCTTCCTCTGTTTTATAGTTCCTGTAGCCCAGTTGGAAGAGCATTGCCTTAGAAAAGCAAAAGTCAAGGGTTTAATCCCCAGGGACCACACATATGGATGAACAAGTATAGATTGAATAAAGAGTAAATTGCTTTGGATTATAGCATCTGCCAAATGTGGTCATGTAAATGTATAGCTGAACACATTTTTAACTACAGGCAAAAAATTACTTTAGACTTTGATATGGCAGTTCTGATGGTCCATATGCATATTAACAGAACGAAAGAAAAAACCATTGTAGTCAATATCAATATTGTTACCACAATATCCAAAGAATATCCAAAGATTCTTACTCTGGCACGTGTTGCTCTCGCCACTGCTTCCGTTGGCCGCCCTCCAAGGTCGGTCATTGTAGAGCGGCTCACATCTCTCGCAGTGCTCACCAGCTGTGTGGTGGGTACACACGCACACGCCAGACACCTGCAATCCAGAGCAATCACGTTACTTTCAGCTGCTGCCCATTCAAGCCACACAAATCCACGAAGCCGTCTAAAAATACATATAACAGGCAATTATATTTTTCTGACAAGCGGCTGAGTGCACTTACGCCCTCAAGTATGCAGACCAGGAAACTGTGCAGTTGAAAGTGTAGTAAAACAAAACAGCTGCAGTTGAAGTCATCTAATATATTTTTTACAGCAGCTCAGCATGGTCATGGGTCGGCATGCATGTGCATTTAATACCTATAGCCCTAAATGGATAGTTCACCCAAAAATAGAAATCCTGTTATCATTTATTCACCCTCATGCCATGTAATACACAAAGCAAGATAGTTTGAGAAATGTCTGGTTTTGAGTCCATGCAATGGAAGTCAATGGGGTCCAATGTTGTTTGGTTACCAACGTTCTTCAAAATATCTTCTTTTGTGTTCTGCAGAAGAAAGAAACTCATACAGGTTTGGAATAAAATGAACTTGAGTAAATAATGAAAAAAAAACATATTTTTGGGCGAACTGTCCCTTTAAAGCACTTCAAGTGCATTAAATGTAAATGTGATTGATCTGCCAGAGCAGGTCTCTTTGTGACTGCTCATCCCATAATTCTCTCAAAAAAATAGATAGACTTACCGTATTGCTATCTTGTCCTTTATTTTTAGGAAGGCAATTTTCAGCATGACCATGACACAGACACATCCCTTTAGCCACAAGATAGTAGATGGCAAAAGGCACTGAATCTAATTGAGCTGAGGTGGATGTGAGAGCCGTGAGTGACCTGCTGTGCACTGTGGGTAAAAATGAGGCGTTTGAGGGGTCCAGGATGCTCCGTTGACCCTTGGAGGGTGGACACTGCTGAGATTTTAAAAGCTGTATTCGCAGGTTAGTCAGTGTGAGACGGGACACAGCTTCAGGGCTGTAAGGATCGACAATCCCACTTCCCAATCCTATGGACCGGAATATGATCTGAAAACATCACAATGAAGAAGAAAAATTTGATATTGTTTGTGATATTGTTGGTGTTTTAGCGGCTCATTCTTGTTTTTTACCTCTCCTCTGCTGCATGGGACCACATTGGAATATCTGGATGTGCATAGAGCTCCTGCTTGGCTCGCATCATCAGGGACCCCGAACATCTCACTGCAGTTCCTGGCAAACAGCTTTAGCGTTTCCCAGGTCTGACCGAAGTCCTGCGAGCGTTCCAGCATCATAGCAGCAGGACGCGGAGACCGGAACGACAACACAACGTGAGTCAGGCAGAACCGTTTTTCCAAGTCCAGACGGATTTCATCCTTTTCTCCAGCGGCCACCGCAGAAGCCCACCAAGTATCTGGATGAAAAAATGGGTCATCGGACATCATGGAAGGAGGATGGAGATCTGTTACACAGCGTGGGTGGGTTGGCAAGCAGGACGAGTTGAAAAGCGTGAAGAGGGTCCTGCCACTGGCCAAGTTACCCATAGGAGGGCTGCAGGCGTATTCAACACATCTGGACTCTGAAAAAAAAGAGCCAAGAGAATAGAGGTGCAAACATGCGCACACATTTACACAAATGCAAGCACTGCAGGAGTGCAGAAAAAGTAGATGAGATGAAATCTTTGGACACGGAGCTATTGTAAACATTACAGTCAGGTTCTGACATGTCTTTGACAACCTAAGCCATTATAAATTTTCAGTTAGCTTTCACTGAGCCAAAATGTTATTGAGGTGTTGTTTCAGATGGTATCATAAAGAGTAGACAGAACTGCAACATTTACACTTCCAAACTTTGTTAAATGAAAGTTTGCATGAAAAGCATAAACAAGAATAATATTTTATGGATCTGGAAGTTCATTATGATTAAGTAATTGATTAATTAAATGGAAGAATAAAAATGTAAATACAGTATGACTATACGAAATACTTTCATAACATTTCAAACTAGGCCTACAGGTAAATGTACCTTGAACAACGAACTGTTACGCATTTTACTAAACTGTTACTGTATGTACGGACGTAATATTTTAACCTTTCAACAAGAAAATTGGATACGCAATTTCCTTTTCTGACTCACCTTTGAAGCCTTGCAAAAATCCAGGAAACAGGAAAAATGCGCAATTCAATATGCGCATCACAAACCGAGCTCTCTGCCGGGCAGGTATCATGCTTATCATTCTATAGACAAGATGTTTATCCATACGTTAAAAACTATATAATCTCCCAGTGCATCATTTAGCTATTTATCATTCTTCATCATCTGTCCTATATGCTATTGCCTCCGTTGTACTCCTCACTTCTGTAAGCAGGTTTGGATAACATCGTCTTCCAAATGTTTAAATGTAAATGTTTGGAGATAACGTAAAGAGTTTGATAAGATCCGGCTATAGGTCATCCATTTTCACAGATAGTCAATAAGGAAGGTTTTCTGATGCTGAAGACCTGGGGATGCGATGTTAGATGCACCTGTCCAATGTCGACCTTCTTAACGTGGACACTGTTGTCTTTGCGCATTCAGATGAAAGAGTTAATCCTTGTGTTTTCTATGTGTGGTCATGACGCTCCTTACAGCTAGGAAACCAAAATGAAGAGAAACCCCGAGGCACTTTAGAAAAGTCTATGGATCGATCCAGGTCCAGTGCGTAATGCGCAGCGCCGCGGCTCAGATTCTCCAGATAGATATGAATGAACGCTGTCTCCAACTGACTTGAATGTGAAGTATTTGAAGGACTCTCCACTGCCCCCATTGAAATACTACAGTAATGCAGTCACAGTGTTCAAATTCCAAACCCGTATGATTTTCATTCCTATGATGAACCAAGATGTCAAACCTTCACTTCTCCAGACAGTTTAACATAATGATGATTTGTGACTATCCAAAAAAGTACAAAAAGCGGACGAGAAGTACCATTATAATAGCTTAGCATATGATGTTAAATTGTGACATTATATTATTATTAAAGGAAAGCTCACCTTACCCTCAGATAGTTCCAAACCTGTACAATTTTCTTTGTTCTGCTAAACACAAAGAAAGATATTTTGAAGATGCCAGTTACCAAACAAATTTCATCCCCCATTGATTCCCATTGTTATTTCCTTACTATGGCAGTAAATGGGGGATGAGATCTGGTTGGTTACTGACATTCTTCCAAATATCTTCCCTTGTCTTCAGCAAAACAAGGAAATTAACACAGGTTTAGAATAACTTGTGGTGAGTAAACGGTGACAGAACTGTCCCTTTAATAGGCTTAATTAATATAATTCTGTTTGTTTGTAAAAAATACAATGCTATAATAATTTATCTATCATATTATATTTATTTATGTAAACCATTTTTCTGGGTTTATTGGTTATTGCACATCCAAGTGCATGAATGAATTCAGATTTGTTGATGCTGGAGAAAAAAGTTAATGCGATCCAGCCACACAGAGAAGTCCAGAAAATGAATACACTAACAGAACACTCAAACCTGCTCATTTTAATGGGGTGAGGAAGGTATTTTATGTACCCTTTCTTTATTGTTTTCTTCTACATTACTTCTGTTAGTTATGGGTGCTTTTGATGTTTCACTTAAGGAATGTTGAATTATATACACAAATAACTCTGGGGACACCTCTTGGTTATTGTGACATTAAGGTTATAGGCAGGACATTTGACATGTTCATGGCATGTTTTTGCCTAATGGTATGAACATATATTTTCTGTACATTTAAACATAAAGCCAACATAAAACACTTGGCATTAAATGTTTAAGTATAATGTGCAATATTACAATTATATTGTGCAATATATATAGGCTACTTCAGACCCAATGGAAATAAATTTGGCTGAAGTTCAGAATCACCAACTGACTGGCACCTGTGTGATGAAGTCATGGTCAGTCAAGTTATGAACTATGCCCCGTTTCATCAAATATGCATGTGGTAAGATGGTAAAAATTTAAACAAATCAGTTAACCTTGCAAACATTTTATCCTATGACAAATGGACAAAAAATTCCCCCCAGTGGTGTCACGACATGGCTGAATGCACTCTTAACACTTGTTTTGCATTTCTGAGCATTTGACAAAAAAAAAAACAGACGTTGAATTGCACTTATGGAACTACACAAAAACAAACACCAAAGTCATTAGGAATAATTTCTTTGTGTCTTGATGTCTTTCTTATGAAAATCAATAAAACTGTTATTCACAAACAAAGACAATGAATGTATTATGTTTTTCTCAAATTATAGGCTACAACAGAGACAATCCATGATTTGTGAAAAAAGGGTCAATGTGGTTCAAAACCACATTAATTGATTCAAAAAGAATCAAATGAAGTCTTTGGTTTTATGACACATTACAAGGCAAAGTTTAATTGTAGCCACGTACCGTAAAACCTGTTTACAATTTGTGCAAAATTCCAGTAAGCGCTTGTTTGTTGGTGTGCTCCTTTGAACCTAACTAGTTTCTGATGGTATGTTTCACCTGCAAGCTTATGAACTGAAAAAAAAACCAAATCCTCAGCACACAAAAACAGCTAATGAAAAAATGCATGCTACATGCTGAAAACTATTGCCTGTGTTCAAGCTTTTCCATCAGGGTCACAGAAATGACACTTTACTAAAACATAAAATATACATTCTGACATAAATAAATAGTTTACTTTTTTTTGCTTGTCTCTCTTCTTGTTTTGAGTTTTCTACTCTGTATGACTTTCCCTCCCCCAGTCTCATATCCTCCATACGTTTGTTCATGCTTTCATTCATCCCAACACTCACTACAGCGTCTGGCTGCCCTCCAAGTCATAAAGAAAGTCATGGAAGCCTTGAAGCCTTCATCTTCAAACATAATATCACTCCTTTTAAAGTTTGCAGGGCAGCTTTTTTGCTCTCCTGCAAACTGCATGTGAACTAACTATCTTTATTGGAGATTATGGTAATCCTATTGATGGTGAATTAGCTGTGAGCTGTTAATATTTACTACTTTCAGATGTGAGAATTGCAGGTTTGATTTAGAGGATGTCAACGTTTTGAGAGAATCAAAGGATTCTTGATCTTGTTAAAACTATTATATATATATGCTATATTATATACTATATGTGTGTGTGTGTGTGTGTGTGTGTGTGTGTGCGTGCGCGTGTGCGTGCGTGTGCGTGTGTGTGCGTGTGCGTGTGCGTGCGTGCGTGTTGGATGTAGGTAAAAATTACAATAAGAAATATTCAGCCAAATGTTCTTTGGCTTTATATTTTGTCATCAACATATTGATACATTAAACTGTTGCCAAAGAAACCACATTCTAAAAAACAGTTTGCTGAATGTTAATGACTTCATGTGTGATTAAATCTTTATATGTAAATCATAAGTTTAAAAACAGCTATTTAATCATTAAGTTTTTTTAAGTGTCTGTGAGTTTTTTCTTTCCCAAGTAAAGCAATGGCCGTTTTAATAAAGGAGTTGCAGTGTCGAAATTCCACTTTGTAAGTATTTCAGGGGATGTCTGGATTAGTGGATGACCCCTTGGCACATATATATTTACCTGCTAAGAGTGAATGTAAAAACAGAAATTAATAGACATATATTTCCGCCTATAGATTTCAAATGGATGACACATTGTTGGCACACTTTATCTGATTTTGTGAATTATTAGCTGGATACTTTGTTGTTTAGCTTACCGTTATGTGTTTTGTGTACCCTTATTGAAAGATGAGGAAAAGCTCAGGGCCATACAAATCAATGTGTAAATGTATATTGCATGCTAAAAATTCAAAAGTTAATTGGATTTATGGGAATTGTGGTTCATTTAAACGCAGCGTGCATCCAATAAAGTTTTTCAAGAGCTCATTAAAATATTTTCACAAAGCAATAGGACAAAGTGTTGCTGCATTGGCAAACAAGGCTAAAATATTTCTCTCCAGGGGAGAAATGGACATGACAAGCTCTTTTCAGTGTGTATCTTTGCCTTTGTTCAGTCTTTGTCCCTCCTATGACAAAGGAAAAAGCAATGCTTATTGTGCACAGTGCAAGTCAATGGTTACAGATTGTTATTTCTTAAGGTTTGATAGATTGTTATTTCTCAAGGTATTTTTTGTAACAGTGGCAACCCATCAGTGATAAATGTTTACAAATCATCCTCATTCATTACAGCAATTTCTGTCATCCGGCCATCAAATGTTAAAACGACTGCTAAGCGATTTTGGCACAAAAGTACGTTCATGCACTTTAGAAAGGTGTTTATCTTGTACTGTATAATGGAAAGCCCACATATAATGAGGGATGGATGAAATTAGACACATGAAAATTTGAATGTCTTTATGTAGGTTTAAATTACAGTGTGCTGCTTTGATCTGAGAATAAATGAGTGAGATTAAGCGGGTGATGATAGAGGCCAGATAAATGGCTATGACAGTTTAGATTCCTGTGGAACATGTAGAGAGATGCCAAAGCAATAGAGCATGTGCATGTGTGTAGCTAATGTTTTTTTTTCATGTTGCGTTGTTTGTATACCTAACCGTTCCACGCACGTCACAGTTTACGCAAGTGCAAATGGGGGAGCATGCAAGCGCATGTTTGTATACAATGGGAATGGATGCGCTTAAACACTCACATATGGTCCAGCGTTCCAAATCCATTTAATTTCAACGTTATTAGGTCTTAAGAAGCAGGAATGAGAGGAATTTTAAGAGGGGTGGTTTTCATTGAAGAGGTTTGGGTTTGATTGGTATAGTGCCCTGACGCAGCTGATACCACATTTTATTAAGCGGGGTAAATCTTCCCACACATATGGAAGTCTGTACGGGCATGCAAAAACACCCCCCCCCCCATTCTTCATAGGGGTGCACAATGCAAATAAGTCAAGTGCTTACTGAGGGATTTAACAATTTCCAAGCTTTATTGTTGAGGGTAAACAGTAGATCGAACTACTGCAAACACAAGTTTTCTGAATCATCTCATCAGGATATTAACATACAGATCTAGACTGTAAATAAAGTGGAAAAATGTGTGTATGTTTCCTAGCATCACTTTGGAAGAAATTTTTTTTGCATATACAATTTTTACACTGTCAGAAGAAAATAAAATTGGATCTTCTCCACACGAAACTGAATTAATCTAATCTCATCACATGCAAGTGAAACCTCTCTCTTTTATTACCACATGCAGACCAGATCATCCACCCGTGATCTCATCCAACCCCTAATGGCCATTGTAAGGTCCTGTGAGGTGCAAAGGTTACCATTAAAGCCATTAAGCACCTTTGGTCTAGCCGTCTGGCATAAGAAACACCATTTTGGGCCACGGTTCATTCTCTCATAAAACACACACACTTAAAGTCCTATAGTGTTAATGTGACTCTCCGTGCCCTGATGGTGTATACATTTCACCCATTAAATAGAACAGATGATAGTCATGCACCGTTGGAGGGCTGTTTAAACTGCTTCTAAAAATCTGAACTTGCCTCATGTTTAACCAATTAGCTAATTGCCTCATGTAGGGCATCAAAGGAATAATTCACAAAAAATACTGTTCAAAACCTGTATATGGCTCTTTCTTCTGTGGAACATAAAATAAGATATTTTGAGGAATGTCTCTGTGGTTTTGTGTCTATACAATGGAAGTCAATGGAGGACAATGTTGTTTGACAGCCAACGTTCTTTGAAACATCTTTTGTCATTTTAAAATGAGGTATATTACATGCATAATATCAGCTGCATATGTGATCAGTTTGCTAGAGGAGATAGAACACTGTCCCCTGGTCTAAACGCACAAATCTGATCTTGACTTCATATTCTTCATGGTTCTTTAGCTATGTGACTGTGATGGGGGCCCCACCTTTGCTCCTCTCTAAAATCAACATCTGGGTATCATGAGCGGCTAAAGTTAGAAGCACATGTTGCTTTCATTACTGCAAAATAGAAGTCACACTCAAGCAGGCGTGACAACCACAACCGCCTGTGGAATAAAGACAGAAAAAGCAGATAATGGGTGGAAAAGGGTAGACGGACTACGAGAGAATTTGATTTTACAAATGTAACAGTGGGTAACTGGAAAATAAGAATAAAAGGACAATTTGCATCAAGATGAATAACTATTATCATAATTCATAAGTAACTATTATCATTATCATAAGTAACTGTCACTTCTGTCTCTATTTTCTTAACAGCTTATCAGCTAATGAAAACGTTACATTTACGTTTATTCATTTAGCAGATGCTTCTATCCAACGCGAATTACAAATGAGAGAGCATTTAACATGTTGTCAAAATCTATGGCTGCCTCATTTCAAACCACATGTACAGTATATCGATTGCTTTGCAGAAAACTATACTTCTCTCTGAAATTGAACAGCCTCCTTTCCAGACTCTTACAATTGGGCAGTTCAACAATGAGACTTCAACAATCAATGTTTCCTAATGACAGATTCAATGGACACATTATGTCAATAGATTCAAACACCTGCCAGCAATTTATGACTAATAGCTTTGGCCCAAAGCATCACAAGACTGTTTGAACAAGAGATGGGATCTGGGTCTTCAAAACAGAAATGCTCTCATTTTGTTATCCAACCTCTGAGCAGATTGGTCCCACGGGCGACTGAGGTCACTGCTAAGCTTCAGATGAAAGAAATCGCTGCCCAAGTGGGACCTTCAAATGTCAACATGCCAGAAACTGCTTCAGTGTCATGAAAAAAAGCAGACTTTGACATTGAGGCTGGGAAAAACAACTCAATAAAAGTTTCTGTGTTCTCAATTAAAGGAATAGTTCACCCAAAATTAAAAACGTTTTCTGTGCGATTGTGATTCACAAACATTCATAAGGAAAAGTCAAACTCAAAAAGAGATTTCTGTGTTGGGTGGAGCATTTCTTTAAGGGCTCCTTCTTCCCAGAGCACTAAACATCATTGCTAAAGTTTATAACAGCTGTCTCAGTTCATTAGACTAAATAGCAGAATAAACATCACATATATCGGTAGTTTAGGTAAAAGTAGCCCTCTCATGTTATTAATTGGCAAGTCTTTCCTTTTCTGCCATTAACTTTTGACCCGTTGACTTAATGAACTGATGAATCTCCTTAATGATCTGTCAGTCTGTCATGGCCGTTTCAGTCCTTTACAATGATGGCAGCTAGAAGGCATGCAAAGTCAAAAGGCATCTCTGCCTCCTCATTTTGAATTTCACACGTGTATTTGACCTCTGACCTTACCCGACTCTGGCGTAGGCACATGAGCAAATTAAAGCATGCTACACTGAGCATCCCCTGGATGATGTGCAGGCCCAGTTGGGCGAAGGTGGCTTCTGCTTGTGATCTCCCATGGGAAACAGGGGAGGATTCCGTTACCCTTTGACCCAAGAGTGTGAGGATCCGTCTTCAGGCCCCTGGGGGTCAGTTAGAATCTGCCACAAGAATACAATTATATGACAGGCGGTGAAGACAAAGGATGGGTTAAGATCCCATTTTACAGTCTTTAGTATGAAAATAAAATTATCTTATTTTTTTGCCTCGATAAAGATAAATCTGCTTTATTGTTTTTTGTCCTTTCCGTCTTTCTCACGAGAGTAGGCTGGCTACATATACATATAACATATTTATATTGCATTTTTATATTGTATAGGCTACTTATTTATGCACTTTAAACCTCTAGAAAAGAAACCATAGAGTACTGTTTGTTTTGCTCTCCACAGCAACTAAAGGCAACTATAGCGCACAAGCTATTTTGTCTCGTGCTGGAATTTAAAACAAGCCTTGAGTGAATGGCGTTTCCTTAGCAACTGTTGCAGCGTCAGTATATGACCGTTAATAAAAACACTGAGGACAGCGGAAAATAGATGAAATACTTCTCGCTAAAACACTTGGACTTGATTTATAATAGCTTTGAAAACCCTCAACCTTATTTTTAAGGCGAGGTCGGACAGCCCCTGTAATTTCAAATAAGGTATATGTGACATAAACTTGCTTTTAATGCTTTGTTGGGGTTTAAATGCGTATTTTAAAGGTACGTAGCATTGTCGCATATATA
Source organism: Triplophysa rosa (assembly GCF_024868665.1). Classification (NCBI taxonomy): domain Eukaryota; kingdom Metazoa; phylum Chordata; class Actinopteri; order Cypriniformes; family Nemacheilidae; genus Triplophysa; species Triplophysa rosa. Next base: position 17,016,958 of record NC_079909.1, on the reverse strand, counting down.
CGTATGTTTACGGTAACATTTAAGTGAAATGCAGTGATTTTTATCTTAAAACAATGCTTGGGTAAATACAGAGTACGTTATGTGACGCACTTGAAGGAAGTTGGAGACATGCCGTCGCATATACTTGTGTTTACGGTCACCTTTAAGTGAAATGCAGTGATTTTTATTTTAAAACAACGCTTGGGTAAATACAGAGTACGTTATGTGACGCACGTGAAAGAAGTTGGAGACGTGACGTCATCACCGTCGTGTACTACCCCGGTTGTTGCTAGCAGGGATACAGCTACAAGTGGTGCAAAATCTCGCCATATAATTACAATAAATTACATTAGCTAACGCATACACCTACCCCAACCCTAAACCTAACCTTACAATAATAAAAAATATTAATCAACTGTTTTCAGCCTGACAAAAATTATGATGTATTGAAGTGCGCATGCCCAGTGGAGGTAGCTGTATCCCTTCTAGTCAAAACCGTGTACCGTAACCGCGGTCTGCAGTGATTTAACTGCACATGCACACTGCTGTGTGTACTTTATCAGCTCTGAGAAGACTGGGTACGACTTTTATCGTGTTAAACCTGTCAAACAGCAGGTGTACATTAAAATGGACTAGCAATACATTTAAATAATGAATGAATGTATATGACTTCGTAAGGCAAGAAAGCATATTAAACTGTAGGCCTATACGTTTCTGTGAACAATACTAGCGGAACATATGTAAGTTACTTAGCCTGTACAAAAACACCAGAGAGAAGTGGGTTTTCTGCAGCTTTCACATGTTTAATAATAGTGCTTAATGCTAATATGAATGTACAACAAAGAAGAAGTAGGTTGAATAAAGGTTGCATTACGCAATGCACGAAGCTTGTGCTGGATGAACTAAACCAATCGTTTTTTCTTTTCTGAAAGTCTTCTGACAGTCATTGATCAAGATATAATGGACAAAAAACATTCAAAAGGTGAATATTGTCTTCATGGGTCTGGTATGTTTCTTCCTCACCCTCCAAGTGAGCCAAGAAAGGGTCACGGGGTTACACTGCCCCCTTTAAGGGGCATCTACTCTGAGCTCATAATAACATCAGGCAAAAGTCCACAACAGGTAAAGCATCTTTCATTGTTCCTTCACCTGTCACTACAACACACTTTTTGTTTTGTCACTTGTCTGTTTTTTTACTTATATTGCTGGTGGTAGTCTTATACACAGGGTCCAGTGACCCAGCAGAGTTTACTGTGCCGGGCGGCCTACGAGTCTAACGCCCTCAAGGGTAAGACACCAGATGAAATACTTAACCAGCATTTAGGGTTGAAACATAAATGTAATTGTTCTAGTCTCTACTTCTACTTGTAAATAGCATATGCTTTTCAGTTGGATGTGGATAAAAGCATCTGCTAAATAAGTCAATGTAATTGTACTGGTCATTTTTTACTGTAGCAGCAGTGTTCAAAAAAACTCCTGACCTGCACAGTGTTGTAGAAGATTGGTATGGGCCATCGACACAACACCCGCATGAGAAAGATTTTCACTCTGGAAGTTACACTCCAAAAGTTCAGCTGCCTTATATTTGCGCCCCTGACCAAGTTCCCCGCAAAATCGAGATTGAGAGGTGAGCAGTTCAGACGGATGGTTTAAACGATTAGTGTTGAGTGATTTCCAAACATTTTAAGAAGATTGATTTGAGTCTCGGTTTGTAGCAGTATTATATTCTTCTAATGTACAGTCACAGTGTATTCTAAATGCATGCATATTGGTGGCTCTTTTAACTCTCAGACGTAGGAGAGAGTATCAGAAGTTTGATATCGCCAAGCTTCTAGCCGAACACAGCATTGACTCCAACCAGCTGATGCCCAGAAACCAGCAGAATGCGGAGACTGAGACAGAAAGCGCTTGTCCACCTGTTTCGAACCGGCTGCCTCTAGAGGTTAAGCACGCTGCTTGTGTATAGATTTTATGAATACTCATAGATAAAGTGTGTGATGTGTGTGCCATCAGTGTTATCTAACTGACTTTTATTCAAGTTTCACAATTTTTCCCACATTCGCATTTTAAAATAGATATCATGTATGTACACACTTCACCTTTAAGAGCTGAATGAATCTCCTTGTTTACTGTCTTTAATGTCTTGTTTTTAGTCCAATAACTTTTTCTATATTCAAGATATTTGACAATGAGGAGTTTGACTGTCGGACCCCAGAGGAGTGGCTGGCTTTAGGTTATGAGGAGGTTTCCCGTGACTGCAAGCCTGTACCGGCTAAAGCCCTGCTACCGACGAAAACCACCATCCCATCCGGTAGAGTGCTGTCAGATGTATTCCTGTCATTTTTCTTGTAGTTTCATCTGAAAATTCATATAGGAGCTGTCTGACAGGAGCCATATGGACACATATGGAAGAAATTAAATGTCTTTATTTGTGGGTTTGACATGTAGTGGATCCAAAGAGCCCGAGTTTGGTGTTTTCCTGGCAGCTGGTGGGAGTTTTAGAATACAGTCAGGAAAATAACCAGTATTTGGTGCAAAAGGCAGACAAAAATGGAGGGGTTCGAGATTCTGAGGGCAAACCCATTGTCAATGGAGCAAAGAGAACAAAAGGCATGTACGAGGTTTAAATGAGTATATCTGATAAAAGTTTATTTTATGAACGAACACTAGCCTATAGGTGACTTCATGCCACAAAACCTTTTCATGTGTCACCTGCTTTCTTTCTCAGGTGGTTTCTTACTGCAGGATGAGCAATACTGGGTTCCTAGAATCAGACTGCTTTTCTGCGCGGAAGACCCACGTGTTTTTGCCCAGAGAGTTCTGTTTGCCCAGAAATCAAGACAGGAAACAGAGGCCTCACTTCTGTACCACCTGTCCATTGACTGTATGCCAGTCTGGAGTGGCAGCTCCACCCTCGACCCCAGAAGAATGGAACGCATCAAAGCATATGCCTGCTCCACACCAGGCCTTCAACTTGAACTGTGAGAAAAAAGAAAATATTTAATAATTAACATTATATATATATCAGTATGCAGTTTGTTAAACGTAATTGATCTCGCACACTGTACTTTGTATTGTCACAACTCGGGGTTGGTGTGGTTTCTTAGTAGACAGCACTGGGGCTAATGTTTTTACCTTTGGTGTATCTGTAATTTGTGATGTCTTCAGTCTGCAGGAGTGCGAGGAGCAGCTGGAGAGGGAGATTCGTTTAGAGTTTAGTCGCACTATGAACCAGATGTGCTTTGACAAGGTGGTACAGGAGAACCCAGAAGAGTTCTCCTATATCAAAGTCCCACAGAAAGAACCCGAGAGGGTGCCTAAGAGAGGTCAGTTACTGATGGGCACAGAGAGAGAGACTTTATTAAAGTAAGAGGAGAAAGAAAATTCCTAAAGCGACAGTTCACTCAAGAAGTAATTTACTCAACCTCATGTTGATTCATACCTTTATGACATTTTGTGTGGAACACACAAGTAGATTTTAAGCAGAATGTAAAATGAAAGTGAAAGCCACTCTTATTAAATGGAAAAAGTTGCAATGAAAGTGTTGACTGAGGCCTTTCAGTTCTGTCTTTGTGTTCCGTTGGAGCAAAAACGTCTACTGAGTCTCTACAATTTTCTAGATATTACCCTGACCAAGTGTCCAGCATTGCATTCAACTAACATATTTTCATTTTGCTGCTTCTTTTTTTTTTAGGTTTAGTGCCAGTCCCTGTCTTTCCATTTGAGAATAACCGGAAAGCCTTTGTCTTTAATTCTCTGCTCACCAAGCCCGAGGTGATTGCTCTGCTGTCAAAAGTGAGAGAAGAGTGTGACCGGGTTGTTGAAATAGGCCTGTTCCAAATCACCTTCATAAAGCCTCTTCCCCTGGAGGAGTTTGAGTCGGCACAGTCCCATAAATGCACAGAGGTAGCAAACGTCATCTGAACACAGACAAGCAAACAAGCTTCTGTGATGTCATATATTTTTTTTCATACAGGTCCAGCTGTTCCTGCAGGACTCGTGGTTGACAGCCCTACGTAGCGGGATTTTGTCTAACCTGAGCAATGTGGGTCGTGGCTGGTACAATCTCACCTCATCACGCTGGGATGTTTACCGCATGTCCAAACTGTGCCGCTTGATGGCACTGGTCCGCTGCATCCAGCAAGATTCGCTCAGGTTTCTGGTGCAGGATTCTCTTGCCAGCCTGGCCAAATTAGTGCTGGATGCGTGCCATAGTGTCATACACTGCCCCAAAGATCTCAGCTGGGGATTTGACCTTAAAAACAGCCCATACATGTATGTGAATTCTTATTATCCAATGAAGTAATCTAGTAAGTGGCGTTGTTTTTGTCTTATATGTAACACTGACTTAATTTTGATTTACTCTATGCAGGCCAAAGAATAAACCCCTGTTCACTGTTGAACTGGTGCTGGATCAAACTGGGGTCCGTTATAGTACTCCTCTAGAGAGTTTCGAGACCTCCATTGTTAACCTGTTTGATAAAGGGATCCTGTCTACACACAATTTGCCTCAGCTAGATAAGGTTGCCGTTCTGACCCATTGACCCTGTATTTGCACTAAATAAATAAATGGTTGTACATAGTATGACTTTCGTTCTTTTCTTTCCCCAGTTTGTATTGAAGAACTTGTTCATTGCTGGTGATCTTGTGCTAGAGTCGGTGGGCTTGTGGGAACCTGAGGTTAAGAATTTGAAAGAGACCATCAGTTTAGCCCTAAGACAGGCTGTCATACCGCTCAAAGCCTACGCCGATGAATATAAATGTTACCTTGAGCTTCACAACTTGGACATCAATACATTTTTAGAGTAAATATCCATACACTTTAAAACATTTGATTAGAAATGTTACTATCCACTATCGTAGGAAAAGACCTATTTTGTCCTCATACCTTTATCTTTGTTCTTTACTTTCTTTTTAAAGAAAATATTATTGACAATATGCGTTGTAAAACTCATTAGACTCCTACAAATCTAGCTGCATGTGTATTTTTCTAAGGTTGCACAGTCAGGAAAAACAGACTCCTCAGGAGGTGAAACAAGAAGTTCTGGAGCACCTGAAGCAGATGGAGAATTTGGATAAGTCTATTCCCTCCATTATTGTCCTCGGACCCTTCCTGGTCAGCGTTGAGGAAGTTCGGCAAAGTCTGGTGAATAAACGGAGAGCCCTCGCGAATGCTGTGCTCAACAGACTTGCCCTGAGGTTACGTCAACAAATGCAGGACGTGAGTCAGCCTTCTGTTAGTACCTGAAACAATCTAATTAAGTCTGAATAAAGTGCTGTTATTTAATGTTATTTGTGTGTTTCAGGCATGTAAGGAGTGTAAAGCCATCAGCACAAAGTTGTTTGAGAAGCCCAGCAACATTGAGGAGCTCACTGAACAGAGGGAATGGATGAAACTGGTTCCCGAACAGCTCAAAGCTCATGAAGTATATTTACAGCTGTTTTTCATTACAACAATGACATGAACCACATCAGTCATGACCCATCATCCCTTTAGTTTTAAAAGCATTCTCACTGTGGTGTGTTGTCACTTTGGTGTACTTTAATAGTGTTTCTGTCTTCCTCCTCTCTTGTAGGAGCTTTTATCCAAAGCGATGTCCGATTATGAGCTCATAGATGAGTTCTTCTACAGTCTCTCCAATGAAGACGTCACTGAGAAGTAAGTTAGATGCCTTCTTTAGGCATCAAGGGGAGGTTTTACATTACTTTAAAGTCACTTTGATCTAACAGATTTGTATAACTAAAGTATCTAACAATTTTTTGTAATATATACTGTAACTGACATGTGAGTGTTTAGCAGCTGGATACTAAATGATGTTAAATGTTTAGATGGACAGCAAGGGCTTGGCCCTGTAAGATCCTGAGCCAGATGGAGACAGTGAGAACCCAGAACGTTGAGGATGAAGAACGCTTCCTTAAGATACAACTGGTTGACCAAAACAACTTTATGGAACGCTTGAGCTTCCTGCAGGTCAGGCTCAATGATCATCAAGTATAAAAGCTAAATTTCTGTTTTGGTTCTCTTAGAGGTGCTGTGTGTGAGATCTATTGACAGAAACGCAACATAATATACATTACTATGTCTACAGAGGTGTATAAAGATCTTACATAATGAATTGTGTTTTTATTACCTTAGAATGAGCTATTTCTATCTATATACACCGCAGGTCCCGTTGCATGGAATTCGCAATGTTGTTTCTACAGTAGCCCTAAACAGACAAACTGCTCTACAGAGCGTGTTTCGTCAATACGTTAACTGCAAGAAAGCGTGAAGACATCTCAGTTCTGTGTCAGCCACCGTAGTGCTTCGAAAGGGAGGGGTGGAGTAATCCCTGTGTTTATTTTCAGATGGTGGTGGTTGGGTTAGCCGGTTACACAAACGCTGGACGAGCGCATGAGGTGGCCAATGAAGTGCGGCGAGTGGGCAAGCAGCTGAAGGAGTGTCAGGAAATGGCACAGCTTTACAACAATCGAGAACGACTCTTCGGCAAACCAGTTTCTAATGTAAGAAAACTCACTATGTGTAAATTTCTCACTGCAAACTACAGACAGATGGTTTATTGTTAAGCTCTTATTTACATATATATTTCATATTTTGGGTGGTGGTCCAGTATACTGAGTTACAGAAGCTGAACCGAGAATTTCAGCCATTTCATGACCTGTGGAAGATGACCTCCGATTGGCTGCGCTGGCACGAAAGTTGGCTCAATGACCCGCTGTCAGCCATCAATCCTGAGCAGCTGGAGCGTAATGTCAATGACGCTTACAAGACTATGCACCAGTGTGTCAAACAGTTTAAAGACATTCCTGGTGAGTCCGAAGACAGGTTGAGGTATTTAAGATGAAAGAACACAGACACCGTGTTGTTTCTGATGTCAAGAACAATTTAGCTAACTTTAATGACACACCCTCTTTCCAAAACCTTTCAGATTTCAATGTGATTCTGGCAAAAGTTAATTATTCCCATCTATGTCACGTTATTCTCCTCTCTGTCCTGTTTTTAGCCTGTCAGGTAGTGGCAACTGAAATAAGAGCCAAGATCGAAGAGTTTCGTCCCTTCATTCCTCTGATCCGGGGCCTGGGGAACTCCGGCATGCGAAGTCGCCACTGGGAGCTTCTTTCTGAGCGTATCAATGTGAATGTGAAGCTTAAAGCAAACCTCAACTTTTCCCAATGTTTGGAGCTGGGCCTGCAAGACCACGTGGAGGAAATCACCCGTGTGGCTCAGGAGGCTGGAAAAGAGTTTGCTATAGAGCAAGTGAGCAACAGCAGTGGCGGAAATGAACTTTTTTTTATAAAATATTGATTTCATAACAAATTGATTTCATTTAGTTAACCTTCATGTTTTTCTGTGTCATCCTGTTGTCAACCCTGCAGGCACACTTTGTCATATAACAGTTTGTTTGCTCTTGTGCTGTCGTTTCGTAGGCTCTGAACAAGATGGAGGAAGAGTGGTCAACAGTGATGTTTGAGGTGATGCCATATAAGGAGACGGGCACGTACATCTTAAAGAGCCCCGATGAAGCATCTCAGCTCCTAGATGACCACATTGTCATGACCCAGAGTATGACCTTCTCCCCATATAAAAAACCCTTTGAGGAGAGAATCAGCAAATGGGAGAGTAAATTAAGAATGACACAAGTAAGCCAATCTCATACTGCAGTTTGGGTTGTTAATTTAGCTGTAGTTCATTTAGGTCATTTACAGACTGGTTGTTGATGCTGAACTAGAATGAGTACCCATCAATAATGAATAAACTCTGAATTTAACCTCAAACCTATAGAAGTTTTTTGCTATGCATTGTGTTGCCCTCTGTTGGCAGGATGTTCTAGAAGAGTGGCTGATCTGTCAGCGCTCGTGGCTGTACATGGAACCCATCTTCAGCTCTGATGACATCAACCGCCAGCTGCCTGTGGAGGGAAAGAGGTACCAGAATGTAGAGCGCACCTGGAGGAATATCATGAAGGCTGCCCATGACAACAGACAGGTGAGCGGGAACTGCCTCAAAGCTCATACTGATACTGTACAGTCATGTAACTGAGTTGAAACACATGTGATTGTTTTTGTGAGTCCAGGTGATCTCCCTGTGTTCTGATGCACGTCTGCTGACCAGCATTAAGGACTGTAACACTTCACTGGAGCTGGTTCAGAAAGGATTAAGTGAATACCTGGAAACCAAACGTGGCGCCTTCCCCAGGTGAAAGCAGTCATGTTTTATGGCTTTAATTTTGATCTGCACTTAAAGCTGCAGTTTGTGAAGATTAACAGCAATAATAAACAAGCATCATTAAAAACTTTGGTTCTCATAAAGGAGTTTCCTGTTTTTAAAATAAGGTCTGTATTATGGTCCTATGTATCATGTGATATGTAAGGCCCCATTACAGTAAAGGCCACTTTAAGAAAACCAGCCAGATCCGTTCTCTGCCTTTATCTTGTTCAGGTATCTGGATAGAATTAAAAATGTAACTTATTTTATATTTGATCATGACGTCATCATTTAGGTTCGTTGTCATAACATTTCTTGACACTTTCAAGTCCAAAATTGTTTTATGGCATCACTTGATAACTTTTTTGTATGTAGGTTTTATTTTTTATCAGATGATGAGTTACTAGAGATCTTGTCTCAAACTAAAGACCCAACAGCAGTGCAGCCACATCTCCGCAAATGCTTTGAAAACATCGCCAGGGTGAGTCCTTCGATATAATCTTATTTAATACCGTCATCAGACCTCATGCCTATAGTCAACATCAACAAAGTTTATTTATTTCATATTACAAATCCAATTAATTAGACAGAGTCTAAATGTTCATTTAATAATGTACTGTAATAATTTAGTCGATTTCAACTAGAAGCCTCTTAGAAATTAGTCTGGCATGTACAGCTCCAGTTCCAATCAGATCTGCTGATCACACACATGTACTCCGCGGAGGGAGAGGAAGTCCAGTTGGTCACCCCTGTGTCTCCATGTGGGAATGTGGAGAACTGGTTACGTGAAGTGGAGAACTCCATGAAGGCCAGCGTGAGAGATAACATCCACCGCTCGCTGCAAGCATACGTTGAGGTATGAGCTCATGCACAAATCAACCATGTTTGCACATATTTTAAAACCAAACTACATTTTGCTTGGTTGGTGCAAATGGCCTGATACAGTACGTGAAATAAAGTTTTGCCTGATATGAACCAGTTTGAACTCTCTGTAGAATCCTCGTGGAGAGTGGGTGTTGTCCTGGCCTGGTCAGGTGGTGATCGCCGGCTGTCAGACGTTCTGGACCCAAGAGGTGTCAGAGTCTCTGGAGAAAGGAGACCTAGCCGATCGACTCTACCCTGAGTTAGAGACACAGGTATATCTATTCATAGCTTGAAATAAAAATGTATTTAAGTGGTAGTGCTGTGTATTGGATTGCTGTAGATCCTAAAAACCAAGTCAATGTGCATTTGTGCACACACAAACAGTTGAAAGATTTGGTGCAGCTGGTGAGGGGTCGCCTGTCAAAGATGCAGCGCGCTGTACTCTCCGCCCTCATCGTGATTGAGGTTCATGCTAAAGATGTGGCTGCCAGGCTTGTGGAGGAGGGAGTTTGCAGTGTCAATGACTTTGAGTGGATCAGTCAGCTGAGGTTTGAACACTGATAGTAACACTGATTATATATATGAACTGTACTTTTATATATATGATACTGACTTCACACTCTCTGTGTTCATCTGAATAATATTGGATAAAATTATATATACTGAATATTAAAGTCACCATGCAATCAAACAGGAAAATTCTAAGTGTTTTACACAGTGTTGCAGTGATTATAATAAATGATTTATCCGTGCACACTGTTATTTTTTTAAATTCATTTGCACTTGTAATCTTTAATCAAAAACGTTAAGCTCCTCTCCCCCTCTCAACTCTTCACCACATGACGTCAGCAACAAAAAAGAGGTAGGACTGTACTGACTGTCCCATGGCCAGGCATTTTTAGCCCTCCCCTGCAGGCCCAACTTACAACAAACCAATCAAAAAGGGAAGGGCAAAATAAAGCCCCGCCCTGCATTTTTTTTCTAATTTCAGAAACCGTTTCACTCGGATACACGTCACGATACGGAAAAGAAGTCAATCGCAACTTCTGTTTTTTAGTGAATTTAAATAATCTGTCATTTACAGATGTTTGTGTTTGTAGGTATTACTGGCACGATGATTTGTTCATCAGAGCGGTAAATGCTGAGTTCTTGTATGGTTATGAGTACTTGGGCAACTCAGGGCGACTTGTTATCACTCCACTAACCGACAGGTGACATTCAGACAACCGCACACTGTTTATACTTAACCAGAAAATGCTTTATACAATGTAATTTCATATGTTAAAAGAGACCGTCTTGGCTAAAATGTACCTGTCTACTACACAGGTGTTATCTTACCCTGACTGGGGCGCTTCACTTAAAGTTTGGTGGTGCCCCCGCGGGCCCTGCAGGCACAGGGAAGACGGAGACCACTAAAGATCTGGGCAAAGCTCTGGCCATCCAGACTGTGGTCTTTAACTGCTCTGATCAGCTGGACTTCATCGCCATGGGAAAGTTCCTCAAAGGCCTGGCTAGTTCAGGGGCTTGGGCCTGCTTTGATGAATTCAACCGAATCGACGTGGAGGTTTTGTCAGTCGTGGCTCAACAGATCACAACCATCCAAAAAGCCCAACAGCAGAGAGTGAGCTAAAACGCACACTGAGCATAGAGGATACTGTTGGACGTCCTTTGAAACACAGCACGTGTGTGTTACAGTATGATGTTTGTTCTGTACAGGTGAAGACGTTTGTGTTTGAAGGAACGGAAATTCCTCTCGTTCCGTCCTGCGCTGTCTTCATTACAATGAACCCTGGTTACGCCGGCCGTACTGAACTGCCGGATAATTTAAAGGTGCTCACAAATAGCATTCTAAATCATTAAATGAGATGCACTTATTTTAATAAATACTGTAAAATACATTTCAATAAGTCCGATTCATACTATGTATTGTTTAATTCTCAGGCTCTCTTCCGTCCTGTGGCTATGATGATCCCCGACTACGCCATGATAGCAGAGATCTCTCTTTACTCCTTTGGCTTCAGCGATGCCAAAGTTCTGTCTAAAAAAATCACCAGCACCTTCAAGCTGTCTTCAGAGCAGCTCAGCTCACAGGTTTGAGTGTTTATCAGCTTTGCACAAACCGTTTCAATTCTGATTTTACTATAAATGTTAATCCATGTTTTGTGTTAGGATCACTATGACTTTGGGATGAGAGCTGTGAAAACTGTGATCTCTGCAGCTGGAAACCTGAAGAGAGAGAACCCTGATATGAATGAGGTTAGATGATACACAGCATCTGTACCATTTACTCTGTTTTATCCTTATGTACGCATCACACTGTGGTTTACATACAGGAGCTGATATGCTTGCGTGCCATCAGGGATGTCAATGTACCAAAGTTCCTCCAGGATGACCTCAAGCTCTTCAATGGCATAGTGTCAGATCTCTTTCCCAAGATCCGCGAGGAGCCTATAGACTACGGCATCCTGGAAGAGTCAATCAGAAATGTCTGTGCAAACAAGTGCCTTAAGGATGTAGATGGTGAGTGTGTGGTGGTAATGTAATCAAGAAAAAAGAAAAAAAAACTATGGAACTATTGTTTGCTTTTAAAGGCGGGGTGGGTGATCTTGTCTAGAAACAATTTTTCTCATGTTGGCTGGAAATCTCTTTACATCCTGATAGCAATCAAGAAGTCTAATGGTCAAATAATATTTTTATAATTATATATCGTCTGTGAAAGGCGTAGGACCAAAAAACATTCGGCCAATCAAAATGTTCTGGCTGAACGTTGTGACTGGTCATCTGTACATTTTCAGCCAACGTATTTTGCATACCTCTGCGCACCGTTCACGCAGACATCATACATCATCAACGCTGCAGTGCGCTCACGTCCGCTGTGTCAATGTAGGGAAAATGGCGGACAATCAGCAACAACCAAACTTTCCTGCGGAACCAGCAACAAGTAAATCTACAAAATGAAAGTCAGTTTTTGACGAAGTTTAGTGACGAAAAAACGTCTGGATCATGAAAGAGGAAACACTCGAATTAACATCGGTTCAGCTTTTACACAATGGAGACCGCTCCGGCAGGCAAAGATTCTGAAAGACGATACCATGGTTGCTCTCTTTCCTTTGGACATGCTTCGAGAATAATTTAATGGATTTAGTTTGTAATTCGTTACTTGGATTTACGAAATACATTCATGTGTTTGGAGGAGGCGTGGTTTTGGATGGCAATCGCATAGAGGGTGGGATTATAATTTCAGTGCTAGCAGGCTAAAGTTAGCACCTTTCCAAATCAACCACCCCACCTTTAAGTCATTTTAAATGCATTTTTAGTGCATGATCAAAGTCACTATATTTTTTTCTGGCGTTAACACAGAATAAACAAAACATGTCTTTAAATGTTTTTTTTTCTGTCCTGCAGGCTACATAACCAAGTGTATTCAGTTGTACGAGACCACTGTAGTTAGACACGGTCTAATGCTGGTCGGACCATCAGGCTCTGGGAAAACTAAGGTCAGTTTAATACAAAAAGCACTGCACAAATGGAACAGAAATTATACTTGAATGAATCTTTCCACTTTAGATTTAGACAGTTGAATCTGTAATTGATCTTTTATTGTACATCCTAAGCAATTTCTTTCATAAGGTCTATGCTAAAAAATTGTTGCTCCTATATTCACTTAAATCTCCACACACACACTTTCACACTTTTGTAGTGTTATGAGGTGCTAGGAGCGGCCATTACAGCTCTGAAAGGTCAGCCCTCAGTTAGTGGAGGAGTCTATGAGGCTGTACACACATATGTGCTCAACCCAAAGTCCATCACTATGGGTCAACTCTACGGAGAGTTCGACCAGCTCACACATGAGTGGTGAGTGGATTCTGAATTTACAACAAACTGTAGGAATCATGAATTCTCCAAGATATGTTGCATCATTAGATCATATAGGAATACTGTACAGTATGTACACGATCATTTGCGGAGCAGTAATGTGAAAAGCATTATGCACATTGGATAAAAATGTGTATTGATGCTTTTGATTTAGAGAAAACACACACTCATATAAACACACACTGTCTGCCTGCAGGACAGATGGTATACTGCCCTGTCTGATTCGGGCCGGAGCCGCAGCCATGGACCAGGAGAACAAGTGGTACATGTTTGATGGGCCGGTTGACGCGGTGTGGATCGAGAACATGAACACAGTTTTGGATGACAACAAGAAACTGTGTTTGAGTTCAGGAGAGATCATCAAACTCACTGATGTAAGAGAAGTTCTGCCTTTGTCTCTTGTTTTTGATTTGCGTTTTTCTGACAAGTCTTCTGTCCTCAGGTGATGACGATGATGTTCGAGGTGCAGGACTTGGCGGTGGCGTCTCCTGCTACGGTTTCCCGCTGTGGTATGGTCTATCTGGAGCCCAGTATTCTAGGATTGAGCCCGTTCACAGAGTGTTGGCTTCGCACCATCCCTGACACATTTCAGCCCTACAGAGACCAAATCGAATCTCTCTTCAAGAGGTTTTTACAGGTGATAAATAAGTGCAAAATCTTCTGCTTTAATTAAAAATGTCACATTGGAGACGTTGAATATATTGCAAATGTCACTTCATATTGATTCAAGAGAACTTGGCCTACGGTATGTTTCTCAAATATCAGTTTATTTGAAGTGAAAATATAATGTTTTGTATGTGGTTTATTATTTATTCGTTTTTTGAGCTCTTGTTCTTCTAATTTCAGGACTCCATCAGATTTGTGCGTGAGTCAGTAAAGGAGGTCATCACCTCCATGGACAGCAACCTCACCTGCTCTCTACTCAAACTGCTGGACTGTTTCTTCCAGACCTTCATCCCACAAGAGGTCAGAGTTTAAGTGTTGCTTTTTGGTTTAGAATGGTTACGTTCAGTTAAATAGCTGTTTTTGGAAGATCTAACCTGTGTGTATATGGTCAGGGTAAGAAACCTCCATCCCAGGAGAAACTGTCTCGGCTTCAGGAGCTGATTGAGCCGTGGTTTATCTTCTCGCTCGTGTGGAGTGTTGGAGCCACAGGTGATGCGTCCAGCTGCCAACGCTTCAGTTCTTGGCTCAGGGGCAAAATGGCTGAAGAAAAGGTCAATAATAAAATGTACAACCCGTACAAAGCCTCTCTTCTTTCTTCCATTAGGAATGCTACAAGTGGTGCTTGGCATGCTACAGACATGACAGTTGAGATAAATGCCTCATTGTGTTCTCACGTTTTATTTTTGTAGTTTATTTATCCAGAAACAAATATAGCACATAAGGTTTAAAAGAAAGCATCATTGTTTTTCAGGTCCAACTGTGTTTCCCAGAGGAGGGACTGGTTTATGACTACCATTTAGATGATGCGGGAATCAGTCGTTTTGATGATGAGGAGGAGGAGGAAAAAGGAAGGAAGGTACTGTAAGAGAACCGTTTTTACGTGTAACATAATAAAGTAAATGCTTGAAGATATTAGTCAATTCTTTTAATAGTTAAAATGGATGACTGAACATGCATTTATTTGATTATTCATATGTTTCAGGTGCAATGGGTAAATTGGATGAAATATGCTCAGAAAGTGGTCATCAACCCAGAAACCAGCTACTCTGACATCATAGTTCCCACAGTCAACACTGTTCGCATGTCTTTCCTGATAGACATGCTACTGTCCAATAAGAAGCCTGTATGTAGTTTTACCTTTCATTATACAAATGTCATAAGTGGATGCTTTTGTCTGAAGTATTAAGTGAACACCATATACATTTATGTTCCTTTGTCAGGTGTTGTGCATTGGGCCCACTGGCACAGGAAAGACTTTAACCATGTCAGACAAGCTCCTCAAGAACATGCCTGCTGAATACATAACACACTTTCTGATGTTCTCTGCTCGCACCTCCGCCAACCAGACTCAAGACTATATCGACAGCAAACTCGATAGAAGGTTTTGTCTTTGACTCACTTCATCTATTCTTGAATTTATTAGACTTGATTGTAATGTTTGCTGATTTATATGTTGCTTTGGATGAAATCGTATGCAAAATGTAAAAATCTAAATGTACAAGATCACATGACTCTTGATGTGCTGTAGTTAACTGTCATTATGAATTTTGAAATCACATATCTCATTTACAGACGTAAAGGTGTGTTCGGGCCTCCTTTGGGGAAATATTTCATCTTCTTTATAGATGATCTGAACATGCCCATGCTGGAAACATACGGAGCCCAGCCTCCCATTGAACTGCTGCGCCAGTGGATGGATCACGGAGGCTGGTATGACAGGAAACAGATAGGTCAGTTTACCAACACTAGAACTAACCGGATAAAGATTTGCCAATGTCGCTTAAAATGATTAGTTTAATGTTTTGCAGGCACATTTAAAAACCTTGTTGACATAAACTTTGCTTGTGCCATGGGTCCCCCCGGTGGGGGCAGAAACCCCATTACCCAGCGCTTCACACGCCACTTCAACTTCCTGTCATTCACTGAGATGGAGGATGCCAGCAAGAGGAAGATATTCTCCACCATCTTGAGGAACTGGATGGGTGAGTGGCAGTCATCATGCGGGATACGGATACGAATGTGTTTCAATGTGGGTTTTTAGCTAGAAGACACCTGGGGGTGTGTAGATGATGGAGAGACCAAGATAAAGAGAGATAGACTTGAATTAATGATATATGATCATAATGATATATGAAGTGTGAACACACACAAGGTGAAGTATAAAAAAATTACACGCAGTAGCACTCATTTTCACTCTTATTTTGGGCTGTCATAGAGAAAAGTCCAGAAATTCAGCCATTGAATGAACCACTGGTGAATGCTACCATCCAGGTTTACTCTACCATCACCTCTGCTTTGCTACCCACACCTGCCAAATCCCATTACACATTCAACCTGAGGGACCTCTCTAAAGTTTTTCAGGGCATCCTGATGGCAGAGGCTGGAACAATAAAGGTACCACCGTCTGAAAGCCACAATTCCGTTTTCACTCCCTTCATTGTGGTTAGATACTGATTCTTGAAATCTTGACATCTTTGTCAGAAAAAAATTCAGCTCGTGCAGCTCTGGTATCATGAAAGCTGCAGGGTGTTCCAGGATCGACTGGTGTGTGATGAGGACAGGAGTTGGTTTGAGCAGCTCCTCCACACTCACATACATGAGTTCGGGTGCAGGTTTGAAGAGGTGGTGCCCTGCCAGCCAGTCCTGTATGGGGACTTCATGTTCCCTGGGGTCGTCAAGGTTTACCAGCTCATTGAGGATAAAGAAAAGGTAGAGGTGGATTATACTGCCTTATATTTGTTTGGTGTCCCAAATCTAAAGTATTTAATATTTTCTGTCATAGGCTTTTATCTTTGGAGGGCCAAACCTGCAATTATTAAAAATAAATAAATGTAATAATAGGAAAATTAATGAAGAAATAAATGACTTGATTACACAAATTTAAATAGATATGGAAAATACTTATGGGGAAACATAAACAAATATATATATATAAGTTTAAAAATAAATACTGAGAATAATCATTAATCGATATTATAACGAAAAATATATAATACCAAATATAATTTTTAATATAATACCACAACAATCAAATTTAATTCCATTTAAATGTTATTTAATCAAACCATTTAGTCCTTTTTTATTTTCCTATTATTACATAAAACATTTTAGGTTTTGTCCTTTAAAAAATCATCACTCTTAACAGGAGAATACTCATTGGTTCTGTAGTTTTATAACTGTTATGTTCCATAACCTCTATTGCAGTTGGCCCGTGTGATGGAGGAATACATGGATGATTATAACCAGACCTGCACCGCCAAGATGAAACTGGTGCTGTTCATGGATGCCATACAGCACGTGTGTCGCATCAGTCGAATCCTACGCCAACCGCTGGGTAACGCCTTGCTGTTAGGGGTGGGTGGCAGCGGACGCCAGTCTCTAACCAGACTTGCCACACACATGTAAGAGCTGAAGCCTTTATTATGCTGAACCCTCAAAATATTACAAGCATAACTAATGAGCGTCAGTTCAATAGGGTCTCATTTTATTAAAACCAGAAGTGTTTTAATTCAAACTGTCTTCTTGCCTTTAAAATTTTGACATCGAAATTACATATACAGTATTGTCAACGTGAACAGTGCCTGCAACCTTTTAGCTCTGCCACCCATGTAGAACAGAAACGGGTGATGTCATGATTGGAGCACATACTCGGGGAGCGTTCAACATCATTACAAGCTGCTATTTACTGTATATATTCAACATCTGTTAAATAATATGTTGTACATACAAAATAAATTCTCCAGTACTGTTTGTAAACAAAAAAATCATTTGATTCTCAAAGTTTTTGTAAGAATGTGTTTATAGCGAACACATATGCAAAACAGTAGTCACTATATTCACTAATATAAGCACGGATCTCTATGTATTTGGAAATACTTTTGATGAAAGACTCAATGTTTGTTTAATGTAGATTATCTGGGTATGTTTGCCTATTGATCAATGCAGCTTATCTAGACGTAACAATTTATGTTCAGCTTCTGTCATACTGCTGTATAAGGAAAGTAGGCATATTTGGACTTGTCTATGGCTTCTCTTACACTTTAGCTTGTGTGTGTCCACATCTTGTGCTTTCAGGGCTGAGTATGAGTGCTTCCAGATTGAGCTCTCCAAGAACTACGGCCTCCCGGAGTGGAGAGAAGATATCAAAAGCATTATGTTAAAGGCCGGTCTGCAGAATGTGCAAATCACCTTCCTGTTTGTAGATACACAGGTGAGCTCACAGTGGTACACTAGTTTTAACAAACTGTCTTCAAATAATTGATTGGTTCACTTGGTGTCCAATTGATGTCATCTACTGCAATGATAACGTTTTGAACAGTATGCGTATAAATGCTCTTCCACAGGCTATCACTGGCAAAGTCATTATTGTTTCACAAACATAAACTGTGTCCAGTTTTCAACACTATAGTATTTTGAGGTTCCTCCTGGTTTTCAGATTCAGAGTGAATCTTTCCTGGAGGATATAAATAACATCCTGAACTCAGGCGACGTGCCCGGTCTTTACACTACGGAGGAGCAGGAGCGGATCTTGGCTGCAATGAAACCTGTGGTTCAGGACATGGGCCAGCAGCCCACCAAAGCAAACCTCATGTCTGCCTACTTAAAGAGAGTTCGCAGGAACATCCACACTGTTCTCTGCATGAGGTATAGATTTATACGAATATCATTTATTTAACAATTACAATGCCACAAGTATAGGTTCACAGAAAAACTTGAACTTTGAAAATTGTGATTGTCCTTTTCTAGTTTTGCTCGGCTGTAATATTGCGTAATATTCAACGTGTTTGAAATTAGTTCCTCCCTGTCATGAGAGATATGCATAATTGTCTGTCTTTTGGCTTCTTTATGCATGAAGAGATCTCGTAATATTGCACCTAAACAGTTGACAACCATCTCTAAATCTCTGTTCTTTGTCTCCATCTGCAGTCCTGTAGGGGAAGTGTTCAGGGCTCGTCTCAGGCAGTTCCCATCTCTAGTCAACTGCTGCACTATCGACTGGTTCAGTGCTTGGCCACAGGAGGCACTACAGTCTGTCGCAACATCTTTCCTCAATGAGCTTCCAGAACTGGAGAGTAGCCCCACTGTCATCAAAAGCCTGGTTAGGATTGTGTGATGTGTCCGTAAGTTTAAGTACATATAGTTTTTGACATATATACAGGAGCATAAAGTGTTATTTTTGATCTGTACAGGCATCGATGTGTGTTGAGATCCATCAAATGGTGTCCAGGAAGTGTGAGCAGTACCTTGCTGAACTTTCACGCCACAACTACGTCACACCTAAAAGCTACCTTGAGCTTCTCAGCCTATTCTCATCTCTGATTGGCCGGAAGAAGCAGGAGTTACACAGCGCTCGACAGCGAATGAAAACCGGCCTGGACAAGGTGATGAGGGGAAACCAATCAGGGCTCTCGTTCACCCTGTAATGTATACCCTTGTATGTTAGCTGCTGGATGTAAAATGGTTTTATCTTCCTGTTTGTGTAGTTGTTGAGAACAGCAGAAGATGTGAGCAAGATGCAGGAGGAGTTGGAGATGATGAGACCACAGCTAGAAGAGGCAGCCAAGGACACTGTGGTCACCATGGAGAAAATTAAAGTGAATAAAACCAAAATCAAACGAACAAGAATATGAATACAGATATGGAAACATGCAACATTATTTTTGTTGTCTGGCGAATGTGTGTAGGAAGACACAGTAATAGCTGAGGAAACTCGAATAGCTGTGCAGGCCGAGGAGGCTAAAGCCTCTGAAAAGGCTCGTGTGGCTCAGGCCATCGCCAGTGATGCTCAGAAGGATCTGGATGAAGCACTTCCCGCCCTGGATGCTGCCCTCGCCAGCCTTCAATCACTCAAAAAGAATGATGTCGTTGAGGTGCCGCACAACCTTCCTGTTAAAACTTTGTTTATATGCATATATGCTATTCAAGCACTGCACGCCTGTGGCTTATGCATGTTTGGTGTGCAGGTGAGGGCTTTGCAGAGGCCTCCGCCAGGAGTGAAACTGGTCATGGATGCTGTCTGCATTCTGAAGGGTGTCAAACCTAAGAAAGTCGCAGGGGAGAAGCTTGGAGAGAAGGTTGATGACTACTGGGATGCGGGAAAAGCCCTGCTGCAGGATCCTGGGAAATTTCTGGAGAGTCTGTTCAAATATGACAAGGTAAAGAGATTTCAGTGTGTTGTCCTGTTGTCTGTTTATTGTGTCTGCAGGTTCACCAAAAAGAAAAATTTGAGTACTGTTTATATATATTTCCATTAAGGTAAATATTTGTGAGGCATTAAAACCAAAACATTACTGCTTATACGAATCATTATTGTGTTTGTTTTTTTGTGACAGGACAACATCCCGGACTCGGTGATCAAACAAGTGCAGCCCTACATTGACAATCCAGAGTTCCAGCCCGCGTCCATCGCCAAGGTGTCCAAAGCCTGTACCTCCATCTGTCAGTGGGTGCGAGCGATGCAAGTGTACCATTTTGTGGCCAGAGCTGTAGAGCCCAAACGGGTGAGAGCTCCATTCATTTTCACAACTGTCATGATTTAACTGGAATCTCATTTTGAATTGTCACCTTGTGCCATCTGTGCATTGATGTTTTGAGTATTTAAAAATGACTGAAAACTATAGTCATATGAAGCCAGCACTTCAGGGTTTTAATATGAAATCTAAATGTGTAAGTATGTGTGTGTTTGCGTATGATTAGCAAGCTTTGCAGGAGGCTCAGGAGGATCTGGAGGTAACCCAGAGCATTCTGGATGATGCTAAGCAGAAGCTAGCAGCCGTGGAGGAAGGAATCGCCACACTGCAGGCTAAATATCACGAATGCCTGGCTAAGAGAGATGATCTGGATGCCAAGTGCCAGCTGTGTGAGAATAGACTGATCCGTGCAGATAAGGTAATATGATGTAGTCACATATAAAAATATAGGACACTATTAAAACATGCACATTTTTGGTCACAAATTTGTCCATTTTAGGTGAAGCCATGCACACTGTTATTTACAGCTGCCAAATATGTGTTTCTACCAATAAGCTTTACCTAGTCTTCTTTCAACTATGATATACTGTAAAGTATGTTGTGTGTTGCAGCTGATTGGAGGTCTGGCAGATGAGAAGGTTCGCTGGAAAGAGACCGTGCAGCAGTTGGAATACATGGTGAATAATGTGGCAGGAGATGTGTTGCTGGCTGCGGGATACGTGGCCTATCTCGGACCCTTCACTGTGAGTGTTTGTGTCTGTGTGTGGGAGTGCGGCGAGGCATTGTTCAGGCAGATATAATGTGATGTTTTTAGAGTTAATTATGAGTCTGCTTGTTACACTGGTTTCACACTTAAAAGGGCCAAAGGGGCGAAACATATTTTTATTTTGAAATAAGCGACTGTAGGAACAGACGATCATTGTAATTTAGTAACAAATGACTGAAAATATGACATGTCCATGAAGTTCACCTGTAGAGCGAGGATGTTAAGTTTGTATTTTGTGCAGGGAGAGTACCGTTCGTTGATGGCTGAGGAGTGGATCAGAGGTTTTAAAGAGCTGGAGGTCCCTCACACACAACAGCCCAACCTGATCAGCACACTGGGTGACAAAGTCAAGATCCGCTCCTGGCAGGTACGAAACCAAGCAACTTCACAAAGCTGTGATATCAATAAAACCGGCTGTAAATCATTTTTGGTTCATTTGAAGCTGATGATTATGAGTGGCTTTTAGGGAATGTATTTATGTATGTAAATGTGTGCAGATTGCAGGTCTACCCAAGGATAGTCTGTCTGTGGAGAACGGAGTAATCACACAGTACTCTCAGCGCTGGCCTCTGTTTATCGATCCTCAGGGACAAGCCAACAAATGGATCAAGAACATGGCAAGAATTCTTTAGAAATGTTACATTGCTAGCCCGATCAAACTTTATCTGGATCGTTATGTGGATCGTTTTGACTTTTTACATGCTGTGTTTTCCTCGCATTTTCTGTTTATGCAGGAACGCGATAACAGATTGGACGTGATGAAGCTGAGTGACCGGGACTTCCTGCGCAGTTTAGAAAATGCTATTCGCTTTGGGAAGCCCTGCTTGCTGGAGAACGTAGGGGAGGAGCTTGACCCTGCGCTGGACCCTGTGCTCTTACGACAGGTACGAATAAAATCAATAAATCTGAGCTCAGGCGGCTCTAGACACCTTATGAAAATGGCTAGACAGATGATTAGACATACACAACATATTTACATCAACTTTTTGTTATTTACTATATTTCCTGTTTGTGTTCTATAGACATACATCCATGAAGGCAACACAGTTCTGAAGCTGGGAGACTCTGTCATTCACTATCATGATGACTTCAAGATGTACATCACCACCACGCTACCCAACCCACACTACTCACCTGAGATCTCTACCAAAGTCACTCTAATCAATTTCACCCTCTCACCCAGGTAGACCTGCTCTCACTTGCCTTTAGATGAGGATGTAAAAACAGAAGGGACATTATGTAAAGCGACAATATTTGTCAACTGGAGTTATGATGTGTGCTGAGCTTACATGTGTGTTCCTACAGCGGGCTTGAAGATCAGCTGCTGGGTCGTCTCGTAGCTGAAGAGAGACCTGATCTAGAGGGAGCGAAGAACCAGCTGATCGTGAGTAACGCACAAATGAAGCAGGAATTAAAGGAGATAGAAGATCAGATCCTGTTCCGTCTGAGCTCTTCTGAAGGGAACCCAGTTGATGACGAAGAACTGATCCGAGTGCTGGCAGCCTCCAAAGTCAAAGCTGAAGAGATTCAGGTCTAAGACAAATAATGGCTTTTAGAAAAGCTCAACGGATTAATTCCTGATAGATATTATTATAACAGGTAATTAATACAAGGGATTTTATTATATGCTAAACCCACTAGGCAAAAGTAACGGTAGCCGAAGCGACCGAGCGGGACATTGACGCCACTCGTCTGGAGTACGTTCCAGTAGCTGTCCGAGCCCAGATTCTCTTCTTCTGCGTGTCAGATCTGTCAATCGTGGACCCCATGTACCAGTACTCTCTGGAGTGGTTTTTGGGAATTTTCATGGCTGGTATTGCCAACTCAAAGCGAGCAGGTACGATTCTGTTATCTTTTCATTGAGTAATAAAAAACGGAATTCAAAAACTAATTTTCCAAAATGATAACACGCACATCAAATGTTTAGTAAAATGTGATTTGGTCTGTGAAAATGCATAAGCAAATCCTTGAGAGGCCTGTTCAAGCGTTTCATTTCAATCGCTGCTTTTCATCTCTCCACAGAGACGGTGAAGGAGCGTATCGTCAACATTAATGAATTCTTCACTTTCAGTCTGTACTGTAACGTCTGCCGCAGCCTGTTTGAGAAACACAAGCTCATGTTTGCCTTCCTCCTGTGTGTCCGAATCCTTATGAACGACGGCAAGATTGACATGGTTAGTAGATTCAATTATCATTCAGCGTATGCAGAATAAACTGCACATTGTATTCCTGCTGTATCATTTTAGTTATTACATAATCTTCTTATTACTAATAGACATAATGTGTGTGTGTGTAGGCTGAGTGGCGGTACATGTTATCAGGTGGCCGGACCCAGCAACAGGCACCTAAACCGGCACCAAACTGGCTGTCTATGAGAGCTTGGCTGGACATACTGGCAATGAGTGCCCTCCCCACGTTCAGCAAACTGGCAGAGAGTTTCCCCGAACACGAGCTTGGATTCAAGAGCATATTTGACAGCAGCCAGCCACACAGGTACAACAGTGTAGACCCTGTTAAAGGACCGACCGAGGTGTAGTTCATGTGTTTAAGTTCTCTGTGTGTGCAGGGAACCTCTTCCAGGCGAGTGGAACAACATTTTAGACTCATTCCAGAAGCTGTTGGTGCTGCGGTGTCTGAGGGCCGACAGGCTCACTCACGGCCTGCAGGATTTCGTGGCTTCACAACTGGGTCAGAGTTTCATTGAGCCTCAGGTACGAGAACGTAATCCACATGTCTTTTCACAGTCACATTGGTGATGTTTGTTATGAAGTAAACATCTGACTTACTCTTGCTTGACCAATAATCTGTTTCTCACTGCCAGACGTCTGACTTGTCTGTGGTGTTTAAAGAGTCATCTCTATCCACCCCTCTCATTTTTGTCCTGTCTCCTGGCACTGACCCTGCTGCTGACCTGTACAAGTTCGCAGAGGTCATGACATTTTCAAAGAAATTGAGCGCCATCTCCCTTGGCCAGGGCCAGGTCAGAAAATTACAACATAAAAAGAAACAAACATACACAGTATTATATTTTCCACATGAAGTGCATGTTTTAGTTTTCATTTTGATACATTTAATGAACATATTTGAAATTCTTTATTTTCAAAATTGCATGTGTCCTCCATCGATGCAGTTACTGTACATTCTCTCACGCATATTTACAAAAAAAGCAATACATAAAAGCACAGAACAGTGTATAATCGTTGGGAGAGAACTGTCACGCCAGCTCGGAGGCAAAGCTGAGCTTCTTGTTTAGAGAATCCCTCTGGAAATCAAAAACACAGTGCTTTTGTTTCAGAGGGGCTGTTTACTAGTTTAACCAATAGCCTGCAGTAGGGTTACATTGTACTTGGAACACAGAAAATCCAACGAGAGAGAAAAAATTTAGAAAGACCATTGTATCTGTTTAAATAATAAGTTGATTGAATAAATTGAAATAATTTAACATGCGCTGTCATGGTAGCAAATATATTCCATCTCAGTCAGATTAAGGTGTCCACTCATACCTTTGGGATGTGGCAATCTCTATACATTTTCTCAATAGTGGAGCACTAATAAAAGATTCCCCACCCCAGTGCTAATTATGTTCCTATTTAAAGTTCCTCCATGGCTGAAGTGTTCTGTGTCACCTACTAACGAACTATGACATAACTGACCTATACACACCTAATATCTTGGTGTATGGCCTGTTTAAGACATAAGTGTATGTTTCCATTGGTTTGCTTACTGTAATTTGTGTCAGTTAAATGTCTCCAGATAAAGAGGAATTAAGAAACTAGACGTTTGAGTATTGCGGTGTACATATGAGAATGAGGTTGTTTACAGAAAGCTGACAGTAGATGTTGTGTGTCAGGGTCCCGCTGCTGAAGCCAAGATGCGGAATGCAATGGAAAAAGGGAAGTGGGTCTTCTTCCAGAACTGCCACCTCGCCCCCAGCTGGATGCCATCTCTGGAGAGACTTATCGAGAACATCGACCCTGACAAAGTCTAAAACACCAGCTAGCTTTTATAAACCTTTATTTATATGAATGTATTATCAGTATTATTAGCTTAATGACTTTTTGATTCCGTGTATAAACATTTGTGCCGCAGGTCCATCGGGACTTCCGTCTTTGGCTGACTAGTTTGCCCAGCAATAAGTTCCCAGTGTCCATTCTGCAGAATGGCTCCAAGATGACCATAGAACCACCACGAGGCATTAAAGCCAATCTCCTGCGAACCTACGCCAGCCTCAATGATGATTTCATCACTTCCTGCTCTAAGGTTTTTGCACACATTCAACGTGATTTATGTTTGTTGCTTCATATTCAGTTACCACTCTACCTTTGTGACACTATAAGTTATATTTCACGCTCTCTCTCTGTCTTTCTCCGAGCAGGCAGCGGAGTTGAAAGCTCTACTTTTGTCTCTGTGCCTTTTCCATGGGAATGTCATTGAGCGCAGGAAGTTCGGCCCACTCGGATTCAACATTCCATATGAGTTTACAGATGGTGATCTGCACATCTGCATTAGCCAGCTGAAAATGTTCCTGGATGAATATCAGGACATCCCATACAAGGTAAAAACAGATGTTCTTCGGCCACACACAGATGCACACATCTCTCTGCTGCGTTGTTCTTTTCTTTTGCACACGTCTTTAGCTGATTTAACATAGAATTGCTCTGTTCCAAAAAATAACAAGCTGCCAACAGTACAAAGGCAGAATTCTAATAGTCCACATTGGGTACAACAGAAAACGTTTCTCTTTTATTTCTCAGGTTTTGAAGTACACTGCTGGTGAAATAAATTATGGAGGTCGTGTGACGGACAACTGGGATCGTCGTTGTATCTTAAACGTCCTGGAGGATTTCTACTCCCCAAGTGTCCTGAGCCCAGAACACGTTTACTCTCCTTCTGGAGAATATAGACAAATCAACACTGAAAACAATGTCAAGGTGCAGAATCTTGAATTCTGTCCGAAAGGATTTTTCTGTCACATACACCTTCTGTAATTTATGTGTTTATCTTGCAGGCATTTATAGCATTTTGATCCGTTATGTAATACATGCTACAGGGTTATCTGGGGTATTTCCGTGGCTTACCAATTAACGATTCGCCAGAGATCTTCGGCCTCCATGACAACGCCAACATCAGCTTCGCACAAAATGAGACGTTCGCTCTGCTGGAAACTTTAGTGAAACTGCAGCCCAGAGTCGCAGCCGGCGGAGGCAAATCTAGAGAGGAAGTAAGTGTCGGACAGATGATACAGTACATTTGATGTCTATTTGTTTACTGTGACAGTGCAACCGGTTCAATTCATTTAATCAATGACCACAAGAAGTCCTGCACAGTTTGAAATGGCAACATGACCTTGAGGTTTTTTTTTCAAATATGAAACTGTGAGGTGATTACCATACAGCAATGCAGTTATGGATTGTGCTTTCTATATTTTTGATAAAATGCTGTACTTTTTCACTTCTACACATTAAGATCATAGAGGAGATCGTAAAGGGTATTGGGGAGAAGATCCCTCGCCTCATTAATGTGCAGGAGGTCATGAAGAAATATCCAGTTATGTATGAAGAATCTATGAACACAGTCCTGGTCCAGGAGGTTATAAGGTGAATATCTCCCATACACACATTCTGCAATAACACATGAATAAAATCCCTTTAAATGTATGTTTGATAAAACAACTTTGTTAGCTTTGTCGCTAAGCACCTTTATCTCTCTGTGTTTCTATCTCACAGATATAACAAGTTGTTATCAGTGATTTCTCAGAGTCTCAGTGATCTAGTGAAGGCTTTGAAGGGTTTGGTGGTTATGTCATCTGAACTGGAACTCATGTCTAATAGTCTGTTCATCAACGCTGTTCCAGAATTATGGAAGGCCAAGGCAAGATTCTCAAAAATGTTAAACATGTTAGACATGCAGTGAATGTGACCGATTATCTTTTCTTTTGTACACCTGTTATCAGTGTTATGGCTGTGTCAATATAAACTTTGTTCTGTGGTTATTTAGATTTGAGACTTGAATTTCCAACATGTTAATGACGTACATTTCTTCTAGGCATATCCGTCCCTTAAGCCGCTAGCTTCCTGGGTGTCGGATCTGGTCCAGAGAATTAGCTTTTTGCAGAACTGGATCTCAGATGGCATTCCTCCTGTGTTCTGGATCAGCGG
Source organism: Triplophysa rosa (assembly GCF_024868665.1). Taxonomy (NCBI): domain Eukaryota; kingdom Metazoa; phylum Chordata; class Actinopteri; order Cypriniformes; family Nemacheilidae; genus Triplophysa; species Triplophysa rosa. The sequence goes on along the minus strand of NC_079909.1, from coordinate 16,989,973 downwards.
CTTCTTCTTCCCTCAAGCTTTCCTCACAGGAACCCTGCAGAACTTCGCCCGCCGCTCTGGGGTCTCTATTGACACCATTGCTTTTGACTTCAAGGTGCACGAGACTCTTCAGCCGCAAGGCTTTCTTGCAGTAAACTGAGCGTAATGAAATTAAGGGTCTCGATTATGTTTCCATATTAAGCTCTTAAAGTAATCTTGATACTCAATAGAGCGGTATGAGTGCCACAAAGAGCTGAGAAGGCCATTATCTTTCATATTTGAGCATGTGGGATTTTGCTTGTGTGACCTTGACCCGTCCTCTGTTTCAGGTGATGAAGGAATCAATAGCAGAACTTACTCAAAGGCCAGACATCGGCTGCTTCATCCACGGTCTGTTTTTAGAGGGTGCACGCTGGGATCCAGAAGAAGGCCTGTTGGCTGAGTCTCGACCCAAAGAGCTCTACACCGAGATGGCCGTTATCTGGATGGTGCCTGTCCCCAACCGTAAACCACCCCTGGCTGGAGTCTACATCTGCCCTATCTACAAAACACTCACCCGTGCCGGTGAGCTATTTGTGTGTGTGCAGGTCTACTCTATCAGTGCTATCTAGATGTGTTGCTTTGTGAAGCTGACCCAGTCCTTTGGAAATATTTCAGTACTGTACATCCTGTGAACTTGATTTATGTTAGAATTTGTTTTGTGTTTAACCACAGAGCTCTGAAAAGTTGTATCTCCCACAGGAACTCTTTCTACCACTGGGCACTCCACCAACTACGTTATTGCAGTTGAGCTGCCTACAAATCGTTCCCAGGGGCACTGGATCAAACAGGGCGTGGCTCTGATCTGTGCTTTGGACTACTAGACTCTCTCTCTCTCTCTCTCTCTCTCTCTCTCTCACACACACACACACACACACACACACACACACGCACACAACGTTGATTGACATCCCTGAAAAATGCACAAGCTGATATGGATTATAATTCAACATTTTTAGATAAGCACTTTCTGGTTTCCCAGAACATTCATTTCACATCTGACAGAGAATTTGGAAATTAACTGTGAAGCTGTGAATAGACTTTAAATAGTAGAGACTATAGATCTGTGATGTTGTTGCAGTGTCATACTACAAAACAAAAATTTATATTATTAAAGCAATTATTGTGATTCATTTAGTGTGAATGAAGTAGTTGTGTGTATGCAGGCTAAAAGTAAAGTGCGAACCATGATAAAAAAAAACTTGACATTGATGCGTATCTCGAGCTCGCGCAGCATCAGTAGAGTGCGCGGCTCCTTTAAGAGATTAGCGGTGGATGAACTGAGCCCTTGTGAACACAGACAGTCAAAGGACGGGAACTCACTTTCTTTTCACATCTCGCACTGTTACACTGGAATCACTTCTCCTTCGAGTGAAACGTGACTTATTGTAACGTGGCAGTGGATTTAAATGTTAAACTTATAGCTTGTCTGTTTCTAGCTTTGTTTTTATTCGGTCATCTTAATTTATAAGCCTCGTGATGTTGAAACCTGCATTTTTACTCGATGCGTCTCAGTATCACAGTGCTGGTGAATGCGCTGTAACCGTGTAGCAATCATCACCACACAGGAATTTATCAGCAGTGTATTTTCGGCTGAGCGTCACTCCCTGACAGCAGGACGGGACCGGATAGTTTACAAAGGATTTTAAAGCCACGTTGCGTCTCTCATTCAATAATTTCCACTCTGCTGGAAGATGCTTCAGAATGGAAAGTCGCAGGCGGACAGCGCGGACGCGTCCGAGTCCAAACCCGAAGAGCACAGCGAGAAAACGGACACGAGCGAGAGCGCGGCTGCTCATCCGGAGCACGAGCCCACAGACGGCGAGTCCACTCACTTCCCCCTGCCTGTCCAACCGAAACTGGAAATCAAGCGTCATGCCGTGACCGAGGACTACAAAATCTCCAGTCAAGTGTTGGGTCTGGGGGTCAACGGCAAAGTAGTGGAGTGTTATAATAAGAAAACAGGACAGAAGTGCGCGCTGAAGGTAATTACAGCACATACATGTAGATTATAACGGGGTTTATAATATTAGTATCTTTAATAGCTGGTATAATTGTTGTTGTTATAAGTTTTGGGACTTATGCGTAATTGTGGTTTTGTTTGAGAAAAAGTTCTTGGGTAGAACCAAAATAGCAGACGTCTTGTTTCCCCTTGACCATGGTTTGACTACAGTAACAATACTTTTTGATTTGTAGTAAAACCACAACGTTTTACAATAATAAAACCATGGTTAATTCAAGATTGCATGTCAAATTGTATATAGGCCTAAAACATTTATATTTATAATATGTGTACGTTTTCGTAACTTGTTTTAAGCTTAACTGCTTTTTGTGACTAATTTAAAGGTATCTAAATATTTATACAAATCATTTTAATTTATAAATATTTATCTTTCAATGTATTGGAGATAAAATTCATAAAAGCGGGATGTATAACTAATTATAAAAATGCAAGTGGTGTTTAAGTTAAGATGACGTAATCATGTCACGTTCTCCGCTGATGCGGCTTGACACGTGTCAATACCCACAAGATAAAACTTTCATTAAGTCAAAGCACAGTTTTGTTTCTCTGAAAACCTTCTTGTCTGATGCTTTTCCTGTGGTTATAGTATTCACGGTGTGGAAACCAAAGTGTTACACAAACCGTTAAGTTTCCAATAAAATCTCGCCAGGTGTGACATCATGTTTTGAAATCTCTCCACATGTTTTAAAGATACACTGTTCTGTTTGCACTTGTGATATGGTGACTTGCAAGCCCACTTGAGTATATGCTCCTTCAGCTTGTTTTGTTTGTAATAAGATAGATTATGACTTTATGACATGACCTAATATAATGTCACCAGCATGTAGGCTAATTACATCTCTAGATGTATGAGAGTTTGTTCACTTGTCTGTTATATCTTCAGCATTTACTGGGGTTGCAAACAGTGTTCAGGTTCCTGTAAACTCGAGGTCCAGCAGTTATGAGGCATCAGATCAGGTTTGGCTCTGAGATGAGGTGTGAGACACACACAGCATTGGAGCGGTGCAATGGAAACATGTCATCCACGTGACCACATGGCCGAGGATTTACTGTCCACTAATCCAGCAGGATCAGAGTAACTCTAGATACACATGAAGAGAGAGCAGAGAGATGCTATTAGTATGGAGTTTGTAGTTGGAGGACAAATATTATTTTGCTAAGAAGGACTTCAAAGTATCACTCAGTATATCAGTAATAATAATTATTTTGACCGTTTTGCAATGTTAGCTTCATAAATTGTTAGCTTGATTACCACTGAACATTGAACCATTTTTTTAACATTATCAATATAAATAAAACACTAAGTGTAGGAGGAACTTAAACAGATTTTCATCCAGATGGTTTTGATGTTATAAAGCTTTTAAGGTTTAGATGTCTTTTAACTCCCCCGGTCCTTTAAATGTTTTGTCTGGTTTGGCATACCTGGTCTCCACTTGCTTTCTTCGGGGTTTATTATTTACTGGAAGTTGCGCACATACATCTCTCGTAATGTTTCAGGGTCAAGATTTGTATATCAGTTTAATTTACCCTTGCCTATTGTTACTCTGTTGACATGCTAACACTCTAAATAAGATTAATTTTATTCTAATTATGCCAAATTATGTGTTTTAGGTTATTGTGCAAACCTAAACTAATCCCATTGTGCTAGGATACAATAAAAATCAAATTGACCTGATCTACCAGTCATTCATTAGTGATTTATGACCCAATATCCTCTTTGCTTTTTAATCACATGGTAAACAGGCACGAAGCAGCGCTACAGGGTGAACGTCCATCCCGGCAGCCTTTTAATTAAGTACAATGTTGACGGATAAGTGTAATGAATGTGATTGTATAGGTCCTGTTTAATCCACTCTGTTTTGCTGGATGAGGGCCTTCCTTTAAACCCAATTCATTTAATTCAACCTCGGTTCCCTATATTGGACTTTGACTTGACTGCCAGCAGAGGCAAGTTGTCTTATAGGCTAATCGAACCCTCTGAGGTTTATTAATTACAGTTGTTGGGTCTGTACCATGCATATACTGTACAGTGTAGTTGTGTTTGATCCACGACATCATTTTTAGTGAGCTTAAAACAATTCGTTCTTGGTTTAAAAGGTCAACTTCTGCTTTACACATCATGCATTTATATAACATACAGTTATTTAATAAGTGATTGACCATTGACTTTGAAATGTTGAAGTATTGCACTTGCCACATGTGTGTAGTTGCTACATACAGCCACGTAAAAATTTTGTCATTCCAAATTTTAGTTTATTCAACATTTCTAGATGTATTGTGGTCATTCCAGTCCAGCGTCTGTTGAATTTCAATAAAATCAAACCTCAGGACTGACAAAGTCATCAAACAGCAATGTGAAAGACTGACAGCATGACAAGACGCATTAAAACTGTGATGAAAAATCCAGGTTATCACATAAAAGTGAATATTTTTTGTCCTAAATACATATTACTGTTGTATTGCTTAAAAGTGCATATGAAATTGCTTTTTTTGCAGTACTTGAGGTCTGAAAAATACAGAGCATCCTTTCCGTTATTTTGACCTGTTTGTCCAGTATTCCTTTCTGAAAATAAATGCGACTAGAAATAATATTTTTATTTGAAATTTGGGAGAAATATTGTTAGTAGTTCACAGAATTAAACAAAAATGATCATTTTACCTAAACACATGCACTCTTAATAAAAGGTGCTTCAAACAGTTCTTCGATGCCAAAGAAGAACCTTTTGGTTCCATAAAGAACCTTTAACATTTAAAATATAACATTCTTTGTGGCGAAAAAAGGTTCTTCAGATTATAAAAAGTAATAAAGAGATTAAAGAACCTTTGGCTGAATGGTTCTTTGTGGAACCAAAAATGGTTCTTCTATGGCATCGCTGAATTATTTTTAAGAGTGTACCTATAAATAGTAAATTCAGATAATTTTCTTTGAATTTTGAAATGGTCTCTTAATTTTTTCAGAGGCTGTGTGTTCTATAATAGGTTTATTTCAAGATATCTTTCAGGTTTTTATTCTTTCATTATATTTATTCTTTTATTGAGTGTCCACCATTACCAGTCCAATCCATATGAATTAGTACAGTAGTGTATTACTAGATCTGAGAGAATGTGGTAAAGTTATATTAAAGTTATGTAAGAGGGAGACTAGCAGACTAAAGGTGCAAACCCTTTTTAAAGGCCTTTATCTGTTTCGATTCTGCAGTTGGGTTTTGTACATCGAGTGGTTCATATTACAGTCATGGCAGTGCCACTCTTACTGTCCTCTGGGTTCATCTTTCTGCCCAGATTCGACATCCAGCCATTGTTCAGGGTCTTTTTTCAGTCCTGGCTTAGTTCAGGCTCTTTTGGAAGACGCTTTGTTTTCTATGGAAAGAGGGTGAAATTTGTTTCCCCCATGGAGGAAACTGAGAGGGGAGATTGCATGAGAAATTACAAGATGAGCTCCCGGCTTGTCTGTAGAAGTTCACAAGAGCATTCAGAAGAGCAAACGTGGGCTTGAATTAAACAAATATTTACGTGTTTAAGAACAGAGAGGAGAGCACAGATGAACTTTGTAAAGTAACAGGAGATAAGGTGAGACTGCTGTGTCATTTACAAGCGTCTTATTTTAGATGGCTCAAAGTGTCATGTTTCACGTGTTATCATAAAACGTGACTCTGAAAACACATATGCGTGTGTGTGTGTTTGACCAGGAACACAGTTAGTGATAAACCAAACAAATTGGTTAGGAATTATTTTGACTCAAATTTATCTCACATGACAAATCACCAAACCTAATTCTCAACATGTGGTTGAACTGAAATACAGTGATTTCCAGATGTAATTTCCCCAGTTTATTTTCAGTTGTGTAATGTCGTTCAAGGAAACTGTGGTCATAAAACTTACTATCATTCATTTTTTGCATTTGTTGTCAAGCTACTGTAAAATGTGCTTCATATCATAATTAACTAATTTTATTTATTAAAGGAACAGTTCACCCCAAAAAAAAAATTCTGTCATCATTTACTCACCCTCAAGTTGTTCCAAATCTGTATAAATGTCTTTGTTCGAATGAACACAGAATGATATTTGGGAGAATGCTTGTAACCAAACAGTTCTTGGCCACCATTGACTACCATAGGAAATGTGTTCCGTTGAACACAAAAGAAGATATTTTGAATAATGTAGGAAAGCAAACAGTTCTGGGGAACTTTTGACAACCAATAGTTATTTTTCCTAATATGGTAGTCAATGGTGGCCAAGAACTGTTTGGTTACAAGCATTCTTCCAAATATCTTTGTGTTCATCAGAAATGTATACAGATTTGGAACAACTCAAGAGTGAGTATGATGACAGATTTTTTTCCACCTTAAAAAATATTTAATACAACTGAATCTGTCCAAAGCACCTAACAATTTTTATAGTACACCAGATGTCAAATCAATCATACGTGTGTTTGCATATTAGATCATATCTATTAACACAACCTTCTTCAAATGAATGGCTTCCTTAAACAAACATAATCTCTTATTTAGTAAACAGAATCAAGTTGGACGTCTATCTAGTAAATTTTCCCGCTGAGACTCATAAATCCCAAGGCTGTAGACTCAGGAAATTAAATGCAGTCATAAACATTAAACAGTCAATATACCCGGCATGCATTTGTGGGTTTGCAAACAGTCCCCGCAGACACGTGGATGAAACCTTCTGTCTGTGTAAGACATCAACAGGCCGCTCAAACATTGACTAATTGCTTTCACAGTAATTACGACATTGTTTTGTTTATGCCGTCTCTTATTTAGACCATTATAGCTTTTCATTTGTTTTTCAAATGTTAAACCAGCTAACAAAGCTGGTTTAAAATACACAGGTCACATGGCTTGTTACCATCATACAGTAACGTACATAGTTTGTAGTTGTGTTAGATGACCACAACATGATCGCAAGTACTAGGATACCAGTCAGTTTTATGACTAGATCAAGTTAGTTAACTACACAGGACCTGCGGTTAAATATTCATCTAAACGTTTAAAGCACAGTCATATAAACCAGTACACATGTGCCCGTGTGTTTGTGTGTGTTGTCCTCTCGCAGTTTGACTCCCACCACAACTTCTGTTCTGTGTTATTGTTGTAAAAGAGTTTCCTGATGTCTGTTCCCTTGTGATACCGCAGCAGTTTTTGTACTTTATTCCCGTATCTTTCTAAATCAGATCTGAAATGTTACCCAGTCAGTCATTTACAACCGCCCTTGAAACTGCTGCCCACAGGCATCTCTGTTAAATGAGTCAAGCTGTCTTTGGGAAACCGAAGGCAACACTTACGTCTCTTTCTCCCACGCAGACACGCGCTGTAAACTTTACATTATCAGTCGCAGAGACGGACACCGAGTGGGCGGAGGTCAAATCACATTACAGCGGTTCACGCCTCCGCAAACAGCTTTCGGGCTTTAATTGATAGAAATGAAAACATGAACCACGTTCGGATTGGTTGCTGGTTTGTAAACAGTTAAACATGTTTAAAATGGGTGAAATTATGTTTAGTGACATATTTAAATTGTGTTTTGTGTGTTTATATTTAAAAACGGGTTTAATGTAAATGACAAATGTTTTGTGAATGTTATGAATGAAATCTTAGTTACCTTGTTTTATTCTTATACAAAATTATACCCCAAATTCTTTTTTTTTCAAAAGGACATTTGTCTGTACACACAAAATACCTTTTTTGGGCTCTTGGCCATGAGCTTGTCTTGTGTGTTCACCATTCCATCAGAGAATATTTTTGGGGACTGAAATCTTTTGGATGTGCAATGTCAAGGTCTCTCTCTATTTATGTTAACACTGTGTGTTAGACTCATCCTTTGTACAAAGAAAGAGTGAAAGGATGAACAAATGTGTCTGAATCTTACAGAGGGACAACGAAAAGCCAATTAGGGGCTTTCTGAACTGACACAGATAAATTTTATGAAACGCACAGTTCTCTTTTCTTTTAGACAAAATGAGTTGCGTGCCTGTTCTCCTTTAATGGTGTGGAAGGCTGTGAAGCTTTATTAGCAGAATGTTCTCGGTCCAGTATAACTTTATAGTGTAACCTTTGGCAGAATGTGTGGCTTAAAGTGCCGCTCTATAACTTTAAGAATATTGAAGAAGAATGCACTCACAGCACACGTCAGTAATCTAATCTGTTTATTTGTATGGAACAGCAACCATAATGTTAAAGAAAAGTTTTAAAGCTTCAGTAAATCTCAAGAACACTACAAACTTCCATTATACAGTAGATTAACATTACTATAAATGCCATTTTTGCTTGCTTTTACAAACTAAGGTATGACTTGAACTATTCTATTATTCTAAGTCTCTTAAGGAAAAATGTTGAATTTCCTCATTTGTAAGTTGCTTTTGGGTAAAAGTATCTGCTAAATGTATGAAAGTCCAAAAAGTTGTTTTTGAGAGAAACCCAGAATCTTCCTAAGTGTTCTTTTTTATTCAGATTGCCATTTTTTTACCTACCTTTAGATTCTGTTCGACTGCCCCAAAGCTCAAAGAGAAGTCGAGCTGCACTGGAGGGTCTCCGGAGGGCCACATATAGTCCGCATCATCAGTCTTTATGAAAACATGTATCGTGGGAAAAAATGTCTTCTCATCATTATGGAATGGTGAGTCTTGTCACTGTTTAACGAAAGTTCTCATCCCTGACAGCGTTCGGAAATACTACAGCTCCTTATATGCAGATGTCAATTGCTGCCCCTTCAGTCTGCCATGGTGATGAATGCTGGCATTTAATAAATAAATTGCAGGGAAAAACAGTAAAATGTTCCTTTTAAAGGTGTAGAAAATGTGCAATGTTTTGGAAGTTTACCTTGTAGGAAAATCAACCTGCCAATAGATTTATTCATATTATTTATTATTGTCTCTGCATAAGAATATAAGAAATGATTTGCACATTAAATAAATTACATCTTTAATGTTCAATAGATTAACCCAAATTTTTGTAAACCATGCTCGAAACCATGAAAGGTGCCATACTGAACTTATGTTACAATCTCGGTATGAATAAAACTTTCAGGTGGTGGCTTTGAGTGCTATATTAAGAGGGTGAACTTCACTTATCTAGATACACACAACGGAAGGAAGCGAGTGAGAGATAGTGGTAAAATGGTTTAAAATGGTTTCACATAGACAAATGTTCCATTCCTTCATAGAGCTCATTTCCTGCCGCCCTCTCGGATTTGGACAGTCTTGGCATTGAAATCATTTACATAATCTTGATACCCATCATGCCATGTTGTTTGTTCCACTATTTCTGATGGGTGATTGTGTACTTGTGCATTAAGCTGTATAATGAGAGGAACTGTTGTCAAGCATTGTATTGTGTGTTTGTTGTGTCAGTATGGAGGGGGGGGAGCTCTTCAGCAGAATTCAGGCCAGAGGAGACCAGGCCTTCACTGAGAGAGGTGAACACACACACACATACACACACACACACACGTTTGCGCAGCTATCTTTATGAGGACAATCTCTAGCCCGTTACCCTAACCCTAACCATCAGAACTACATGCCTGACCCTAATCCTTACCCTAAACCTAATTATAACCTAAACCCTAAAACCAAGTCTTCACCCTCAAACAGCCCTTTAAATGGGTCTCTGGAAGTGAGAACAGGCCTAAATGTCCTCACTTTACTCTCCTTGTCCTCACACCGCTGGTCTACAACTCAAACCGGTCCTCACAAATATAGATGTACAAGTACACACACACACACACACACACACACAAACAGTCTACAGGCCACCGTCACCACAAATAACTTTTACCCTAGCATGTTAGATTGTTTTTTAGAAAGTTTTAGTCAGTCGGCTAGTAAGTCAGTTAGTTAGTGACTGTGTTTTGTTGCAATTTGTTGGTCAGTCAGTCAGTCAGGTAGTTTGTTTGTTAGTAAGTTTGTTTGTTTGTTTTTAGTTAGTTAATTTGTTTGTTTGTCCGTCAGCTAGTGAGTTATTAAAGTAGTCAGCCAGTCTGTTTGTTTGTTAATTTGTTTGTCAGTCAATCAGCCAGCTAGTAAATTAGTAAAGTAGTCAGTTAGTTCATCTGTTTCTTTGTTAATTTGTTTGTCAGTCATTTGTATAGTGAATTAGTTAAATAGTCTGTTAGTTTGTCAGTCAGCTAGTTCGGTCAGTTAGTTAGGTGGGTAGTCTTTTTGTTTGTTAGTTCATTTGTTTGTCATTCAGTTGTTAAAGGGGTCATATGCGAACATGTGTTTTTCTATGTCTTTGGTGTGTTATAAGTTGCCCATGCATGTATTAGACACTTAAAATTGCAAAAATTAAAGTGTCAGAACAAAAGATGCATTCTATCTAAAAGCGAATGCTCACCCAGACCTGCCTGAAACGCCTCGTGTAACCACACCCCCACAAATCTACGTCAGTTGGTGGTATGATTTGACTAAGACCGCCCAAATGTATACGCAAGTAAGGTGGGCGTACCTGTCAGTACAATTGCTTTGGAACCTGATGTTCCAAATATGGTAAGAGGCGTTACATTTCCCTCACACGCTTGCAGTATTCGACCAATCACTACGCACTGGTTAACTGGCCAATCATAGCACACCTCGCTTTTCAGAGCCATGAGCTTTGTAAAAAATCCATGCGTTTCAGAGAGGCGGGGCAAAGAGGAGATACAAACATGCACGTATGTGGAAAATACAGCGTTTATTGAACCTTAAATCGTGTATACGCATTGCATTACACCTAAAACAAATGATAATATTCGGTTTAGCTGTGTCATATGACCCCTTTAAAGTAGTCTGTTAGTCTTGTTTGTGAGCCACTCATACTTCTGCGTCGGACCTACGCCGTTGCCTATGCAGAGATGCGTATACGCCGTAGCCTGAAGCGCACGTCTCCAAAAATGTAACAGCGCATCAAAGCGACCCGTTCCGCAAGCGCTGTGATTGGTCTGCTAGAACCACCTCCTTTCAGGTCAAAAAACTCTTGATAGCATCGGGTTTACTCATACGCATTTCCGAACGAATTATATAAATAAATTATGTGTTCTTCTGTATGTAACAACTCAAGCTGCAAAAGTGACTGTTTATTGCCGCTATCACTAGGGCTGGGAATCGATTCCAAAAAGAATTGATGCCTCGATTCCAAGGCATTGAGAATCGAGCGACTCCTCTTTGAGAACGTTCATAAGCACAAGCCCCGCCCCGCCCCTTAGCTGATGTCATTGGTCAACTAAATCACATTAGTTTCTTTTCTAAAACAGTACAGACTTCAGAAAAAAATAATGGATGAAGTCTAGAGCTGTGGAATGACATAAAATATTCTGCATCCATAAAAGCAAAAGCTTTGTTTGCACACACAATGCAGATATTTATAATTGCATGTATCCACACATTTAACAAATCATATAAGCACGTTTGCTTTTCAGACGGACTGTAAACGGACCGTCTTGTCTTACTGTCTACCAATGTACATGAATTACATGTATATAATGCACAGTCTCACAACATATTTATTTGGACGTCTGCTTAAAGCTGTTAAGGACAGACACCTGTCTGCACTACTTGCATTTAACAGTAATATTAATAAGCACCGCATTCTTACATATTTTTAATACAATTTACTGATTATCGATCTGTCTATCTATATTCCTCAAGTATGTTTGTGTACACTGCTGAATAACTAAAAATAGTCATTTGACCTGTGCTTTATTTTTGAAAACAGCTAGTAAATTAGAATATTAATAATATTATTAATGATACATTGGAATTGCAGGACAAGATCAACATATTTGGTTTTTGTTATAGAAACAATAAACAATTAATAAATGTAAAAAGTGACCGCTTAGAAAATTGTATTGCATTAAAAATGTGTAATTTTTTAAATAATAAACAAAAAACTGTAGTAAAACATGCAGGGAATTGAGCAGGAATCGAAAACAGCAGCTAGGAATCGATTCTTGGAATCGATTCTTTCGATTCCCAAACCAGGAATTGGAATCGAACGGCCCTAGCTATCACTGCTAAATGCTTTAGACGGCGGACTCAACGAACCGCTTCTTCTTCGGCTCTTGTCTTGGTTACACAAGCCACACGCCTGTGGACACTGACGCCTAGTGGCCCTTGCCTGTCGACGGCAATGGTTAGTTTGTTAGTTAGTTAAAGGCGGGGTGTCCGATTTCTCTTAGCCGTTATTGATGTTCAAATCACCAAACAAACACACCCCTACCCCCATCTTTCGCTTTCGTCAGCGCTCGGCTAATGTCCGTCCTGTGCACTGTGCACCTTACTGCTGATTGGCTACGAGGTTGTTTTGGTACTCGGCCCGACTCAGTTGTCTAAAGCGTAATTTGGAAATCGGTTACCCCGCCTTTAATCGGTTAGTTTGTTCTTTTGTTTGTTTGTCAGTCAGCTAAGTCAAACACTGATCTCCACAGTGAGATCATTCATGACACCGGTGAGTCGGTTCTTGTTCCTCTGTATTTCCTTACTACTGATATGATGTGGAGGTTAATCCCCATGTGATTTCCACTAGGGTCAATTACTTGATAGGATCATTCAATAGTATTGTGTGTTATTTGTCACGTTATGCTAATTATTTCTTTCTATAGAGGCCTCTGAGATCATGAGAGACATCGGCAGAGCCATTCAGTACCTGCACAACATGAACATTGCCCACAGAGACATCAAGGTAACAAGTACGCTTCTGGTTCTACTGTACATCTTTTGCAGCTTATTAAAAAAAAAAAGTTGATTTATGTGTCATCGTCCTCCCTCCTCAGCCAGAGAACCTGCTCTACAACAATAAAGAAAGCACTGGAGTTCTGAAACTAACAGACTTTGGCTTTGCTAAAGAAACATCACTTCATAACCCCTTACAGACGCCCTGCTACACACCGTATTATGTGGGTCAGTATGCTCACAGTCAGACTTAGCATCTTTAAGAGGAAACAGAGGTGTTGTGTATCTCAAATAAAGAATAACAGATCGACTGCTAATGTCATCGAATGTGTTTTTCTCTCTTTGTGTGTATGTTGACATTGCAGCACCTGAAGTGTTAGGTCCTGAGAAATATGATAAATCATGTGATATGTGGTCTCTGGGCGTTATAATGTACATCCTGTGAGTATGAGCAATTCTAACCAAATACATGTTAAAGAACAACTTTTGTGATATAGATGTTTACAAGTTTGCCTGACACCGTTCTGTTGTTGCCTGTAGGTTGTGTGGGTTTCCGCCATTTTATTCCAACACGGGACAGGCCATCTCACCGGGTATGAAACGACGTATCCGAATGGGCCAGTATGAGTTTCCCAACCCTGAGTGGGCAGAAGTGTCTGAGGAAGGTACGTCATGTCACTTGAGGACACTGTCCTTTGTGTTTTCAGCATCGTTACCATGACTATGTTGTAATTTGATTTATGTATATATGAGCTGCGTCCCAAATCCCATACTATCTTGTCCTAAATAGTATTCGAAAATAGAATTAGTATGTCCCAAATCATAGTATGCTGAAATGAGTGTTCACAAAGTACCCAGATGGTCTGTTTCAGGTGAAAATTGGAAGTGTGAATCCATGAATCCATTTGAGTTTAGTGATGCTACACTGCATTAATAAAATTAAATAAAAGATGCTTCGCTAAATTAATAAATTTAAGTGACGGTTTCATCTTAACAACATAAACAAGCGTTACTGCGCATGCGCACTTTTGTGACCCCCCCACCTTAACTGCGGTACACATTCACAAACAATAGAGTGCCTGTAGATTATTTCTGATAACAATCAAAAGAAAACGAGAAGAACCGTTACTTGGCTAAACGTGTCTCTACTATATTTTGAATTTAGACTGCGATACCAAGCTCTACCGCTAGATGTCAATGTACCAGACGGTTTGTTTAAATGTGACCAAACTTTAGGACCCATTCAACAAATTGTTTATTTAATAAAATGAACATACAACAAAATTCAACAAATCGTTTATTTAATACAATTATTATACAATGAAATGATAATATAGATTAATATTAACATAAATTAAATAGTTATATAGAGGGTATGCATTGACGTCACTTTCCCACGTGAACATGCCAGGACACTCCCTTGAGTGGTAAAACTAAGGCAAAATGGCTGCATTCAATAGGAGGAACAAAAAACCCGGACTAAAACACGCAATTATTTGCTGAAACTACAAGCAGCTGGAATCGACGGTGATCCTTCAGGTGTTCTTAGACACTCAAATGTTGCGCGGAATTGCGTTTCCTGATATTGTAACCATTCATTTTGCCCAGTGTTTTACCACTCAAGCAGGCGCGTTCACATGGGAAAGTGACGACACGTGCATAACCTCTATTATCAGAAACTAGCCAAACACAAACCGGAAGTTAACTGGCGGTCAGGCACGCGTGTCCGATGAAACCGTCTATACAGTAAACATTACATATGAAACAATAAATGAATAAATTCTTAAATGCAATGAAGAGCTGTATTTTGATGATTGTGACAGTTAAGGATCACAGTGTCGCCTAGGAAACTACGGCCACTTCCGTTTTACGTTAGTATGTCACAGTGCAAAATGTATATACTTTTCCATAACAAAAGCAGTACATACTTTAAGGGCACAATATAAGTAGGTGAACTGATACGTAGCAATGGTTATAGTTCCCGTTTGACATAGTTCAGTGGTTTTGCATTTCCTGTCATCTGCATTTTTAAGAATTATTCTCATGCTTGCCATTAACTTTCGTTTTCGTTTAACTTCCATTCAGTTGTTTTTTGTTTTTGTCTGGACTTTAATAGACACCCTTAATTACGCATGTATGTATTCCATACTTGGATTCTAAATTCAGTGTTTGTTTTGTAAATTATGTGTACCTGTGACAGCAGAGGGGAGCATACAAATATAGATTTGATGCTCAGTAGAGACCGTATTAGTGACATGTTGGAAATAGCAGATTATAAATACCTCTGATAATTTGGCTGTTCGTTAAATTCACATTGCAGGCAGGGGCCCTCAACAAACTCTCAAGAGGGCTGTATTATTTAGTATAAAACAAAGCCAGCATTAAAATAAGCAATAAGTAAATAAGAATAAAAACTAAATATTTTCTAGTGCTTGATTATTTTTATTATAGAGATGTAAACAAAGATGCCTCAGAATCTAAATCGGCTTCATTTCCAATACTGTGGGTTTATATGTACAAGGAATTTGCCTTGGTGAACATAAAAGTGAAAAATAAGTAAGTAAACAAAAAGAAAAATATATTCTTAATATGAACATTTTAATATTAATAAAGCTATAGAGATTAAAATAAAACCTGTATAGTCAAAGCTGGTATGTATGAATGTCCAATGTTACATGCTGTTGTGTTGACCCAAACATTGTTATGGTTAAACTAACACAATGAAGTAAATAAGGTTGAAGATCCAGTGATCCTCGACATGGCCAAGAGACATTTCAGTCAGATTTTACTGAAGGGGGCATAGAGAATGTGCTGAATCTATAATAACTGTCGCATGTCTTTGCTTGTCTAAATATCGACCAATATTTTTTATAATTATGAATATCCTCCTCTTCCAGCCAAGCAGTTGATTCACCAGCTGTTAAAGACAGACCCCAATGAAAGAATGACCATTGATCAATTCATGAATCACCCTTGGATCAATGTAAGTGCTTCAGCTGATTGTGTTTATATAACTGCACTGAATCTATACCAGGTTTTCAACACTTGCCTGTTTCTTTTAGCAATCAATGGTGGTTCCCCAAACGCCTCTTCACACCACACGAGTGTTAGCAGAAGACAGCGAGATGTGGGACGAGGTCAAGGTGAGATAAGACTGCACTGACCTCTACTGGACAGTAGGAGGATTACACATTTAAAACATTCTGGATCAAAAACTGTTTAGTGTTTTAATATTAATAATTTATTAATATTTTCACTATATGAGATATATAGTTGTGGTTATAATCTTTTTCAATTTGTTATTACTGTAGGTATCATAAACTAGCATAATTTTTTACAGCATAAACTATAGTATAGTTCACTTATATTAACTCTCATGTCATTGCATTTGCTAATGAGAGGTTTTGCTAAGAGATGTTATGTAATATATATATATATATATATATATATATACTTAAACAGCCTAACGAATATGTATTACACTCCGGTGTTTATTAGTTGCAATACCATCAATGCCCTAAAGAGGGAGCCACACAATCGACCTATGATGCATATTAAAGGAATAGTTCTTCTTCAAAGTGAAAATTCTGTAATTTACATTTTAAACTTGTGTGATTTTATTTCTTCTGCATAACACAAAAGAATATATTTTGAAAAAACCGTTGGTCCACAATGACTTCTATTGTATGGACACGAAACCAATGCAAGTCAATGTGGAACAACAGTTTTCTATTACCAACATTTTTCAAAATATCTACCTTTGTGTTCTGCAGAAGAAAGAAAGTCATTTCTTTTTGGTTTGAAATGACAAGAGGGCGTGTGAATAATGAAATAATTTTCATTTTGAACAACAGTTTATGGTAAGCTATTGAACATCTTTTTGCCCTTTCTCTGTTTGTAGGAAGAGTTAACTAGTGCTCTGGCCACCATGCGTGTAGATTACGACCAGGTGAAGATTAAAGAATTAGACGCCTCCAGTAATCCCTTATTGAACAAGAGACGCAAGAAAGCAGCCACCGGTGAGAAGAGCGGAGGATCCGGCTGCAGTAGCCAATGAGAAACGAATAAGTGAGAAGGATGGAAGTGAAACAACTGTTGAAAGGACGTGAAGAATGAATCGGCAAAGGGAATAGATGAGCTCTCCGAAGAACAAGAGATGATGGATGGATTGATCCATGGAGAAGACGATAACATGAGATGCATAAATTATTAAATGAGAGAAGTTGAGGGACTGGAGGATAAAATGCAGGAGGAGAATGCTTCGACCACCAGCAGTGAAAGACTGAAAACTTTGAGATTCTTCAGCAGTGTGTGTGTATGTTAATGTTATGTGTATCTCTTTTTATATGTAGTGAACTGTTATTTGGTGTACATCTCTGAGTAACTCTGTGTGTTTATATTTGTATAAAATGTGTCTCTATGTCTTTTAATCTCCTCAAGTCTTTTAGTTTAACCGCAGCAGTCCCATCATGCAGTCCACTTTGTTGTTAATTTGACTTTTGTTATTGCCATCTTTTTATTAGGAATTAAACTTTCAAGACATTTTCAGATGATTGGGTCTCTATACTGGAAATGATTCACAATTACTTGTGTTGCAAGTTGTTCCTCTCTTTTGTCCAGTGAGTCACAATGTTTTTTGCACTGCAACTTCCTGAACCCCAATTCAACAGTATCTGCTATATAAGTAAGAAAACACCTGACCTCAGATCAGGACTAAACACAACTAACAATATAAAAACAATGTGCTTAGTGTCTTAAGATTTAAAACAGATCAGTGTATTTGAACTTTCTAAAGTGTCTAACATTCAGGAATTCTATATGATTTTGTTTGCAAGGACTTGCATCAGCAGATGACACATTCAGCTTGATATGACGAAATACTGTGTTTTTTTCTCCTGACAGATATTGTGACCATTCTTACAGTAAATCTGTGCTGTTTCCGGCTGTGCAGAAGATGTTTTCTGATTTATTTTCTTATATTGGCCATGTCTTGTTTTGTGTGACGGAGGACAGGCTGTGATAAGGACAACTTTCATTGTAGTCATGCACAGTGGTTTATAAATAGGATTTGACATGCAGTGCTTTGGTGCTAAGCCAACATCAGTGTGCCTGACGGTCTTAGCAGGCCGCTTTCTAGTGCGCAAATTTAGATGACCACTTCACAGTGAACTTTCCCCCAGTTTCCGTCTGAGCTCCTATGAAACAATATCTAACCTCAGATTTGAGGAACAAGTCAGCATGTTGCGTTTGTGGATGAAAACTGTCATTATGGTAATAACACAGTTTTGCAACAGTACACCAGATGAGCAAGTACATCAGAATGTATTATGTATGTGATACAATAACAAATGTTTAAAATGTTGTCGAATTGTTTTTATTTTTAATATATTGCATGGTTCCAAAAACGTATTTGGACATAAAAACATTTCACAAAATTAAATAATAGATATTCAAAATTGGAAAAACAATTTTCAAACACAAAGGATGACCTTAGTCATTGATGCTCATAGTTAATGTAATGTCTTCATCAGATTACTGCCCGTGTGAACTAATTCATACATTCCCACAAAATGAGATAGTTCAAGGTCATCTCAAGAGAACTGCAACTAGTTCTCAGGAAAGCTTTAGCATCATTTGTTTTCAGTGATCACGTGATTTGACATTTTGCTAATGCAATGACTTTGGGGTGTCAGAAATACTGACTAGACTATATTAGACTATTGATGTTAATTATTGCCTCTATTTTTATTCAATTAGCTTCAACTGTGAGTGTCTCACAAAAAACAACCACACTGAATGAACCCAGACAAGACATCTGAAGAAGGCAGCAGTGAGACAGGGTCACTAATCACTATGGCCTTTATAAGGAATGTTCAAGAAAGAATCAGAAAGGTCAGGATATTCTGTTACACCCCGCGCTGGTCATGAAATTCATGATGTTTTGCAAACGATTGATTATTATTAGCAAGCAAACATTTGTAACCCGTGGCTTCGCTTGGCCTTTAATCCCAGCACATGTTTTACCGTGACTTTTCCTACGCATGAGTGTCTACGTGACCAACGTGTTCCATCATACAGGCTAAAAATGTTTTTCAACGTGGAACCGTTTCTGCATCAAGCAGGTCAAGCTGTTTTTAATGTAGTGGATGCCTCAAGAGAGACAGCGTGTAATTAAAACACCTGAGAAACATGTAGGCCTTTGTAAATGAGATTGTAATAGTCTATCCACATTTTAACAATTAAAATCCTGTTAAATATAGGGACTTTTATCTGCTTTATGACATTTTACAGTGATCAGACAGTATTTCTTTACAATGATATATATATATCCAATATTATTTTAAGGCAAAGATTTTATGAAATGCTTTAAAAAGGAATAAAAATATATATTTTTGCATATAGATTTGTTCAAACATGCAGAATGAGGATGTGAATGGGAACCCTGCTGACAAAAATAGAAACAGAAATGTTAATGAACTTAATGGTTATGATGGGAATTGTATTGGTTTTAATGGACAATGGTCTCTGTTGGTCTCTACTAGTAATGTTATGGGTGGGACGGAAACCAACAGAACGCCATTAAATGCTACTGAAATAATCCCCAATAACCCCCCTCCCAAATAAAACATTACATAAAGGAATTTTGACTGTAATAAAAAATCTTTTTGATCTTTTTACAAAATAATCAAACTTACTCATTAAAAACTGTGTTATATATATTACATAACACTGCGCAACAGTATCAACAGAAACTTTCACCTAATTCCTCTAATGAAAGGGGGCGTGTCGCGTTGTGTCTCCCTCAGTGCGATTGGCTGCGCTCCATGTCAATCAGTGGGCGTATGCGCTCGTGTTTTTACATACTTCTGCTTTTACACCCCGCCGCTCGCGCATCAAAATAAAGCACTAACACGCAAATCTCGAACGATGAGGGGTGCTGGCAGGTCCAAAAACGCGCAGATTGCGGATACGAGGGGTAAGGATGGGATGTTTCTTTAGAGTGTGGATGTTTTTTTGCGGTAGCATCTGGTATTGTGTGAGCGAGGAAGAAGTAAACAAGAGTCTGTCACGTAGGCGCGTGCGTATGAGTTCAGAGTGTCCCCGAGACGTTTATTTGAGCTGCATTATTATATGTGTAGCTCATTTGTGCTCCGGACTCATTACCTAAACTTCCACGTGGTTATATTTAATCTGCAAGCCATACATTTTGTGTAGAATGACAAAAATGAAGTGTTCTGTCTAATGCTTTTGAATGAATGAGATAGGCGTGCAGTGTTTGGGTAAGGTGATGCATGCATCGAAATGCATTGACGTTTAATGTGCATGTGAGGTTTATTGTAAAGTATATTGCTTTGTGAATCGTATAATGTCTTAATAGTGCTGGGCATGTCAGTCATGCTGTGCTCTATAGTGTGAGGGAGCTGAGGTCAAACCATGGCCATGTTTGTTAGATTATTGGCCTGGAGGCTTGACATGTGTTAAAAATAGAATACTATGACCCAGTAAAAATTACCTTTAAAGTTATTGAATGGACTATGATAAAATCAACGTTAATGCTGTTGCATATGTACAGAGTCATTTGGATTTGTCTGTAAAATTACAGGTTCGGTGTAGTAGTGGATAACAATATGAGATAACAGATTTTGCACAACACATTAATGGCAGATTATACTAATCTGAGAGACTGTATTTGTTGATAGCTGCTATGTTAAACAAGTAGGGAAATACAGTTATTTATCTGGAGGTGGAGGTAGGACAGCATCTGGTAGATAAAGTTAGTATACAGGAAGGTTGATAAATGATGAATATTTTTCAATCTGTTGCTTTTACACATTAAGACATCTAAAATGTAATTCAGTGCACATTATAATTCATACATGAATACTGTATTGTGATACATAGTAACATTTTCCGTTGTGCGTATTGTAGTGCTTTAGTGGTATTATTGTTCCTCATGCTGAATAGCTTAGTCTTGGTCTCAGCAGGATCAATTAAGACGAGTGTTTTTTCCCATAAGGAAATGTATTGAAATTGTAAATGGTATCAGGCAAATTATTGGATTGTGAAGTAGAGGATGATTGCATCAATATGTGTATCTCCCCAAGGACTATTTTCTAAGATGATATTAACGGTAAATGAGTGGACACATAATTGATATACAGGAAAGTTTACTGATTGAATCCAGCATGGTGTTTTACACACAGTTAGATTAACCTCACCTGTTTTCTACCTTAGAATATATGAACCCATTTGAGGTTAAATACAATGGAAACTGGTTATGTAAAGATCAAATGTTATCAAACTGTACATACCTATTAAGTCAAATGCCTCACCCACAAGCCATAGAGGTCTGCAGTCATGAGAATGTATCGCCATCTAGTGGATAATTTGTGTATAGTAGGATGACAGTCATTTTTTGGAAAAGCAAATATTGAGTTATATTTCCTTTATTTGTACCTCACGTGACATAAATTGTTAGAAAATTAAACAAGTACCTACATATTATTATAACGAACATAAGTTTATGAATCATTACTTTGCCTAAAACGATTTATACAGCTTTTTGTGAATGTGAACTTTGACCTAATTTCGTTCTTTTGCTTGTAATGTAATTACCCTTATTACATACATACATTGTATCTTCATCTAGTTGTGCAAACAGGTTTAACAAGGTAGACTGGTGATTCTCATATTTTTGTTGACAAAGTGCCAAATCTAAACAGACCAGATCAACCAAGTTACAACATGACATCTTTTACAAACGCTGCATTACTGTCTTACAATCGTAATTCACTGAATTGTACATAATAATGTTCAAATGTGATAAAACCTGATCACACAGTTTTAGAACCAAAAACTACTAATAAAATACTATAAGAAGGCGCGTTCCAATTCATGACTGATATGACTGTTTACAGTATGCAAAGAGTTGCCTCTAGGGGGCGCTTTAGGAGACAGCCGATTCATTCATTCAAGGACCCTGTTAAGTGACAAACAAATAAACATTTACCTCAGTAATAAAATGAAATGATAATAGTAGGCAAACAAAATAATGGAATTAAAGTAAAAACAATGAAATAAAACAGACAGTTCACTATTCAAAACTGCGCAGAGGAAAGTAACAGCTACCACGTGACTGTAATGCCTTTTTAGCTGGGGACTAGAATATACACCTAAAACGACACCCATAAACTTTTCTGCGTTTAATTTTAAAAATACACATTGTGTTAATATAGTAAAAAAAAGTATTCAAGTAGAACTAGTTGTACCTGACCAGTTAGTAATAGCTCCCACCCGATTCTTTTTAACAGTTGGACATAAACGGCATTACGGTACAGTAACAGCTGCACTTATTTTCGTGTCATTGCGGTAAAGTTGCATTCTAATGAACCGCTTTTCATGTTATTACGGTAATCTGACGTATGCACATCTTTTTGTGCCGTTACGGACATCGTCCATAGTCTCATAAGGCTCCTCCTCGCCTTCTGTGTCTAGTGCGCGCTGATGCTAGTAGGTTACACAGAAGAGGCGCTTAACCGAGTCGAATGATTGAACAATAAAATGAGTTTAATAGAGAATAGCAGCGAGCAATGCGGTAATAATCGACCCCGAGAGCTTACCCAGAACCCTTTAAAGAAAATATGGGTGCCGTCCTGCAAGAACGGCCTCCCGAGGAGCACTAAACAGAGGAAGGGTACGTACGAGGATGAGAGGCGCAATGATGCTGGACTGAGATGCGGGTTCATGAGGCTTTCTGATGCAATAGTTTAAAAGCTCGAGTTTTATATATTTGGATTATTTTAAGGCTAGGGTGAAACAAATGTGGACGTGTTTGATTTTTAATTTAAAATATTCATTTTATGTGATTTTATTTGATATTTATTTTAATTATTCTTTGCTTTATTTTTATTTTCTTTGGAGCACGCTCACATCATGAAACATTTGTAATTTCTTTGCTGTTGTTTTGTAACAGCATTTATGTCAATTCCTGCCTTTATGGTTTTACTACAGTAACCACAGTATAACTACACTTGTTGTAGTAAAACCATAGGGACCCACACATATATCTTACGACACCATACACAATAAAATTTGCAGTAAACTTTGGTGAAATCAATACACCAAAACATGGTTGCTATGTTTTGTTTTCATGTTGTTGCATTTTTAATCGCAGACCATTTAAATAGGCAGATTGACAGGGAAATTAAATAACAACTTGACGTTTTCACTCGTTTTGAGTCGCAGGACATGTTGGTATGATGATGTCATGCAATTTGACATGTGGAGATACTGAACTGACCTCTGTATTATAACGACACATCACTGATTTTATTAAGGGCAGTAAAAAGCCTGCTGGTTTGTCTCTGATGTGTTGCAACGCATGATGATAGTGACTGAGGTGAAAGGTCAGCTAGTATTTTCGGGAAGATTGTTATTGTTGAACATTGTGTTTATTCTCTTTTTCAGTATGTATGACCAACTGCCCCACTCTCATAGTAACTGTGGGTCTACCAGCCAGAGGCAAGACATACATCTCCAAAAAACTGACACGATACCTCAACTGGATTGATGTTCCAACAAAAGGTAGAGTAATAAAGTTAATAAATGTATTACGTTTTCAAGAAATGATGCTTTCAGATTTTGTGTTGAATATAGCAGCATTGTTGATCCTCGGGTTGGTTTGTCTTTCTGCTTTGCTTTCACAGAGTTTAATGTTGGGCAGTACAGACGTGAATGTGTGAAGATCTACAAATCCTTCGAGTTCTTTCGGCCAGACAATGAAGAAGGCCTTAAAATCAGGAAGTAAGACATGAAGTTGTGATCAGGGATTCATGTACATGTGTTTTTCATTGATCGCTTTGGTTAGATAGTAGATAATATTCAATTATAATAATTTTATATTATGTTGTAACCTCTTATTTGAACATTACTCAGTCAGAATGTATTCATTTTTGCAAATGTGCATTATTCATTGACAAGGCAAAAAGGTTTTCTGGATGTAAGCCAGTCGCTTTAAATATCATTTAAAACCCATAAACCTTTTTTGTTTGTTCTAGACAATGTGCATTGGCAGCTCTCAATGATGTAAGGCAGTACCTCACAGATGAAGGAGGCCAGGTGGCGGTAAGAAAAACAACATTTGAGCACAAATGACAGGAAATACAATAGAAAACGTCATATGGGTAAACAAAGTCAGCTTGCTTATAGGCCATCTAGTACATTATCTCTCTTCATCTGCTACTTTGATGGTGGTATAAGTGTTTATTATACCCCATATAAAATGTCCCTATTACATGACAGATATCAGAGACATGTGTGTTATTGAAATCCCATAATTATCTTTTTACAACCATAGATTCTGTAAACAAAACGAAAGCCAGCCAGGAGACGCCTCCCTGTCTTTACCTTACTTGCAGTCGTCATTTATTCCTTTTAATCTGTCGCGTTTTCCACTTTTTGCGTTAAAAAAATTCAGGTGTTTGATGCCACAAACACAACAAGAGAACGTAGAGAGACGATCTTCAGATTTGCAGAGCAGAATGGTTTTAAGGTGACATGTCTTATTCATCTAACGGCTTTTCTTGCTCTCCTGTGTGTTTTAACATGAGCACCTTCAACAGCCATGTTTTTACATTTCTCAGGTTTTCTTCGTCGAGTCTGTGTGTGAAGACCCAGATGTTATTGCTGAGAACATTGTGGTGAGGATCGGAACCTCGGAATAGCTTCATCCGCATTTTCAACATTTCGGTCTTTCTAACAAGAGCTGTGTTTGTTCCCTTGATGTGTAGCAAGTGAAGCTGGGCAGTCCAGACTACACACACTGTGACACAGAAGAGGCTGTCGCAGACTTCATGAAGAGAATTAAATGTTATGAGAACTCTTATGAGCCGCTGGATGAAGAGCTGGACAGGTAGGCAGCGTTTATTTTCACATACATTCTGGGTATTCCTGCGATTCACACCCTGTTTAATTCTCTTCTGCATCGCTTTTGTCTCTTGGGTCAATTCAGGGATCTCTCCTTCATTAAGATCATTGATGTCGGACGGCGGTACCTTGTGAACCGGGTCCAGGACCACATACAGAGCCGAATAGTGTACTACCTCATGAACATCCACATCACGCCCCGCTCCATCTTCTTGTGCCGGCACGGTGAGAGTGACCTGAATGTCAGAGGTCGAATCGGAGGAGATTCGGGACTTTCGGCCAGGGGAAAGGAGGTGAGATTATTTAGTCCCATTTACAACACGCACAATTATTTGTCATTAGAATTATGCACAACACTGTCTAAAATAAAATCCCGATATTATGTGTAGGGTGAATGTATTGTAGATCTAAAAAAAAAAGAAACCTCTGTTGTCTGCTTGTCTTTCTCTCAGTTTGCTAAGTCTTTGGGCCAGTTTATCCAGTCGCAGAATATCCGTGATTTGAAAGTGTGGACGAGTCAGATGAAGAGGACCATTCAGACAGCAGAAGCTGTGGGTGTGCCATACGAACAATGGAAAGCTCTCAATGAGATAGATGCTGTAAGTCTGAACACAAGAAAAGGTGTTAAACAACCATCTGATATATTTGTCTTCACCTGGATGTTTGTGTATGTTTAGGGTGTTTGTGAGGAGCTCATGTATGAAGAGATACAGCAGAAATATCCTCAGGAATTTGCATTACGCGACCAGGACAAATATCGCTATCGCTATCCCAAAGGAGAGGTGAGTTTTTGTAAAAAAAAAATATATATATATATATATAATGGTTTATAAATGTAAAAGAGGGATGTATTTCAGCATTCAGAGTTCGTTCTTTTTTTTATTGATTTTTTGGTAAGTATTGCCCGTTGCTACCCTCTCCGGTAACCATTATTATCATGATTAGCCTCCGGCCAAATACAACCAAATGAAGTAAACAAATCTGTTAGGCTGTTTTCTAGAGTGTTGATGTTGTTCCCAAAGGGCTGCATTGACGTTTTGTTTTTTTGTGAGCTGTTTTGTTCCTAACTGAACACCTCGCACCTCATTAACCTGAGCCCGAACACACACACAGACAGCAAGCATTAGATTAGATTTTTTCAAGCCTGTTTACTCAGAGCACCACCCTGTTCTATTAGATAAAAGATCCTTATCACCTGTGATTAGATTTGTGAGATTAGGCTACATCAGCGCTGTAAATGGGGATCCATGTATAGATGAACTTTGTATCGCATATCAGATCAATATCTGAGCCACATTACGACATGTTTGATTACAGCCCTACCCACTTCAAGCCTTACTGTGTGATCATAGTGTAATGAGTTGAGGGTTCTCATCCTGCTCTTTCTCTACACAGTCCTATGAAGACTTGGTCCAGCGGTTAGAACCCGTCATCATGGAGTTGGAGCGTCAGGAAAACGTTCTGGTTATCTGTCATCAAGCTGTCATGAGATGTCTGCTGGCGTACTTTCTGGACAAACCTGCAGGTGACCACCTGAACCTTAAAAAAGACAACCGTGACATCAGTTACTAAGATCAAAGCTGTTCACTATACTAGCATACTACAGAGTATATGCTTTGTACTGCCTTTCTGTTCTAATTTAACACATGTAATATACAATAAAATATTAATATGAATATAAATTAAATATAAAATCAATTGTTATATTACTAACCACTAGCCAGACGATCTAATTATAGTTATTTTGCATGTTTAATCCAGTGTAATTGCAGTTAATTCTATTAGTAATTTTCTATTTGTTGATGTCGTCTCTATAGATGAACTTCCTTACCTGAAATGCTCTCTTCATACAGTTTTAAAGTTAACACCAGTGGCCTACGGTGAGACATTGCTTACTAAAATAATATCTTTATTTATATTTATTTACTAGGCATCAGATTTAAGTGATTGTAAATGGTTTGTGTCTTCAGGTTGTAAAGTGGAGTCAGTCTGTTTAAAAGTGGAAGCAGTGAATACACACAGAGAAAGACCAACGGTAAGACACTCGTTATCACACTCATAGTTTTGTGGACCCTTGAGACTCATGTTCTAATCATTATCATATGATCGGGGGAGGTAGGATGGGCTCATTGATGAATGTTCCCATGACATGGTCTCAGTTGTTTGCATGTGACATGGGTTCATATTAGTTCATGGTTGCTATATTGCGAGCCGTGGATGAACTGATTAAAGTTACGCTTGTGTGTTTTCATGGTTGCGTTCCCACCCACTCTCTCATCTGTATGACATCACTTCCTGTGTTTGCTTCAAACAGAACGTAGATGTGTCACGGCTGGCAGAAGAGGCTTTGTTAACAGTGCCAAATCATCAATGACACTTGTTTTTCTCACTCTCTGTTCCTGTTCATATTGATGTATAATGCATTCCGTATCATTCCCACTTTAATGAACAGACTCTCTAGATTTACTGCATTTTCTGACACTTCAGTGTTTCAGGAAATGCTTTTTTTGTTTTATAATGTAGCGAATTACTTTGAGGTGATCAACACTGTTATATGTGATAGTTGTGCATGGAATTAACTTTTTGTGTCTGCTAATCCGTTATGTGTATAAGCCCTGGCTTTTATAATAGTGTTAAAATTAACAGTTTAATTTGCACTTTATTACAAACATACACTAAAATGTTTTAGTGCCTGTTGCACATGAATGTAATTGCTGCTATGAAAAAATACCAGTCGCTCCAGT
This sequence comes from Triplophysa rosa, assembly GCF_024868665.1. Taxonomy (NCBI): domain Eukaryota; kingdom Metazoa; phylum Chordata; class Actinopteri; order Cypriniformes; family Nemacheilidae; genus Triplophysa; species Triplophysa rosa. The sequence continues at coordinate 16,962,606 of NC_079909.1, read as the reverse complement.
CTCATTATGTCACAATCTGTTATTTATTAGTAGTGTACAAGCATTTATAATTTAAGCAGGCTGGGTGACCAGGTCGAGCAGACCTGATAGCTTTCGATGTTAACAATTCCTTTGACAGTATTGTCTTAACATTAATAATAAATCATTTGTGTGTCATTGGAATACAAATACTACGCTGTATTTCTGACAAGAAATATTTTAGAATTTTTTTACACTCGGATGATACATTTTACCTCTGAAAAACTGAAAATGTTATGAAACAAAACCAGGAAAGAGGAAAATCTCTACTGTCATGTTTATTTGCGATGCTAATAAAATATATTTGTATTTGAATAGTGTTTGAAATCCTGTCTCCTTATACTTACCCATAATTCTGTCTGTCATTAAGGAACAAGACAGACACTGAACTATTTTTGTCACGTAACATTGCGAAATTTGCTGAACTACAATAACATGATATGACAGATTTAAAGATTATTAAAGGGATAAAGGACATTAACCTGGGTTTAGTCTGTAAACTTTGACCAGAGGTCAAAGGTCAGCCATAGGACATATTAAGTGATCATGTATTCTATTTTTAAAATATTTCCCACCTTTTACATCATCTTCTGTCCTGTGACCTTTGACCCCTTCCTTTTTTATTTTAAGTACTTTTTTACTTTTTAAATAAATTCAAATGTAAGCCTTTTTCTAACATTTATATTGCACAAGAGATTTAAAAGCAACCCAGCATTTTATGTGTTGCAGAACAAATTTGAAAAATATTGTCAATATAAATAGTTTGTCTATATCTGTTTTTATCCTAGAATGTTAATGTACATCGCACGGCAGATGACGCCTTGCAGACAGTCCCACCTCACCTCTGACCTACAGCCACGCCTCTCTTACTAGAGACTGATCCGACCCTGACCCTGCCATTGCAACTCTGCCTTCTACAAACAGTCGCCTAATCATGTTCTGAAAGTTTGTGTTTGTGGAGTTTTATCTGGGATGTTAACTGACTGTATACAGTGTGTGGAGATCTTGTTGGCACTTACGGAGTTTAGGAAAGTGAGTGCTATGGCTCTTACATCTGTATGTAATATGCATATATGTATATACATACATGTAAGTGTACATCATTCTATGGGTGTAATGTATAGGTATATTATTTTGCTGCTTCTCCGATATTTAACCGATATCTCTCTGTTATTTTGAGGGATGTTTTGAGGGATGGGTGACAAAATGTCATTGTGTGTGTGTCTACATACGACAGAGAAACACTCATTGTGTCAAAAAATATTTTATCAAATGGGGGGGACAATTTATGCCGCCTTTTTCATATGATGAGATATGTATTTATTTACACTTTTTAAGGTTTTAAATTTAATTGACATTAAAATCAGACTTATTAATTCAAGTGTCACTTTTAGAGAAGTATTGACAGTGGTTCAGTCGGGTATTTTTATATCATTTTTGTCAATTTTGTTTACAGTAATTGTACTGAACTGTACACTTTTCAACAATGAATACAGTATACAAATATAATCTCAGAAACACACCTACACAAAGTTGTGTATATACATTATGTATTTAAAGTATGTAAGCTGTTTTTACATTACAAATGTGGAAATCATAATCTTGGTGTTTGTATTTATGACAATAAACAGCTTTTCAGTCACTATTCAATCTCCATTTCAACTTTCCATCTTAAAAAAACAGATGTGGTAAAGAATCATACGATGCTGTATTGGATTTTGTCAAATTTTATTTGCAATTCCCTCTGATCAGAAAAATATCGCAAGTCCATATGAGTGTTGCCTTAAACAAGTGCACTGTAATACTGTAAATTTGAAAGAGATCTTAAACATTTATGTGTAAAATATAAATTATTGTATTATTAAGATTGTTTGGGGCTGCAAATACATCAATACGGTGCATCAATAGTAAACCTCATAACACACTATGTTTCAACAATCACAGATCAAGTCATTGAAATGTAATCTGTCTGGATACAGTACACCGTTTTACATAATGGGCTGATGTCCAGGTGTCTGTTGAAAATAGTAAACCTTTTGTGTGTGTTGCCATGTCGTCTTTGAATAAAGCATTTGTGGTGCTTTTATGTGTTGTCATATTTTAATTGCACCGGAGGCCGTGTGTACAAGTGATCAAAACAATAGCACAGATTTGAATTCCCTTCTCGATATATGTCCTTCTCCTGATAATTTTATTCTGAACATGTTTAGCATAATTTGCTGCTTAAGCAAATGAAAAATATTATCTCTTCAATTCGGACTGGGATTCTCCAACACACAGAAATGACTCTCTAATTAAAACCAGCACATTACTCTTAACAGCTAAACTAAATTAAACAATACAGCTCTCTTGTGGAGGAATCAGGCAATTGCATTTAAAAAAACAAAAGATTCAGCCTGATAATCGCATGCTGTGTGTGATCAAGTTCGCACGTGTGTAAGCTTTCTTATAAAACTTTCTCAGCTCCCTATGGTGAAACATTTAGGGATTGTGGCTAAAAACACTAAGGCTGCGTCCGAAATCGCCTACTTCCATACTACGCGAAAATGAGTATGAGTCATGACTAGTATGTCCAAAACCTCAGTATGCAAAAAAAAGTAGGCGAGACATACCCGGATGGTCTACTACTTCCGCCGAGATTCGTGAGAGTGGATCGGATGGACACTTATCTATCCCATGATGCCACGGGAGCTGAGCAACGGTCAAATTTCAAAAGTAAATCAAATAAATATAGCAGTAAACTTTAAGGCGGACGTCCGTTTTTAATGTAGGTGCCAATAAATGAATTTCTCGTGACTAAATTATGTTTTTATCAACTCTCACGTGTAGATTGTTGTTAATACGTCATAGGTCAAAGAGCATACGGTCACATGACCATAAAACATGGCGGACGCAGTATGTCCGAAATGTATTCATACTACTCCCAATCATACAGAACGTACTGTTTTGACGGCCGATAGGTAGGTAGGTACTTATTCAAATTCAGTATGTACCGTTACACTATGCGATTTCGGACGTAGCCTAAATGTACCTGTTATAGGGAATAAATCAGTAGAATGATTGTCACACGTGTGATCTTTCTTCCTTTTCTGAACACAAGGGGAACAGCCAATTACATTCTCAGCTAGCAGGGAGTTTTTCCCCTACTACCGAAGTCGAACACCTGTTGATAGTTGCGCTGTGACTTTTGTACACTAGAGGGTGCAAACGTTATTTTTTTGCATGTGAGAAACACGGTTCACAAACTTCTCTAGTAAAGGTAACACTTAAACTTTCTGTTAGCTCTTGTGCTTGTATATGTAACGCATTGATTGCAGACAACAATAATGTTCATTTGCTTTTACAAAACGCATGTTCATGCCTTTGGTCGTAATTTTTATGTATAAATCCTGCACGGCTTTATGTCAATCAAAAGTGGCGTTCGTAATTTGCAAAATCCAGTTATATCCATTTGCATACAGCTTTAGAGAATAAACAGCCACTGATCTGCTTTCAGATGTTTGTCAGGGTGAAGAAAATCATTCAGGCCCCTGTGAAGCCAATGTTTCCCTTACACAAAGAAAATATATTTTCTTATAGCTATAGACCGCAAATAGGCTACAGCCTATTAAACAATACTTTAAATAATATATATTAAATAACAATATATTTAATATATATTTTAAAATACACAGAATAATACATTGTTAATATATTACAATATATGTGGATTAATTTTCATAGATTGAAAAATATAAGAAGTTAATCCCAATATATGGAAATGTATGATTTAATGTATTGCATATTCTTTAGTATATTCCCATATATTTTGTTTAGGGTTGGCTCGTTGACAATTGGAAATTTCTCTCTCACAGAGGGATGCATTCCTGTCATTGCAGAGTGACTCAGATGTTTGGTAGCTACAATTCCTGTAAGACGTCTTAAAACAACATGTTTTCTTGTCGAGTCTCATTTCAGGGATGTCCACAGTAGATGATGACAGACCTCATAGTGAGTTTCAGCTTCTGCAGGGCTTATGTTATGTACACAGTACTACAGTGTGTTTAACATTTAAATGAGATATTATGAAACATAGCCTGATTATTATGAAACAAAACCAAAATCTTCTTGAAAAAACAGATGAAACTTGACCTGAGTAACTAACCTAAGAAAGACCACCAGAGCTTCTAATGCGCATGTACGACACAAAAGACAAAAGCATTTTGTGGTTTTTACATATATTGAATATGTTCATGTTTTTTTTGTGTGTGTTGATAAACCAGCATATGCTGGTTTGATATGTTTTGATGCTGGTTTGCGCTGGTTTAAGATGATCATGTGCTGGTCCTTAGCTGGTTTAAACTGATCAAACCAGCATCAAAACATACCTAACCCAGCATATGCTGGTTTTTTCAACAGGGTGTGGTCTTATGGTTTTGTTGTTTTTGACTTTAGCTTCCTCTTTCTTTCCCAGAACTGCAATAACAACAACGCGTACAAAGAAGACACGTTCTTCAGGCATTAACTACCTTTCGATCTTAAAAACAGTTCACATACTCCTAGCAGACCCGTTGAAAAACAGAGTTGCGACACACTTTGAGCTAGCCGCCGCGTGGTCACGTGGTTCATGGTGCTCTCAATAGTTCCAAACTGTCAGTCCGTTTGAATGGGTTTAAGAGAAACATTGGAAGCAGCTGTATTTGCAACAAATTTCAATAAATACCAACACAATATATGCACTGATTACTATGTTGATTAAATGAAACATTTTGTCTGATGAGTGTTAAAGAGACAGTATTAATCAGTTTTGTGTTCAATTTGACTAGTTAGAATGCATAATGTGCAATACATTAACAGTATGTATGCATTCATCTGTTTCTTATGCTTCTATGATTATCAGTATCTACCAATGTTAAATTATGTTAAGACATTCACATAAAACTGCACAAGTAATTTATCAAAAAAACAATCAATAATTGTTTATAACACTGAAAAATGAACAAGACAAACAATTTTGTTTCAAAAACATCTTTATAATAAAACACCAGTTTTACAGAGATGTATTTTATCAACTTGGCAGCAAATGTGTTTGGAAAATGAATGGGCTTCAATGCAATGTTTGGAACTGTAGAGCCCTCTATGACACGAGCAGTAACCACGCAAAAGCGAGCTTGGGGGCCCCCTAGTGGCCACAAGCGGTTAAATCTTTTTTTGATAAAAAAGCAATTTTTGATGATTGCTTTTGAGGCTTTTTTATAAGTGGAATGTGAGTTCACCATAGTCTAGAAAGCAAGCACTGAAATCTTGAGGGTTCTTTAATAAAATTAATTGATATAACATTTACTTGATTTGTGTTCATGCTATTTAGTTAAAATTATTATTGATAACTCAAATCCTATTTCATTTTAAATTATCAAAATTTGCCCCACATTTTTTCGGGTAGTAGTGCCACCCCTGGCACAGATACACAGTCATGAAGCGTGCATATCAAATATTTGATTCCAAAACAAAGAATGATTATTCTTATACCAAACTGTCAACAATTTTGTGTGCTGTTATGCGGTTCAAAGTAAAATAAATCCAGGTTATATATGTCTCACTAATTACATGTACTTTATATTACTGTTGTGCAATTCAAAGAAAAAAATGTTAGTATGCATTTGTGGGGGGGTCTTGACTTTGCTTAGGGACCCCAAAATGGTAAACACGCCCCTGGACACGAGTTACTTCCGCATTCCATTCTTCCAACGGACGTCTATGCGAGTGTCGCAACTCTGTTTGTCAACGGCTCAGACTCCTAGTACATGGATAGATAAACATGAATGGATGCTTACTGGCACAATATAAACATATTGTAGCTGTTACAGAAAATTAGGTTGTCATTAGAATCAGAGACGACATTGTGTCTGTTTATATATGTCATTTATCCCAGAGGGCCTCAGTCATGCAGACCATTAAAAGCAGGACACAAGTTTGTCAGTTGACTTGGCCCCGTACAATGCATCTCACTCATTTCAATGTGCCCACAGACTTTTGGTTCGGGTGACGAATAACACTGCTTAAGAAGAATGTCATTATTTGAGGGGAGAAACAAACCGCTGGGGTGAGAAATGGTCATAAGAAATTGTTTGATGATGAGAAAAACAACTGGTTGCATTTCCTGAAGGAAAATCAGCACTGCATAAAAAACGCATTATAAGTTTAGGTCAATTTAGATATCAGGCTTTGGATCTGTGAATAAATGTTGTCATATCATATCTTTGATCAGTCTGCAAGTAGAATTGAATTGTAACTCAAAATGCAAAATTAGCAGATTTGCAAACTTTAAACCTACAATTATTTTGTAAAAACATATATAAAAACAAAACCAATTTCTAATGGAATGTGAATTAATTGCAGAAGTTTAATTAATAATTTATTATTTTAAACAAAAATATTGATAATCATCCATAGGGTTGCCGTACAGGCCCAGAATGCATTTATATCTCAAACACGGAATACCAGAGGTGTAAAGAGTACCTGAAAGCCATACTTAAGTAAAAGAACAGATACCTTGCAGTGAAAATGACTCCATTACAAGTTACAAGTCACTAATTCCAAAACGACTTCAGTAAAAGTCTTCGAGTATCTGATTTTAACAGCACTTGAGTATTTTACTCATACTGAATGTAGGCTCAAAGCAGCACTATAGTCCTCAACACTTAAGAGACACGTCAGTGAAAAACAAGAAACAGATGATTCATGAGGAGAGCAATCACATTTATTTTCTTAAATCAAAATAAGACTGAACACCTCAAAATTGCAACAAATCATGGTCGACACCATAACCTACATCTATTACAAACACCCAAGTCTCATTTAAGCTCAAGTGCTCATAAGTAAGCCAACATTCTTCAAAAAGGTCTCTTCAATATAACGGATAAATAAAATAATGTTAGGTAAATTAAAAAGTCGTAGCCAGCGATTGTCAACTACCTGATAATGCACTCGTATTCACATAAAGAAGTAAGTGCAAAATTCACAAGAAGTGCCTTCAATGCCCTTTAAATGGCAATGTTAATTCTTCTGTAGCAAAAATAAACTGCTGCAAAAAAAAGATAGGTGCCATGCAAAATGTAATGTGTAATTGCATTAGTCATTACAAATGTAGTGGAGTAAAGAGTACATATACTTGTTCAAAAATGTAGTCAAGTAGAGAGTAAAGTTGCTAATATCTTTAATACTCAGTACAACTACAAAGTAGCCAAAAAGATACTTAAAGGCGCAGTTCTTAATTAACAGCGGCCACTAACGTTGTATTATAATCGCTCAGTCCAAACACGACGGTGGCCACCACAGTACAAAAAGATGTAGTTCTCATGTTGACGCAGGGAAGAGATTTTGCGGGCATTAGAAAGACTGTAGAAAGAATTATGTCTTATGTATTACATAAAATAAAAGGTTTGTGGATTTTAAGTTTAAAAAGAAGGATAAAAGTCAGGCAGGAGCTAGGACCTGCGCTAATATCATAAAGACTTTACAGCAGAAACACGTTAGCAGCTATGTACTCGTAGATATCTATGGAGATACTTTCCAGCAGAGAGAGACGTTGGAGAGAAAGATCGTCTTAAAATCATCCCCGAGGAGATTGCTTTGATTCGGATCAGTATGTGAGTAACATACTAACATATGTTGTTGTTGTTGTAATATTAGCTGTGTGACGGAGTAGTTTTGAGCATCATTGTTTATCTGGAACCGCTTTAATATTGTACTCGTCCAGATACTTGAGAGAGAGAGAGCGCGTTGGAGCTGAAACTGGAGAGCGAGCGAGAGCGCGGTTTATTAATTTACTCAATGATGAATAAACTTTCAGTTAATCCGCGGGTCAGATGCGTTCCGCACCGGAGAGCACGATCCGTACAGATCACGGATCTTCCCGCGATCCACTTCACCACGATACCGCAGCGGAGAGGAAGAGGAAACGCTCGTTGTTAAGTTGTTTGTCCGTTTAGGGCTGCTGTACAAAACATGGCGGCGAATTCAATGTATGTAGGCCCGCTCTGTATGTAGATATAAACAGCTTATTCTAAGGTATTACAAACTTAATGGTTCATTACGTAAGGTCTTTATACACCTCTGAAGAAATAGTTTTGTATATTATATTGTATTTCTGTCAATAGATCCTCCTAAAAATGCCGTATTGTTCCTTTAGGTACAGTAACTAATTACATTTACTCCAATACTTTACACCACTGCGGAATACAGAAATTGAAATGTTATATCACCTTCTAAAGTTCCAGTACTGTCCAGTAATTTTTTCTGTAAATTCAAGGAATTAATCGCTATTGAATACGTCTCCAAGGTAACAGAAGAGGTCAGGAGGTCAAATAAATATCACTGTCATCTGTATTGCACTCAAACCTTCAATAGACATGAAATAACAGACTTCAGTAAAATACATCCCAAAGGCAACCATTATATAAGAATGTGTCTTCAACATGTACATTTATTCATTTAGAAGACCCTTTTATCGCTTTTTATACAAATGTCTTCAAAAGGCAGGCACTACATCAAGATTTTATTTAGATGGCAATCAAAATAAAATGTGCCCTCTTATCCTAACAAACACTCGTGAAATACGAGTCCATAAAATACAAATGGAAAAACTTTTGATTGTTTAGTCCATTTGGTGTCCTTTCTGGCATCCGTGGGGAAGGTCGGTTTCCACACAGAGTCATAACTTCCTTCCCACACAAAATACAGATCTCTTTTAACAACAGGATATGGCTTGCCACTGGTGAATCCCTGGAAAAGTATACAATGACTTCCACTAGAAGACAGGAGAACAGCTTTTTACAGCTGAGGTGCTTATGTGGACCAGGCAGGTTTGAGTCCGGTCCCGATCAAACATTTTATTACTAATCATTTATTGTTGCCTGAATCTATCTACTAACTAAAAGTATATGAAAACCACAAAAGTAATAAAACCAAACAACAACAATACTATCAAAGGAATTACACTATTGATATATCCATTTTTTTACCATATGAACATATAAACATGTTTATAATGCAAATCTTTTCAATTGATATCGATTTATATACATGTAAAACACATCACCACATGTTCATTTATAGAAAAGGACTTGATTGAAACAGATAGTATTTGACTATGCAAAACATTTATCATTATATAGGTCAGGAAGTCCCTCCTGCTTAAAACATATGCAAAGCGACAGCCACAACGGCAACGAAACAGAGCTCCTGAAATGTGCAAAATCACAGCTGAGTAAGCTTTAAGCTCCGAGGAATATGTAACGTGTGTTCAAAGCACAGTCCGCTATGGAAAAGCTCTAACAGTGTCCATTAGTCCAAAAAGCTCTTCCATAGTCTTCTGTGATAATTCCCACTGTAAACATTTGATCTGAATGAACGTAAATATCTCCGTAATAATATATATATAGTGTTTCGTCATGGACATTTTACAACACTCTTTTCCAGTTCTGTAGCAAGTGCAAAAGTTTCGGTAAATTCAAGTCTGAAATTGTCCTTTGCTTCAAGTGCAACTGTTCTTTTTTCTCTGAAATAAAAATATGTAAAAGCAGCGACCACTTCATGCGTTTTGTTGAACAAACTACAGAACTAATACTAAATCAAACAGGGAAGAGTGGTAGAATTACACTCGCAACATGTCACATGAGAATGAACGGAACGGTAAAATGGAAACTATGTTTCTTTATAATATTGTCAATGCCTTTCAAGCATGCATTAATGTAAAATATGAAAACTAAGAATTTTCTCCTTCAACGTAACTGCATAAAGGTCATATTTTTTTCTGTTGGGGATGCAAAATATTAAATATATATTTGATTTTTAGTTTATATTTCTATAAACTTTGTTTATTTCATTGGACCGACTGGAAATGAATTACTAGCAGTCAAAGATTTCATCATAATATGAGATCCAAAGTCACCTTTTTAAAAATAGCCATGTTTTCCATTGCCTATAGTAAGGGAAGCGCTTTCCTGGGAATAATCCAAGATTAAAATAACAAACAACACCCAACTAACTGAAGCACGAGGATTTCAAATATGAGATATACAACCGAAAAACACACCAAATCATATTTAAAACTATATCTCGCTACTATATCTACAAAATGTGTGCAAATTCAGAGTGGCTAGATCTAATTGTCATCGCTTTCAAAGTACACTGAGTAGGCACACCTCAGGACGGCTGGAGTCCTGCCGTCTGGATTCTTCAGGGAACACACAGCCTCAGTCATCAGGCTCAAAAAAACACAGTGAGACTACGGCTCAGTGAACACGGCTTCCACTTTTGTTTGTTCAGAAGTGCTGCCTGATTTGTCCTTTTGTTTTTTGAGGCATCAAATGTATGCAAAATATAGTCGGGACGATCTGCACAGTAGACATCACCTCTCCAAATAATTGAATTGTAGTTGCTGGACGTACAGTAAATCAATAAAAACTAAGAAATTATTATAAATAATAAACATAAACTGTGGGGTCCAGAAACCTGAGATAGTTAAAATGCTTCCAATTTTTGAGTTTTCTAAAAGAATTCTCATTTCAAAAGATACTGCCAAATTTCAGCAGGGAAATCTGACCTTTAGAACAAAGTAAAAACAAACAGTGCAGGATCTTGCAAAATGTTTTAAAATAACTACTATTCATATTTATATATCATATTGTCAATTTGCTCTTATAATACTTTTCTTTATTTCAAGGATTTAAATGCAACTCTGAATCCCAGATTTTTAGACCCCATTTGAAGCAACAAAAACTGTCCAATCTAGAGTTAAAATCTCATCCACAAAAGTGTACATCCACTTATATCTGTGTACTTGCACAAGATCAAAATTCTTATAAGCTGATCTAGGACAAGACCATTATGGTAATAACGAATCACTATAAAACTATAGGCAACTGATCCTAGTTCTGTGATTTTAAGGATTTTCAAACATAAAGCTGCCTTCTATTACCACATTTTCCCTCTTTCTGAGAGCCTTAAATTGTTTAGTAGATATCTCTTATCAATAACTACACCTTTCAGCCAGACACTAAAAATGTGCAATTCTGCAGTGTTTATAAAAGTCACTTATGTAAGTATTTACTAATAAATGGCTTCTAGAACAATTGAATACTTCAAACTATAAAAATGTGCCAGACTTCCAGTCTAAACAAAAAGTGGCCAAGATGATTAAATCACAACCTCAGAATCTCTAATCTTTCCTCTAAGTATATCCCAGGTTCTCCATCTCACTTCGGTAGCGTTGTTCCGACACTCTGCTTTTGTGTTGTTTGCTCTCCAGGTGTACACGAAACTCGGCTTCTTCGCTGGCACCTGAGTTACACATGGAGCAGTAGAACTGCCCACTGGGGGTGACACACATCGCCAGGTCACGTGGGATGCGCTGCCTCGGCCGTGGGTTGTAGTAAGGACCTGAAAGAGCACAGGAAACATGCAAAATCAAGTAAATAAAATACTCCATTTTATCCCATTCTGTGTATTTGATCCAATCCTTCACACTTGCCGGTTGATGCTAATTTGCATGAAGTTAAACTGTTTAAAAAGACATTCATTAATATTATATGCACATTATCTCTTAAGCAAAAGAGGGTGTGGCTAGAGAATGCTATACTCTGTGTGTGTGTGTGTGTGTGTGTCTGAGGGCAGGACTGCAGGGGCAATGGGGGCATATGTCTGATCGAGATCTGCCATCGCGTGGGTGACGTCAGAGACCTCGTACTGACGTGGGGTGGAGTATCAGTTTACACACACCAAAGCCCTGGTGTCCGGCCTGAATGTAGCAAGACTAGCGCACTGCGCTACATTTGCACAGGCTGGCAAACTAACACACACAGCTGCCAGCCGTTCTGCTGCCAAAGCACGCTTTACAAATAGAAGTTTTGCACTACAACGGAGAAGAAAACAGAACCAGCTGGACGCTCTGGGGTCAAAAGTACAGACGTGAACTAAAAGATGGCTGCACACAGATATAAAATCTGAAAAGTGTGTTAGATCGGTGTGTTCATTGTACCTGGCATGGCAGTGTTGATGTGGGCCCTGCGGTTCTTCATTAATCGATACTCGTAGCCATCTTTTCTGGGACGTCTCTGAGTGTCAGACAAGTCTCTGGAAAACACGTTGTGTAAAACGATCGAATCACTTTATGCAAACCATTGTTGCATAGTATAGTAGAAATCTAGTTAAAAATACATCAGACATGCTTGTCACACTATCAGTAAATGAACACTAGGAGGAAGGACATTAAATCATTTACATACAACACCTCACAGCAATATTTACCAACATATCATTTTAGCTGAATGTTTTAACATATAAAAATAAACAATGTCAATAACAAATGTTCAGATATGGAGCCCATCATCATGGTTTGTCATCACGAGTGCCTGCACTCAACTTATCACTGTGAAAACAGGCTGAAGATAAAGCGCACAGGAAAACGCTGTTCCTCCATGCAAAACAACCCCCGCTTACCCTTATGTTATGAAGTGCCTACAGATGTTTTTTCTAGGTATGATATGCATGAAACATGTCATTTCTCTATTATTCTTTACCCAAACAAATAAAACAATTCAAATGCTGTCATCCTTTATTCACCCTCATGGCATTTAAACCCTGTATATGACTCTGTGGAACACAAAAGAAGATATTGTGAGAAATGTCTCAGTGGTTTTGTGTCCATACAGTGGACGTCAATGGGGGCCAATGTTGTTTGGTTCCCAACTTTCCTCAGAATATCACCTTTCGTGTTCCGCAAAAGGAAAGAAAGTCATACAGGTTTGGATGGAATGAAATAAGGGTGAGTACAAGATGAAAGAATTTTCATTTTTGAAAGGGCACATACGTTTTTATCGCAATACATCCCCGTACTAGCATATGCATCCTGGACTGAAGAAACTAGATGATTTCAAAATTTCACTTAAAAACACACTGCCCACAAACATAAAAGATGTTCCATGTGTAATTGCTGTTTATCTGGGAGGGTGTGACAGACTCACGAGGATGTGGCGTTCTGCTGTGCCTCTGCCAGCCGCAGTCTCTTGGCATGATTCTTGCCCTTGTAGTGGGCCTGGGCCACGGCGGGAGAACTGAAGGAAGCGTCGCAAAGCTTACAGTAATCGTTCTCCGTTGCCAGTATCACTCTGCTCGCTCCTTTGGCGAGCGGCTGCACACAGAACAATGAGAGTAAAGCCCCAGAACTAACAGACCTATGAAAGGTGTACACACAGGAAATTCTCAGATTACTATCAGACAGGGCTCTATGAATGGACGCCTGCAGAGTAACAACGCTACACTTGAAACAGAGTGTTATAATGCTATGTATCTTAACAACATGTATTTTATAACGTTCCGGTTTTTCTCATTTCTTTTCCATATTTTATAGTTTTTTCTTATGTCTCCGCTGCAAAAACATACAGTGCAATATCATGAAATACGCTGTAATTTGAATGGAATATTTAAATATTTTCTAAAACCTAGCATGTGTAAAAGGAAAAATATGTTTGTCCATTTTTTTACATTCATAATAACTGTTGCATTATCATTGCTTTAAAATGGAAATACTATAATTTATTACAACTGTACCTTCTGATATCACCCCTATCACTATCATTATTTAAGATTTGTCTGGTAACATAGAAATGTGCATTTTCTGTAAAGCTGCTTTGAAACAATATGCAAAATATGTGAAAAGAACTGTACAAAGACATCAATTGAATTGAGTTTGTAAACATTTCTGAGTGATGGTTTAAATATCTCGATTCATTAAAATTTATAAAGAGAACAAACAAATTCATGCATTTTACAAACTCTATTGTTTTCATAATAGAATGACACACGTAATAGCAAAACTTAGTGGGAAAATAGAAAAGGCAAGAAAATACCCCCCCCAATAAATAGCAAAATCAAAATACAAAACAACTGCGAATATAAATGTTTGATAGTGCCCAGTCCTTTCTGCACAGTCAGGAAAAAAGAAACATATTAGGACAGAAAGCCAAATGTACCTGATTGGCATTCACATTTGCAGAATCTATGGGTGGAGCAGCTGGGGGTTGGGAAACAGGCTCTACTACCTCTGGTATTCTAATGGGAGGAGGCTGTTGGCTACCAGCATAAAAATTTCGCAGCTTTTTACTGTGGTTTTTCCCCTGTATTCGAAACAAAAGAGGAATTACGGCAATGACTAAAACCAGTAGCTCTCATTATAAACAACAAACTGAATGGAAAAAAAACAATCAAGGCGAACTATTTTTGTCCACGTGTTTAGACACGAGCGGCTTAACCACTGTGCTTACATAAAAACATTTTTTTCATACTTTGTGGACCATATCACGGTGTTCAGATTACCTGATAATGGGCTTGGGCTTGTTGTGCAGAGTTGAGTGTGACGTTACACAGTTTACAGTACAAAGGCTTGCAGAGTTCTTCCAGTGTGGCTTCCTGATCAGCGCCCAACGTTTGACCGTCCTCCTCCGGGGGTTTGGGACTGGGGACAGTGGGGGCCGGAATGGACAGGCTGGGCGGCATTTGGAGGTGAGGGGGCTGCTTTACGGTGAGAGGGGTACAGAGAGGGAATCGCAGTGGGTCCGGTGGTATTATCACGGGTGGTGGTCGGAGGTTTTGAGTCGGGGTCATAGCCTGGAAGGGCTGGCACATATAACCAAGGTTTGGCTTCAGAATGGGGTCTGGACCTGGAGACCAAATTGACAGAATGTAGGTGTAAAAATGAAAACATAAAAAAAGAGAACATGGGGCAGAACAACGGATTCATAATTAAAGTTCCTCTATCATGGAACTTCACTCTTTCTCTAGCAAAAAGGGAATTCTTAGAGCAGGGTTTCCTTTAGATGTGATTCGATGTCTACTGAATTGGGGGCATGTTTGGCGCTCCAGCAGATCCGTGGCTGGATGAGTGGGGGTTGGACAGTCAGCTGTTTCATGGCTGTGTGATATTTCCAGTGTATCAATTCCGACAGGATCATGACAACAATGATTCAGTCTACCGAAATAGACAGGAATTCGCCAAATGGTTTTGAATCCGGTTTCCTGGACGTTTCATCATTGGAGTGGCACCTTTTGGATGCCTTACATACCCAAACCAATACTAATAGATTAGGCCTTCAATTGATCTGTTTAGGTTTTTACTTTTTTTTTATATATATCTAAAGTGATCCTGTTTGACTATCTGCACTTGTTCTGACATAGTTAGGTAGACCTGCTTTAAACTTACACTAGTCACACAAGTTGACATGCTGGACTACTCAGCAAAAAGAGCAATGTTTTCAAAGTGCATCATTATGATCAACATAATTTATAATGTTACCTGCATTAACAATTCCAAACCGTTTCACACTCTTCTCATCCTGACTTTAGTGCCTGAAAACAAACCTGATATGTCTTGGTCATCAGAGAATACAAGCCTAGAAATAGGTCTAAAGAACTCACATAGTCCCAGTGCAAGGTCAGAGATACGTGCTGTACCTTCTCTATCCATCCGGATTAAATCCACGTTTCTTTAGCATCCATCCAAACACCTGCTGTTTGATCAGGGCTAGCATCACAAATTTTTAGATTTAGGGAGGATTGTTCGCATTGGGCATGTATAATGCAAAGTAGTCTGGGTACATGAGAAGGTAAACCAGGGCTATCACTTGATGCTGCAGGTTGTTTTACACCCGCTCATCACAGCAAAACACTTCTAAGATGTTGATGCATTGTACAGTTGTTCTTTGACAGCATCAATTATTGAGAGCAGAATAAGTACATAACACGCATGGCTGCTCTCTGTGCTTAAGGAAAATGATTTAGGCAGCGTTTATTGAAGTTGGTTATTGAGATTTATTTCGTTCTGCTGTTGCTGAATACAACTCAGTGCTTTTATCACAGCTGACAGACTTACTAAGTGTCTTAATGAAAGCTATTAGGTCACTCCAACCATGGTGTGCGCAGAATAGAATGAATACTAAGTGCAATAAATACAGCTATTTTTTTCTGCACTCTCAAAGGGGAAAAAACACATTTTGCAACAGATTGCATGCATTTCTTACCTAGCTAATGCAAAAACATGACATACACCTGATCAGCTATCTAACAGTATAATGGGGAGACAGGGGCAATAAAATATAAAACATAAACAGAGAAGCATGTTTGTTCTGTGTTTCCTTAACATTACATATTTTATGATACTTTAATGCTGATATCCTGTTAGGCTGAAGACATTTACCATCATAAATGGAAAAACACTGCTTGATCTTTGAAAGTCATATTTTAAGATACTGCACCCAGAGCAACGCAAATAATATGCACTGCATCACTTCCAGCGCAACGCATTTCGAAAACGGATCTATCTTACCTGAAATCTGAGGGAAATACTGACCGCCATCTCCGTAATTTACAGCCTGAGAACTGTAGATATTGCAGTAGTCGGCACTTGAATAAAACGCATCTCTGTTTTTTACATCCATCGCCATCTTCCCTGCATCCATTCCTTCCAAGCTCTCCGCTCAACTTCTTCCAGCCAGACGTGGTGCGCCGAATGCTTCCAACAGAGGGGTGTTTTCCATCACATACGCTTTCATAACGCTTCGGATTTTCAGATGTTACATAATTCTGGTAAAAGAAGACTGAAGTTATGTAAGGAGGTACATGGTTAGCTTTTCTTCTCATCAAAAGCTTTACATCTTTTTGTAAGGAAACATACAATTGACACAGACATCACCCTCGCCCAAGTTAGTACAGTCCATTTCTATTGAGGTGAGAATCTGATTGACGATTCTGCACGCGCAATGAGATGAGCGTGCCAGTGAACGTCAACCTGCATAGAAACCCAAATAAAATTGAATAAATTATTGTCAAATGCATATTTCATTATTTTCACCAAATGTTAATACGTTTTTTTGCACCAGTACACATAATAAAGAATTGTATTGGCATTTAATGCAAGTAAAGGACAGTATATCATTTGAGTTGTATTTGTCACCTTTTAATATACATCTTAAATATAGGCCTACATCTTAAATGTAATATTTGTTACATTCCCACAAACATTTTTACACATCTGTCTCTTCGAGCATAAATAAATACATGATCTTCATCGTTCTCGGTGTCGTTTTTACGGTTTCGTTTACGTTTTAAGCCTATTGTGGTAAAAATGAACAATTTATATGCTATAACATTTTAAAAGATTACAGATAAAAGTCTATATAATCTTAATTTAAAATAATTGCAGCGGATTATGAACAGGTAGTTCATTTGCTTTAATTATATATATTCTGCATCGGTATAATTAGATGTGTATTTTTTTAAATTAAGATTAACAATTCACAAAATAAAAAAGTAGGCCTATTTGATTTCATTTATTTTAAAGTGTTTGTGAAACATCTGTCTGTCCCATGACACTGTGAGATGATCAATAAAAAAAAAGAGTTAACTGGGTTTGTCAGTCTCTCTCTCTTTCCCTCACTCTCTCTTGCAGTCACCCACCCTTCCTCTCTCTCATTACCCATCCGGCCACTTTAGTGCTTATTTACAAGATTTTTCCTTATTCAACCGTGACAACATTTCGGGCGTATTTTATCCAATTGACCGTGGACACTATGTATATGTTTTTTCTCCATCGGTCGTAAATGATTTGTGTCAAGCGCGAGAAAAACACGGCGCGTGATCCGCCGCCGCCGCTGCTGTGATGGAGAGGCGGTGCGTGTCAGAGCGGGGCGGCTAGACGGCCTGCAAGCCTCGGACTGGACTTTCAGCCGTGACGGAGCGGGAGAACACCAACAGCGATAGCCCACAACAACCCACCGGTACTTTGCCAATAGACTGTACATATAAACATGAATTATTGTTAATATTTTCATACAGTTTTAGTGTTGTTATAATGTTGACTGCACATTATAAAAGGGTCGTTGGCGGGATATTACAGTTAATAAAGTTTAAAGTTATCGAGTTAGCTTTAGCATAGCAGCTAACGGGGAATCCACAGGATAGCCGCTTCTGTTAACAAACAACCTGTTTATAGAACTTGTTTCACCACAACTAACATGTATTTATGTTGTTCATTATTTTAATACTGCAATTATATCTTTTATTCAATATGTTTTTGTTTAAGATTGCTAGTTTGTAGGCTAGCGGGCTAATTAATTTCATGAACATCCAAATGGCTTCTGTTTTACGAATATTATTATTTAATAAATTTGATACTTTGTCTGTTAATGACTTAAGTGTTTATTATAAATTTAAATAGGTTGTTACATGCGTCTTAAAGTACTGGGTTGACTGTAGTATTAAAACGGACTAATCAGATTAATTCATATTTCTGCTCTGTCATGATAACAGTGGGTTTGTTTTGACCAGTGTAAGGTCGAAACTAATAAACATGGGTGTCATTTCTTTGGAGGTAGAGTTTATAGACATTACTTTTATTTACAAACTGTTCAGAGAAGGGGTTTCTTTGTACATGTCATTGTGTCCAATTCATAAGCAACGATGACAAACCGCTTAATCTTATAATCTTTCCATGAACAATTTATCTGTCACTCTACATACTGCTTTGAAAGTTTGTTGTTGATGATATTGGTGATCTGGTTTGCTTTGGATGTCTTGTTTTGGATGAATACTACAGGACACTAAGTATGCATCCTGTTGTTACAGTATAATTCAGTGGACTTGTAAAGAGAAGTTACAAAACAAGCAATTCAGATCAAGATCTGAATTATGATGGACATTTACAAGGGGCCCTAACATCAATTCGAGGTAAGCTTTATGGTGGTATGTGCGCATATGTAAAGTGAACACATAATGTAGTGCAAATTTGTATCTGTACAGATTGCTAAACGGGTGTGAGGAAATGTAATGCATGGGTAATGTTTGAGCAAAAGTTTGCAAGGGTGGAGTGTTTGGATCTGTGACGTTACTATGATTTGCAAACTGCTGTAATAATTATTTGCATGGTGTTTTACATGATTAATCCAGAAGGAACTACCTGTGAGAATAAAGCCCTGCCGCTTTTCTCAAATTGCCAGCTTTAAAATACGCTAATTGTAACGTGATGAAAGATGCTGTTTGTCTGATATTAGTGAAGCGCTTTCATTGGCATGAGAGATACAGGATGTCGTTCAGGCTGTTGTTCGCTGATGTAAGCTGGGAAAAACAAGTCATCCATATTAGTGTGAAGTGTTAAATGTTTTTGGCTCCGTGATAAGTGGAAATAACTCGCCTCTCGCGCAGAGTGATACATTCCTGTCATTGCATCGTGACTCTGATGTTTGCTACTCCTTCACTTCCTGTAAGCTGTTGTATGACAGAATGTTTTATCAACACTTAATTCACTGTTATGTCCACTGTAAATGACTCTATTGGCCTTGTGGACTCGTAGTGTGTGTGTGTGTGACCTATGTAGACAGGAGTATTAGTAATGAATGTGTGTTATTAACTTAAACTCTTCCACAGGGCTGATGAGCCGCGTCACCTAATCAGAATTATTAAGCTTGTTTGGGGTTTTCTGGGCAACTAGTTTGTTATAGGACAGTCTGTCTTGTTTATCCATTGAGGAGTGGTTTACAAATGCTGTAAGGTGTCTGAACATGAAGTACTTTTTCTTTATTGATCGTGAAAAACACGAACATGATGATGTCATACTTTCTTTATTCGCAGGAGAAAGAGGTTCGTGATTTTTTTCCGTATTAAAGATTGCGAGGACGACAAATCATGCCTCCAAGACCCTCCTCAGGAGAACTATGGGGCATCCATTTGATGCCCCCCAGAATTCTGGTGGACTGTTTGCTGCCCAATGGCATGATCCTAACGCTGGAGTGTCTCCGGGAGGCCACCCTTATCACAATCAAGCATGAACTGTTTAAGGAGGCTAGGAAGTATCCCCTCCACCACCTGCTGCAGGAGGAAACCTCCTATATCTTCGTCAGTGTCACGCAAGAGGCGGAGCGCGAGGAGTTCTACGATGAGACGCGAAGGCTTTGTGACCTCCGGCTATTCCAGCCCTTCCTGAAGGTCATTGAACCTGTGGGGAACAGAGAGGAAAAAATCCTCAATCGAGAAATCGGTAGGACTTTACACATTATGTGGTGTTTGTGTGTTTGTTTCAGCAGTCTCGTTTCTTTTCTAAGATGTGTTTGTGCTTTTCAGGTTTTGCCATCGGAATGCCGGTTTGCGAGTTTGATCTAGTGAAGGATCCTGAGGTCCAAGACTTCAGGAGAAATATTCTTAATGTCTGCAAAGATTCGGTAGAGCTGCGAGACGCGGGTGGATCACACAGTCGGGCGCTATACGTTTATCCTCCTAATGTGGAGTCTACTCTAGAGCTTCCAAAGCACATATATGGCAAATTAGACAAAGGTAGGTTTTTTGACAAGGCAGTGTGTGTGTTGCTTGCTTAAGGGCTGTTCAACGATTAACCACGATTAATCGCATTCAGAATAAAAGTTTGTGCTTACATTATGTGTCTGTGCACTGTGCATATTTTTTTGGTATTTATAACCACATACACATACATATATTTATATAGGAACTTTTTGCATGTATATATTTATATGTAATTTAAATTATATATAAATATTTATTCATTTGGTATTATTCTTAACATGTATGTGTATGTGTTTATATATACAAAATTAATCTGCACAGTGCGCAGACATACAGTATGTGAACAAATTTTTTTTCGATCACGATTAATCATTGAACAGTCCCACTATTTGTGAATGTTGCAATGTCGATGGTTTGGTCAAATTTTATATAAATTGTCAAGCTTTTGTGTGTTAACTTTGCATGTGTATTGGCCTACATTAATTATAGCCCAGCCATGTGATAATTGCACGTCTCATTTAGCAATATTTGCATATTTTGTTTAACTGTGGTGCTGCCCACTTGTCTGCTAACTCGCAGAACAAGTCAACCTTATTAGCAGTGGTAATCGACAGCATATCGCAGATGCCACAGATGTTGGGTTTGAAAATAACTCTTAATATTTCTTTGTCTTCATAAACATTCATAGGGTGGAGTCCTTAAGGTTTTGAATTTGTTTTCTTTCGTATATCAGTGGGCCTGTGTTATAACAGTAGTCATAAAGCAGGTGATGCTGCCTGGAGGAATGTACACACAACAAGTGCATTACAATTATTCCCTTTGATAACTTTATTGGGACCCGTTTAATATGTAGCCTTTTTCTTTTACACACTCTGTTGTCATGCAGGATGAATTGTTTCTCACATGCTTGATGCCTGAAGCGGTCAAATCAATTGCGTTGTTTCTATTCGCTCTCAAACATTTGTTTTTGCTCGGCAGGTCAAATCATTGTGGTTATATGGGTGATCGTCTCTCCCAACAACGACAAGCAGAAGTACACACTGAAGATCAATCACGATTGCGTACCTGAGCAGGTGATCGCCGAAGCCATCAGGAAGAAAACGAGAAGCATGCTGCTATCGGCCGAGCAGCTGAAGATGTGCGTGCAGGAATATCAGGGCAAGTACATCCTTAAAGTCTGCGGCTGTGATGAATACCTGCTGGAGAAATACCCCATCAGTCAGTACAAGGTATTTTGATCATTTAGCCACAAGATCTGGTGTTTTTGTCTTGTGGTCATCTTGAATGCAGTCCTTATATAATATTCAGTTCACCCAGGTGCCACTTTTGTAATCGAGATTTCTACTTTCATTCTGGAAATTGTCTGGAATGATCTGGTTTATATCACCAGTCATGTTTTTGTGTACCATGCTTTCATTATCCCAAAACCAGCCAGTACACAGAATGCAAATGAAATGAGTAGTCATCATGCCCTGCTCGATTTCACATTTTTTCATTGTCTATCTTCATAACAAACAGCACTGCCGGAATTGGTTTTTAGAGCGCCAAAAATAGCTCTGCACATTTTGATGACAGAGACTCGTGAGATGTGCTAATTACAGGACTTTATTCCTCTATCTTCTCCATCTCTTTTTCTCAGTATGTGCGCAGTTGCATTATGCTGGGTCGAATGCCAAACCTCATGCTTATGTCCAAGGACAGCCTTTACTCGCAGCTGCCCATGGACAACTTCACCATGCCCTCCTACGCCCGCCGGATCTCCACCGCAACGCCTTACATGAACGGAGAGGCTTCAACCAAATCACTCTGGACCATCAACAGCACTCTGAGGATACGTGTCCTCTGCGCCACATACGTCAATGTAAACATTCGGGACATTGATAAGGTGCTTGATTTGTTTTGGTCATGAATTTGGTTATGCATGATTTTTTTGGTATGTTAAGATAGAAGTTCCACATTTATTGTGAAAGAAAATGTTTTTGTAAGTCCAAGAAATGTTCATTTTGCTTTTCTGTAGCTTCAGAATTGAATGACCTTTTCTAAATGGCCTTTTTTATGGATGTACCCTTATTTCAGATTTATGTGCGGACAGGGATTTACCATGGAGGAGAACAGTTGTGCGATAACGTAAACACACAACGTGTCCCATGTTCAAACCCGAGGTACAAATACATATACAGCAATTTTTTTGTAAAAACTGCATGCAATTTTAAATGTCACAATTTTTATATTTCAGTTTTTATAGGAAAGAGAGATTGTCTAATGAACATAAACATTTGTAATCAATATTGTGTTGATACAGCATTCTCTCTCTCTCTCCATGTCACACTTCCAGGTGGAACGAGTGGCTGACCTATGACATGTACATTCCTGATGTTCCTCGGGCGGCTCGTCTCTGTCTCTCCATCTGTTCTGTGAAAGGAAGGAAGGGGGCAAAAGAGGTAGAGATTCGGTTTTCTTTTGTGCAATTCACAAAGGAGGAATGTAAAAAAATGTGCAAGACTAATGTATATTAGTCAGTTTACTAATCTACTTTTTCATATACTGTATAATCTGTACTTTTACCAACAGTGAAAGTTGGAACACTGTTCTAAGTGTTGCTGTGAAATGAGTTTTTTATATGAGAAAACCACATTTGATCTTCTATAGGAGCACTGTCCACTGGCCTGGGGGAACGTCAACCTGTTCGACTACACACACACTCTGGTCTCAGGAAAGATGGCACTGAACCTGTGGCCTGTACCACACGGCCTAGAAGACCTCCTCAACCCTATCGGGGTTACGGGATCCAACCCTAACAAGGTTTGCACTTGCATAACTTCTTTCAGCGCTGAGCTGTTTATACGGTGGCTTTAATAAGCTTTAATATGATCGCTCAGTGTTGTCTAATCTGAGGTGACAAGGATAATCAAGAACAGCTGTTCCAAAAGCTGTTTGTTCAGCACACAGTTGTTTTTTGGTGTCTGTTGTCGTATACAATTAGAGGTGATTAAGAAAATAATAATCAAATCATGGCATTTAATGACGTTAAAGGGATAGTTCCCACGTAATTAAAAAATCTGATGTTTAAACCACCCAATTTGGTTCTAAGACACAAAAGAATGAATGTTCACTTGGCATCATTCAACGTCATTGCATAATTCAATACATTGAAAGTGAACTGTGAGGTTTTTGTATTCCACAGAGGATACAGTATATGAGAGCATCTATGCAAAGGTTTACCTGGTTTCTGAATTAATGTGCTCGTGTTCTTTTCTGTAGGAAACCCCATGTCTTGAGCTGGAGTTTGACTATTTCAGCTCACCTGTTAAGTATCCCGACATGGCCATGATTGAAGATCACGCTAACTGGATAATATCCAGGGAGATGGGGTACAATTACTGTCAGTCTGGACCGGTGAGCTTACAGACACACATCCTACTCAATTAATCATAGCCACACTCTTCCTGCTACTATTAATAGTGTTTACAAGCTCAGACGAGGACGAGAAACAGATCTTATTTTCTTTAGTCTAGTCGTACTGTCCATGTTTTTCAGCACACTCCAAGCATGTCTTCCAATAATTTTGCTCACATTAATGTTCTGTGATTTTTAAAGCTGGTTGGTTTGGAACGGTTTGAGGAATGTTTTTAAATGGCTATAAAGAAAATGAATGAGAAATGTACTGGAGCACATGCAGGCCACTGGAATAATGGGCGGTCACTGTTAAGCCCTGTTGCTGGGATTCTTGTTTCCATGGTTACCACAAATTCCTTAATTGATGGATCTTGGTTCAAGTCTCTGTGTAGCGTAAGGCTTCACTGGAAATTTTCCAATTAAATGTCTTTTAAAAAGTAAAAACAAGTTACTAATTTAAGACTTCTGCAGAAGGGTTTAACACTGTTAAAGAGGTAAGCTCTCATATTAAATCCAGCTTGGCAGGGTTGTACAATTTTGCGTAAAATTGTCGCTGTGATGGTTTTAAAAGGAATATTTTTTTTGTCTTGATCCCTGGTGTTTGTTTACATTAGTCCTGTTGTGATTGATGATAATCCTCCAATCAGGATTTGAGATATTGAACATTTTTAGTAATGATTTTTAAATCAATATTCACCTATTTAATGTTGTTGCAATTGTCATTACTTTTTTGGACAATGTTTTGTTTCTGAAATAAGTTTATTGTCTAAAAGAGTTTTTTATTTGACCTACAGAGCAGCAGGCTGGCGCGAGACCACGCCATGACAGAGGTGGACATAGAACAACTTCGGCAGCTGAGCAACAGGGACCCGCTTTCTGAAATGACTGAGCAGGAGAAAGACTTCCTATGGAGGCACAGGTAGTCTAGCGCCCTCACTAGGGCTACTTGGTTCAAATGCATTGTGCAGTGACAGAGAAGTTTGCGTAAAACTACATTTGTTTCCCCATTAGGCAGTATTGTGTAAATATACCAGAAATCCTGCCAAAGATTCTGCTGGCGGTGAAGTGGAACTCTAGAGATGAAGTTGCACAGATGTTTTGTCTTCTTAAAGACTGGCCAGCAATAAAGCCAGAGCAAGCCATGGAGTTACTTGACTGTAACTATCCTGATCCAATGATCCGAGACTTCGCAGTCCGATGCCTTGAGAAGTATCTGACTGACGACAAACTCTCTCAATACCTCATTCAGCTGGTTCAGGTAAGACTGATAAACCTTTTATTTTGAAAAATTAAAGGGATAGTTCATCAAAAATGAAAAATCTCATCATTTACTCACCCTCAGGTTGTTTCAAACCTGTATACATTTCTTTGTTCCAATGAACACAAAGATATTTGGAAGAATGTTAGCAATTTTCAGTTCTGGGACATCGTCCACTGCCATAGTAGGAAAAAATATATTGTTTTTTGTTCTTTTGAACACATAATGAGCTATTTTGAAGAATTTAGGAAAACAAAGAGTTCTCAGGCACCTTTGACTACCGTTTAATTCTTCCTACTATGGTAGTCAATGATGTCCCGGAACTGAAAATGACTAACATTCTTCCAAATATCTTTTATTATTATTATTATTTGTAATTTATACAGGTATGAAATTACATGAGCGTGAGTAAATGATGACAGAATTTTCATTTTCTTTAAAATGATTGGTTTGCTGGTTATGCATTATAAATGTAGTGTTTATAATGCACTGTTTTGATTCTAAAGGTCTTTCTTTCTTGGGTCTCTTAAAGGTTTTGAAGTATGAGCAGTATCTTGATAACCCTCTGGTACGATTTCTGCTGAAAAAAGCTCTTACCAACCAGAGGATCGGACACTTCTTCTTTTGGCATTTAAAGTAAGTCTTTACTTCTTCCGCTTAACCATGTTGTTCTCTGTTCTGTTGGGTCAACTGAGTTTAAGCTACAATTATCCTTCACTTTGATGGACTGAGGTTGTAAATGTTTTGTCATGAACAGTTATTTGTCAGTGAAATATGACAGTGGTAGTTTTTTATGTTGCTTTTGTATCGTGAGAACTTCTGCGGCAAGATCTCAAAAAGAACTGTGTTGCGAGTTATGTCTTTTTTTCAATTTTGTTAATGCAATGCTAAAAAGACAACAGACACATCTAATGTCTTGCGACTATCAAAACCATTTTGGCAGGTCAGAAATGCACAATAAAACCGTGAGTCAGCGGTTTGGTCTGCTGCTGGAGTCGTACTGCCGGGCGTGCGGCATGTACTTGAAGCACCTGAGCAGACAGGTGGAAGCCATGGAGAAGCTTATCAACCTCACAGACATCCTCAAGCAGGAAAAGAAGGATGAAACTCAGAAGGTAAACTTAGCCTTTGACCTTGACCTCACCTCTAAAAGTAGGTAGATATTGGATACGTAAGGTTAGAGTAGAGAGCCCTTATGCCATTAGAAGTGAAACTTAAACTTTTAGCTGTAACGTTAGATCTGCTGAAAAAGCATTCAGACATGACCTTAAACATCACAGTTTAATGTGATAAAGTGTGTAATTTCCGTTCTAGCTTTAACAACCACAATTGCTAAAAAAAATAACTACAAGGTTTTTGCAACACCCAGTCTGCCATTGGTCAAACAGATATCACCATCAAAAAATAATTCTCATTTAACCGGACAGACATTCATTTTTGTTGTTCAGGTGCAAATGAAGTTCCTGGTGGAGCAGATGAGGAGGCCGGACTATATGGATGCCCTCCAAAATTTCACCTCTCCACTCAACCCCGCCCACCAGCTCGGTAACCTACGGTGAGTCTCACACAGCGCTGCGATCGTAGCTGTGAAAATGTATTTTCACTCAGCAGGGGCAATACAGAGTAAACTTTTAAAGGTTTTGCTGAAACATCTTTTCTAATCGTGTTTAATTTACGGTTTGCTCTTTGTTCACGTGGCAGACTTGAAGATTGCAGGATCATGTCCTCGGCCAAGAGACCTCTGTGGTTGAACTGGGAGAATCCAGACATAATGTCTGAACTTTTGTTCCAGAACAATGAGATCATCTTCAAGAACGGAGATGGTCAGACTGTTTCCTGTTGTCTCTTTCTGTGAGTGCCCTTATTTTGCATGGCAAGCAACGAAACTGACGCACGTTTTTCCATCATCTTCCTTCACTCAGACCTGCGGCAGGACATGCTGACGCTGCAGATCATCAGGATAATGGAGAACATTTGGCAGAATCAGGGACTTGACCTGAGGTAAATTAAAGATTTTGACTGTTACCCACAATGTTGCACATTAAAAGACGAAAAGCGTTAATGCATAAATTACTATTATTTTCTTGAGAAAAGCCTTTAATATTCAGTCTTTTTTAACGACTCTGTCTTTTCCTCATGTTGTTTATATTGCAGAATGCTCCCCTACGGCTGTCTTTCTATTGGTGACTGTGTGGGTCTGATAGAGGTGGTGAGGAGTTCTCATACCATCATGCAAATTCAGTGTAAAGGAGGTTTAAAGGGTGCGCTGCAGTTTAACAGCTCAACACTACATCAGTGGTTAAAGGACAAGAACAAGGGCGAGATGTGAGTGACGTTTACTGTCTCATCCATTTACATTCCAAACTGAGTTTTTTTTGTGGTTTATGTCAATATTCTGACAACCCGACTGACTCACTAGCTTTGCTTTTTCTGCTCTAGCTGTGATACATTTTTGTAGCTCAATTGGTCAAGCATTGCTTTAGCAGTGGAAAGGTCATGGGTTCAATTCCCAGGGACACGAATACTAATAAAACGTGTACTTAAAATCCACTGTAAGTTGTTTTTATAAAAAGCCAAATGCATAAATGAGTAGTAAAGCAGTAGCGAAGCCATCAATCGCACATTTTGTGGTTTAATCCAAAATCCAAAAGTTATTATATGAGTGAAATCATGTATAATATTGTGTCTATAGGTACGACATGGCCATTGACTTGTTCACGCGATCATGTGCTGGATATTGTGTGGCCACCTTCATTTTAGGCATCGGTGATCGACACAATAGTAACATCATGGTGAAGGAAGATGGGCAGGTGGGAACTGAATTTATCCTTTAATTCTCAAGCGCTCAGTTAGTTATAATTGATACCTTCCTTATAGTTACAAAGTGTGTTTTCTTCCTCCCTGTAGCTGTTTCATATAGATTTCGGTCACTTTTTGGACCACAAGAAGAAGAAGTTTGGCTACAAACGAGAGCGAGTGCCCTTCGTCTTAACTCAAGACTTCTTAATTGTGATCAGCAAAGGAACCCAAGAGTGCACTAAAACCAGAGAGTTTGAGAGGTGCGTGCGTGCGTGCTTGTCGTGCTATTGTCAGTTATTTTACTTTGTGAGCTTAAAGAAACACATTCCTTGTGTGTTCAGCGCAGTAATTTGCAGGCACCTAACTATCCAAGACAATTAGAGATTGAATTGAACAATTGAGGCTTTCATACGTTTAAAATGGGCCACTTGGGCCTCAATCCCAGCAGCTCTTCCTCTTCCAACAATACTCTGACAGCAAGCTGCCTGCCAAGTTTCCGGCCTCTGAACCAGACTTCCGCTGTTTAACAGATCTGCGCTTTAATCGGGACTGATAGAGTGCCGTTCAAAGGAGACCTCATAATAACAGAATTTGTTTTCTGTTGGTGTACCTCAGAGGAGTGGAGTATATTCTGTTTGCGTTTTAATTCTCTGGTGTAGCTAGCGCTGAGTCTAACTTGGGAAATGTAAGTGGCTAGTGAAAAGAGCACGCTTTTCTTTAAATTCTATTTGATGTGTGAAATTTGTTGTTTATCTATTGATGCACCAATTTTATATCTGTAAACAATTGTTGATTATTACACTTTTTTAGTTGCATGTTAGATGTTTCGCAAGAAAAAATGTAGACTTGATTTTATCCTTTGGGAACGGTTTTGATTGTGAATTGGTGTTACATACCAGAATGAAGCCAGATGTTTAAAACAGATGGTTAAAGACTGTAAAGACATGGCCAGAGAGAAGCATGGCTGTTTTAGAAAATGTTATTGCATGTGTTTGCAGTACAAAACTGCAGTTTAAAAAGTTGCAAAAGGAAAACAGGAGTTTAACACTTTATCTCCCCCTGCAGGTTTCAAGAGATGTGCTACAAGGCCTATTTGGCCATCAGGCAGCACGCTAACCTGTTCATAAACCTCTTCTCCATGATGCTGGGCTCAGGCATGCCAGAGCTGCAGTCCTTTGACGACATCGCTTACATCCGCAAGACTCTGGCACTGGACAAAACCGAGCAGGAGGCCCTGGACTATTTCATGAAGCAGATGAATGACGCTCACCATGGCGGATGGACCACTAAAATGGACTGGATTTTCCACACCATCCGGCACCATGCCCAAAACTGAGCCCAGACAGATCCCAGCCCACGTGTGGAACTTTAAATCTGATTATGGGCAGATGACCTTTTTAGGGCATCCTGCCCTGTTTATGCCATGGGGCATCATGGCACTCAAACCTCATGTACAAATGACCTTCAGAGCACTAAAACAATCCAGAAGAACATTTTTGTCCTGTTCTTTAGTTCTCTCTTCTGGTGTCTGTATAATCTGTATGAATCTTTTGCCCAGAGTTGTACATTATAGCCGGCAGTTTTATTCCCCCTCATCCCCTCACGCTGCTCTTTTCCTGGAGAGTTATTTGTTATTATTAATATATATTATATTTTGTTCTCGGGCAAACTGAACCTTGTTCGAGAAGAACGTTCTGCACTCTTCAGTAGCTTTGCGGGGGTGTCCACGTCTTCCTGTTCAAAACTACAAATGCCTTCTACGATGCACGGAACCTCTGAGAACACAAAAAAACAGGGTATGAAACTTTCTGGTCTGCTACCTGGCCTTTCTTTCCAAAACTAACGCGAATCCCCTGAAGGGCAGTGAGAGGCGTAGCAGTTAGAAAGCGATGGTGCTGATTTTGTCCCGGTGTCTCTCGGAGTTCTCTTGACTGTACGGGCCTTTGTAATAGAGGGGTGATTAGGTTTTGTTCTCCTTTCTTCCTTATAAGCACAGCGAGCTAAGATGATAGCCTGAGTACCTTGTTATGCACTGGACATGAACTCTTTTTATTTTGGTTTTGTTGCATTTTGGCCTCATAGTAGCACTACATACTCATAAAAATCTCAACATACTACATTTACATGTCATACTTTTAGCATACACGCACCCATTCATTTTTTGGAAATTGAACCCATGATCCCAAGTTGCTAGCGCCACACTCTTAACAGTTTCAGAAACACTACTAACCACAGGCGTTTACTTACAATATTGAAGTTAAGAAAGTGTGTTATCCAAAGACAACAGATTGTGTAACTGACACAAATAGGAACTGTCATTGTTCATCTGCCAACCAAGCGTAATTCTCAGCCTCAAAGTTACCAAACATTCAACCGACTACCACATGTAGGGTCTATCGATAAAGTCGTTTCACCACTTCGACGTGATGTTCAGTGTACACAACACTAGAGGAATCCAGGTTATCTGCAGCAGCGCTGTGTTTTTTTGGTTGTCCAGTATGCATACGGTAACAATTGTCCTGCCAGACTCGGTGACAGAGTGCAGATACGAAGCCTTAATACACTCGCATAGTGTGAATGAACATTGGTCTTCTCCACATGCCCAGAAAGCTCTCGTCTGTGCTTTAGAGCGAACAAAGGTTCCTTTGCGTTCTGAGCTCTTGAATCAACATTTTGCCACTACAGTCAAGCTGGCTACACGTGTCCTCTTAGCATTTGTTGAAACTTACTGATGCAGGTCTGTGGTCGTCGTTTATATAAAAAAGCGTTACAAAAGATGATGCTACATTGATAGTCCTTATACTGTATAGAAAGATTCTATGGATGAAATGGATGTTTTGGACGGTGAAATGGCTTTTAAATGCTTTGAGTGGATGACGCTGGTAAACTATACCGATGAGACTAAAGTACAGTACAGTACAGTGCAGTATAACTACATATACACTATATATATATACATACATGCATATATAGGTATACATATACAGTGGTCAATGGACAGTGAATGTTTTAAGGATGTCTCGGATGTTATGGGTTTTAAAAAGAGATAAGGAACTTGTTATCTTTAATGTCGTGTCTTAAGGATAACATAAGTGGAAAAGTCCCTCCACTGTCTTGCACAATCCTAATCAAGCTGGGATGGAGAAAAAGGAAGAAAGCTTATTCGAGCGCCCTCTTGAGTCAGGTTAAGTGCCTTGCTTTGGGCTAAAAGGGGAGGGGGGGCAATACAGAGGTATCAGCATTATCCGGCTTAAGTGTTTGAAGACTTTCTGCCCCCTCATCTCGTCAGTTCATATCCATCGATGGACATCTATCGTATTTCTAAATTACTTTTGAAGCTGTGAAAATGTACATGTTATGAATTAGGTGCAATCGTGCTATTTAAATGGATATATAGCTACTGGCAAGAAACCCTTGAATACGGTTTCTCTCACACACACACACCACTCTCCTTTTATTTGTATGTTACATTACGGAAATCAGATGATACCTGCATTACCACCTGAAATGGTCAAAGCTGCATTTTTCTCTCCCTGTTTGTTTAATTTATGTATGTAGGAAAAGCTGAAGGAAACATGAGTTTACACATACAATCTGAGTTTTCTGCTGAAATACTTGGCAACAATGCAAATCATAATGAAAAGCAATTCGTTTTTCTACTGTTTGAATTCTAATGCGCGTGCGAGTATTGTAGTATTTCACACGTAGGCCTATGCATTCATTTGCTATACATGAGGTTAGCTTTTTGTAAACGTTGTTGTAACTCTTATATAACAATGAACAGACGTACACTTGGCCTGATGTATGCAGGAGGTCCTTGCATTATTTCTTTCTTTTCTGTCATTTCTATATTTGCCTTCAGTTCAGAAGGACGCTCGAGTCTCCTGCATGTGTTTCTAAGCAGAATAAAATGACGTGCTCCTGTTCTGCCTGGAGGTCAGCTGCATTAGAAATTAGTCATTGTAAGCAGCCTTACGTTAGCTCTCCTAAAGCCATTTAATGCATGGTTCTGTTGAATTCTTTGTGTCTTGTCTGTACAGGTTACAGATCATGGGCTGGACCCGCTGTAAAAGCCCATTCAAAAAATGTCTGATGTGATCAGTAGCGTTCTAATTTCCTTTAAAAAAAAATCAATTATTGACTTGCAAACGTAAATACCGAGATGCAGGTATTATGGAGACTTTTGTATGAAAAGAAAAAAGTAAAAATGTTTAGTTTCAGTTGTACTTGAATATCATTGCTCGGAGCCGTCTTTGTGTGTCAGCAACAAAGCCGTCAATGTTACATAGCACTGAAGGTTCTCATGCTTTGGCAATTTCATACCGATTGTGAATGTCTAAAGGGTTTGGTCAGGCGTCCCCTGCTTCGGTTAGAAACTACTACACCAGTATAAAGAGAGAAAAGACCATTTGAGTTTATAATTTATTTGCTACTATGCGAAGTCTGATAGATGGAGAATATAAAAGATGAGATTTAATAGAAGGTCAAGTAGAAATTCTGTTCTTTTCTGTAATGCTTTGAGTGGTTTGATTTCTCTCTCTGTATTGATGTTGCATTGTACTAACTTCTGTATCAAATTAAGATGTCATAAAATATGATTTTCTTTACTATCACTATTATGAAATTATGTATAGAGGGCCAAATACTTTTCTTTACCTCTTTCCTTTCTTGCATGAGATTAAAAAAGTAAAAGGATAAAATATGGAAAGTAAAAAAGCCCTTGTATTTTTTGTTCATTATTTGTAGATTCTGCGTGCGGTAGAAACCATCTATGAACTGCAATCAGTTACAAACCCTCATGTTCATTTTTCCGTTTGGTTTCATTGTGCAACTCAGTTCAAAAGTAGCTTTGTATCCAGTCTGTCTTCAATATTTTGTGTGTTATGTGACTATGTACAAATAAACGTATTTAAGAAAAATACGGATTCTTACTGATGATCTACATGTCTGTTCTTTTCATGTATAATTGAGTTATTATTGTGATGGAAAAAACCTTTACAATTTACAGCAGTAACTATAAAAAGTTACTCAAGACAAGTCTTTGTTGTGTATACAAAGATTTAAACGTATTATATTTATCAATATAAATAATAAACATATACCCAGATTCAACGCCTGACCGATCAGTTCTGACTTCTATCTCTTTTCTACTCTTTCAAAAAAAAACTTAGCTCTGTATACTGTGGTAAGCTATATGAGACCTGTTTTTTATTGCACTTATGCTTTTTGTTGTCCTTATGTTGTTCCAATTGCTTCCATTGTTTCCCTCATATGTAAGTCGCTTTGGATAAATAACTAAATGTAAATGTAATGTAAATACTGCATTGCGTTTTTATATAGATGCAATTCATACAATATAAATGACCAATGAAAATAAATATTAAAATGAAGAATGGAAACAAACGAACATCCGATATTTGACATGTTTGATATTTGTTATTATAATTAAATAATAATAATAATAATATAAAGTAAAAATTATTTTACAGACGATTAAACAAATCCATGTTCAATTTTTCTTGTTAAATTTTATTGTATCCTTCCTACACCATATATGTGGCCCTAGTTGACAAATAAAGTGTACACCACACTTTATTTGTCAACTAGCGCCACATATCTGGTGTACGAAGGATAGCAAAAATGTAGAAAATAACAATAAACAATAAAAACAAATCTATCTTATCCTATTTTATTATAAGTATAAATATTAATAAAATAAAATGATATATTATTAACAGTTTGTTATTTGTCAACTACTCGAACACAAATGTAAAGTCGTTTTATTAACAGCGTCAGTTCAAGTCTTTTATTATGAAATACTGAACTTCCGTGAAGCATACGTCAACAACAGAATAAAGTGTTTTTTGTTGCATAGATTTATCAGCAGCACATGGTTTAATGTGCATTATTTAATGCATTATGTGTCGACATCGGTAAGTGACCCAGTACGATCATGTATTTGTATTTATTGCTTTTATCGTTTACCTGCAGTGTAGATTTTAGCAAGAGGCACGGATGTAGATGCATAACGTTACACAGATTAATCTGCTGTCATGCACTATCGAGCTGACGTCTTTAAAAATATCCTAAAACAGCTTGCAAGATTGGCGTTGTCATATGACCTAAATGGATTTAAACTCTTTAAAGACAAAGTCAATACATAAAATGTACAATTCTTGCTTTATTTACTCAGCCTCATGTTACGAGTGAATCGATGTGTATTATTATTTGATTTCTTTCTCATTGTGAAAGAACAAGCCTGGCTTGTTTGTAACACCGTCATAAAATGAGTAACATTACCAGTTGTGCAGTTTTGAAGCTGTAGCTTAACAGTTTGAAATGTCAGATCTGTCAAATAAGCCGCACATATCTGTCTAATATCTATGAAATAGGATGCAAATATGGTTGCCACGATTCAGAAATTTGTCTGATAATACATTTTCTAATAAGCAATTGTTATTATGGTGACTTCCATTGAATGGAAACATAACCACAGACATTTCTCAAAATATCCTCTTCTGTTTTACACAGAGAAATGAGTCACAAACAGGTTTTGAACTACACGAGGGTGAATAAATAATAACAGAATTATGTTTTTTTTTTGGTTGAACTATCCGTTTAAAATGCTATCGTTTTGTTTTAGTGTCTCTTGAGCAATTATGAAGTAGTTTCCTGTACAGACGGCATGATCTGGGATTCAGAACTCTGCTTTCCTTCAACGAGCGTCCTGACCTGTTTTGTGGATGTTGAAATAAAGCCATGGATGTCCTGCGGGTGCTATCAGTCACCATGGGAAGGATCAGCACGTTCCGATCTTATCAGATCATATTGCTCCTGGCTGCAGCTATGGCGGTCGTAGCGTTCTACTACTTTGGCTCAGAAAAGCAAAACTTCTCCAGCACCACGAAACGGATCAAGGAAACACAAGCGAGCCACAACACCAACCGTGATGATGCAGATCTTTCTTTAGACATCAGGTCTGGACAAGCAGAAAGCAGGCGAGGAAGTAGAGATGATTTGGAGGAAAAGCCACAGAGAATCAAGCGCTTCCATGCCCTCATGATGTTCACAAAGGTCAACAAGAGCTTGAACTTGCAGAATAAGTTTCAGGTGGCCATGCGTTCCATGGCCAAACACGGACGCTTTCTGGAGGACGAGGTGCTGGTTCTTCATTTCGTCTCGGATGTTGGGAGTCAGGAGCTGGGGGAGAGGATGCTCCATGAACTTCTGCTGGATGCAACGTTCCTGTATGAGGTATGTTTGTGTTTGGCCACATATTGGTTTATTTCATATTTAAATGTCTGAAATATTCTTGGTATGGAAAGTGAAATAAGTTTGGTTCACTTTTCTTGCATTCAGTGTTTCCTGTTACTTGAATCAAAATCTAAAAAATGACTAATAAATAGTAATTATTTGTGGTAAAACAGAATGACAATTGGCAGTTTGCAAATATAAAAAATGGCATGTTGTTGAATATCGCACAATGTTGCTTCAATGCAACACGCATTTGCTTGACCACTCTTGACCTGATGTGAGCTTTTCATCATATTAAAGCTCTGAATTCAGTCTTCCTGTTGAATGTTGGGTTGATTTTTTATATTAGAGTGGTTCTCTTGTTAAACACAGTAAGAAATGTTGTGGCTACACAGAGAAAAGCACTTTTACTAAAGACACCAGGTGGCAGTGCAGGACAGCAGAGATGTGACAGAGACCCTCCCACAGAGCTCCACATCACAGGACCAGCGAGGTCACGCCGCAGATGTTTCCTTTACATCAGCTCATATAACAATAACATGTAGCTCTCATCCACCACATGCTCCCTTAGGATAGATCAGACTAGTTCATGTTGTACTGTATAACATAATTTTGTAGTTCTTCATCCAAAACACTGGTGGTAGTCAGCTCAAGATGTGTTCAAATCTGTGTTTGACTTTCTTCTGCAGGCCACTAAAGATATTTTGAAGAACAATGTAAACCAAACAAAACTGGCCCGCATTGACAAAACTACTGAGACATTTCTCAAAATATCTTCTTTTGTGTTCCTGAAAGAGTTGTATTTGAATGACATGAAGGTAAATAAATGATGACAGATTTTTTATTTTGGGTGAACTATCCCTAAATTAACCTGGCCTAGTTCGATCATGTGTATCGTGACTTGCCAGATCTCTGAGGTTATAAAAGACTAACAAAAATCACTGATCCGGCTAATGCCCAGCAACCTCTGTAGTGAAGATCCTGCATCAAACAGTCAGCAGCTTCATCCTGGCAACATCCCTGTTGCTGGGCATTAGCGGGCACCATTCCTCTATCCCAGGGCTGACGGATGAACTGTGTGCTCAGTTTAGCAGAGATACCGAGAGCTGACTAAAGTGCAGATTACCTTTCTTTAATCCAGCCCTTTTCAGCACACATACTGGACACGCATCATAAGATAATGAGCATTTGGCTTAATGCAACATCCATTAATAAACTCTGACCCCTCTAGCATGCAGTATTTGATTAATGCAGTTTTACATCTGCTTTACCCTCGACCTACCACACAGATTCACAGTCACTGTGGGTTCACAAACACCAACGCTGTTTCCCACAAACACCCACACCGTCTCCCACATGACGAACGATGAATCAGACACATGTGGCTATAGGGAAGAGAGGATGGTGCTGTCAGCTGCTCAGGGGGGTCATTTTTGTTGCTCAATGAGCGTGATTCTGGTTGGTTTGAACAACCAGGGTTTCATGTGTTTAAAGCAGACAGATAAGTGCAGATGATGGTGGATTTATGTTCAGTTTTTAAACTGATGCTGGATTTATGTACTGTAAGTGGACCGCTGTGGTTCCCCTATTGTCCACAATAATATTTGAAGCCCCCCACTTGCAATGTCTACCCAATAAAATATTCTAGAGATTGGCATAACTATAGAAATATAATTTTGTTACAAAAATAATGTAAGAAATTCAATTTTTACATTTATTTTATTTTATTCTGTGTCATGTTTTATTTTATTTTAAGTTTAATTTAGGTTTTAATTTAAATTAATTATTTTCTCTTCTCTTCTCTTCTCTTCTCTTCTCTTCTCTTCTCTTCTCTTCTCTTCTCTTCTCTTCTCTTCTCTTCTCTTCTCTTCTCTTCCACTTTATAGTGTTTGTTTAATATGATATATGAATATTTTAGTACCATATAGGGTCCAAAAAGTCCATTACATTTTCAGTAACCGCTTTATAAAAATTGTATGGCCAGGTAGAGCTGCTCAGAATGATGTTATACTGTCAAAAGCACATAAATGACCAGAAGGCTTTGAGCTGTGAGCCCCTGTGAGCATTAACATTGACAGCCTTTGATATTACAACACTGCTGTAATTATTCTCGAGCACTTCATGTGCAAGTAATAGAGATTACAGTGAGCTCTGGATGAATTCCTGGAAGGTTTAGCTGTGGCCTCATGCAGTTCACCATTTATTCAACCCAACTAACGTCTAGTTTGAAGTCTTTATTATTCTTCATTCGTCACTTCTTTGGAAGTCAAATGTCTTGAGATGCTTCTTTGAACTTCGCAAGGGCAGAGGTGAATTTCTTTCTGTTATGTCTTACTGCTTCTAAATTATTTACCAGTGATTTCAACTAAAGGTTTGCAAAAATAAACTATTTTGACAGTATTGAACTTGATATTTTTGGAGCATTTTTTTGTATTTTACTTAATAAGAAATTCTGCATTGTCTATAGGATGCTTTGCAAAATTCATTGACTTCCTCTATAGACCACTTCTCAAAATGTAAACGGTAGTCCAAAAGCACTTCTGGTTTCATTATTATTATTTTTTCAATCTTACATATATAATTCAATTTAAAGATATTTCCTTAACATTTTTTATTATAAATGTTCTGTTGGTTGCATTTTGTCGAAACATTTTATTGTACGGTGTTAAAAAATGGTTCTTGTGGACCAACGTTCAACCACCATCTTCCGAAGTGGTCTATAGAAAACAAACATTTGTCTCGCTTTCTAATAACGTTCACTGTGAGACGAAACAAGACCAGGGTTAATGTTTCTTAAATCTGATCTTGTGCTGAATTAGCTCCTCTGTTGTCGCTAGACTGAAGGTGGAATTCTTCATGGCAGAAAGATATATTACCCCTGGAATCAAAACCTTAATGGGAAATCTGTGATGAATGAATTTCCCCCAATCCTCTTTGTGCAGCTAGAGAAAGATACGCATTATCTGATTGCATGAGTCGAGTCGACGGCAGAGCTTTGCATTGCGGAGCAGGATTAGAGGGTCGAGAACAGCAGACAAACACAGGTATTGTGTGTTTCCAGTGGAGGGAACAGTAAATGAAGACCGTTGAGGTTCACTGGTGAACATCTGAGAATTAGACCTACACGGCAGGAAGGTTTAAGACCCCAGTCAAGGGCAGAAATCCAGATTGCTTCTGTTCACCCGTGCAAAAACCTCACAGATGTCTCATTCACTAGTCATGCATACATATAAAATCTATTCAT
This sequence comes from Triplophysa rosa, assembly GCF_024868665.1. Lineage (NCBI taxonomy): Eukaryota > Metazoa > Chordata > Actinopteri > Cypriniformes > Nemacheilidae > Triplophysa > Triplophysa rosa. The sequence continues at coordinate 16,924,312 of NC_079909.1, read as the reverse complement.
CTGTAAGTTTTGTCTTGCTTTTGTCTAAATTTGGAATATGATCTAGAACTAACTAAAAACCTATACAGACCTGTATGAATGCAGTTGAGATTTACATGACTATGTATTATTAAAGCTTTTTTGTTAAAATAAATATTTAACAAGTACATAAAACCTTTACCCCAGATCACAACAGTAAGCTTATAATGATCAATGAGAATTAGGAGTTGTGTTGTTGTGTTGTGCTGAGTTGTGTTATGTTGAGTTGTGTTGTTGTGTTGAGTTGTGTTGTTGTGCTGAGTTGAAGTGTACTGTGTGTTGGGTTATGCTGAGTTGTGTTGTTGTGTTGAGTTGTGTTGTTGTGCTGAGTTGAAGTGTACTGTGTGTTGGGTTATGCTGAGTTGTGTTGTGTTGTGTTGTGTTGTGTTGAGTTGTGTTGTTGTGTTGAGTTGTGTTGTTGAGTTGTGTTGTTGTGCTGAGTTGTGTTGTTGTGCTGAGTTGAAGTGTACTGTGTGTTGGGTTATGCTGAGTTGTGTTGAGTTGTGTTGTTGTGCTGAGTTGTGTTGTTGTGTTGCGTTGTGTTGTTGTGCTGAGTTGAAGTGTACTGTGTGTTGTGTTGTGTTGAGTTGTTGTGTTGTGTTGTGTTGTTGTGTTGAGTTGTGTTGTTGTGCTGAGTTGTGTTGTTGTGTTGANGTTGAAGTGTACTGTGTGTTGGGTTATGCTGAGTTGTTGTGAGTTGTACAATTTTGCACAAAATGGCATTTGATGTTCAACCCACATGAAGTTAAGTATGCGAATAAAATAAAATATGTTTTAAAGATAGAGTTAGAGATACAGAAGCAAAAGTTAAGTCTTACTTATTCGGTGTAACAAAAGTGTTGGACGTTATAATTGAATCTGTCATAAATTCTGCTAAGAATATTGTTATAGGTCTACATTTAACACAGTCATACTCTTGACTCTTCCAGGTGGTGTTTCATAATGTGGATACACTTACAGAGAAGTTATTCCCCATCGTAGAAGCTATGCAGAAGCACTTCAGCGCAGGGTCTGGTGCGTACTACAGCGACGCCATCTTCTTCCTGTCTGTGGCAATGCACCGAATAATGCCTGCAGGTGAGCCATCAACTGAAAGGGAAAGTGTGTGCTTTCGACAAAAGCTAAATGAATTCATGTAAATCTGATGTCTTTACTAAAGGTAATTATTAACCCTGATTAAATTTAGACCACCTCACATTGGCTTAACACTGCGACCCAGGTTTTCCATTAAATAGCGGCAGCTACAGAACACACGTTTGTGTAAACTTCCCTTCATACTTCCTGCCGCACATTCTAACTGAGTTTTCTAAAGGTCAGTACATTCGGCCATCCTGACTGCACCCCCCTCCATCAGTCAGCCAATGAAAGGATTTGGACACGAGGTCACCGGTGGTGTCAGATGTACCGACTCGCAGGTGTTATACTGGCACAACGCACAGTGAGGGGGTTGCGGGGTGGTCGATCGTCCTCGGTGACACCATCCACAGCTCTCTCTTTGTCTCCTGGCCCCTGCAGCTGGGTTTTCACACTGACAAATAGGCATCGTTTTCCCACATGGGTTTACTTGTACACTAGATGTAAATCCCAGGGCTCTGTCAATCTAACAGATCAATGGCTTGGTAAGAGAGACATTAGAGGATAGGAATTGAGTGTTTGATGGGTCATTTAGGTTTGTGGCCGTGTCATGTTCTGCGCTTCGAAAGGGAGGGGTGGAGTGAGGTGTTGGTTGCAATTCGCAACCTCAACCGCTAGGTGGCACTAAATTTCGTACACTGGACCTTTAAGAGATAACGAGTTGTTAGTTTGCTGTAGATAAAAGATGTATAGTTGTGACTCTTTCAAAGAGAAAAATATAGTATAATATGATACAAAAGTTAAAGTCTGTTGGTCTGGACTGGTTCTGGTGTTGTGTTTTCTTTAAGCAGTGACCTTTAAAGACATGCAGAAATTCATTCACCTCAGCAGGGTTTTTCCTGGCTCAAAATGAGGCTGAGGTGGTGCCATCCTGATCTTGTACACACGCATAGGCCTACCGTATCTTTTAGTGGCTTAACCAAAGTGACTTTGAGTTTGACATATTAAAAGTTCTAATAAAATTAGATAAAAATGACAATTATTAAGTTATATAAAACATTACTTTTAATCAACCAAACAGAAATGTTTTTTTTTATCAAATAAAGCTTTTTTATCATTTTCAACTAACTTTTTAGCACACAATACCCAACTGAATTAACCAGTCTTTCTAAATGAGCAAAGCTCATTCACATCTTGCATTCTCTGTGGTTTATTTTAAATGATTCAAGGATCTCTTATTTTCGCTAGTAACTGAAAAGTTCAATAGTTTAAATGAATCGGTTCAAATGAGTCATTCGTGTGCGAGTTGTTCTGAACGCAATGTGCGTTCATACCGGCGAACTCGCTGTGTACAGTATACGCTGATTCAACGATCCAACTGCACAGCTAAAGACATTACAATGATGTACGTCATGTTAATTTAATACATTTCAAGAAATTAAACGTACTTGGATGCAGAACAAACAGCCGTGAAACACAGGCTGGCTCTTGTTCTGCAACTCTTTTTAGCACCTCAGTGTGCATGTTGTGTTGTGTTGTGTTGTGTTGAGTTGTGTTGTTGTGTTGAGTTGTGTTGTTGAGTTGTGTTGTTGTGCTGAGTTGTGTTGTTGTGCTGAGTTGAAGTGTACTGTGTGTTGGGTTATGCTGAGTTGTGTTGAGTTGTGTTGTTGTGCTGAGTTGTGTTGTTGTGTTGCGTTGTGTTGTTGTGCTGAGTTGAAGTGTACTGTGTGTTGTGTTGTGTTGAGTTGTTGTGTTGTGTTGTGTTGTTGTGTTGAGTTGTGTTGTTGTGCTGAGTTGTGTTGTTGTGTTGAGTTGAAGTGTACTGTGTGTTGGGTTATGCTGAGTTGTTGTGAGTTGTACAATTTTGCACAAAATGGCATTTGATGTTCAACCCACATGAAGTTAAGTATGCGAATAAAATAAAATATGTTTTAAAGATAGAGTTAGAGATACAGAAGCAAAAGTTAAGTCTTACTTATTCGGTGTAACAAAAGTGTTGGACGTTATAATTGAATCTGTCATAAATTCTGCTAAGAATATTGTTATAGGTCTACATTTAACACAGTCATACTCTTGACTCTTCCAGGTGGTGTTTCATAATGTGGATACACTTACAGAGAAGTTATTCCCCATCGTAGAAGCTATGCAGAAGCACTTCAGCGCAGGGTCTGGTGCGTACTACAGCGACGCCATCTTCTTCCTGTCTGTGGCAATGCACCGAATAATGCCTGCAGGTGAGCCATCAACTGAAAGGGAAAGTGTGTGCTTTCGACAAAAGCTAAATGAATTCATGTAAATCTGATGTCTTTACTAAAGGTAATTATTAACCCTGATTAAATTTAGACCACCTCACATTGGCTTAACACTGCGACCCAGGTTTTCCATTAAATAGCGGCAGCTACAGAACACACGTTTGTGTAAACTTCCCTTCATACTTCCTGCCGCACATTCTAACTGAGTTTTCTAAAGGTCAGTACATTCGGCCATCCTGACTGCACCCCCCTCCATCAGTCAGCCAATGAAAGGATTTGGACACGAGGTCACCGGTGGTGTCAGATGTACCGACTCGCAGGTGTTATACTGGCACAACGCACAGTGAGGGGGTTGCGGGGTGGTCGATCGTCCTCGGTGACACCATCCACAGCTCTCTCTTTGTCTCCTGGCCCCTGCAGCTGGGTTTTCACACTGACAAATAGGCATCGTTTTCCCACATGGGTTTACTTGTACACTAGATGTAAATCCCAGGGCTCTGTCAATCTAACAGATCAATGGCTTGGTAAGAGAGACATTAGAGGATAGGAATTGAGTGTTTGATGGGTCATTTAGGTTTGTGGCCGTGTCATGTTCTGCGCTTCGAAAGGGAGGGGTGGAGTGAGGTGTTGGTTGCAATTCGCAACCTCAACCGCTAGGTGGCACTAAATTTCGTACACTGGACCTTTAAGAGATAACGAGTTGTTAGTTTGCTGTAGATAAAAGATGTATAGTTGTGACTCTTTCAAAGAGAAAAATATAGTATAATATGATACAAAAGTTAAAGTCTGTTGGTCTGGACTGGTTCTGGTGTTGTGTTTTCTTTAAGCAGTGACCTTTAAAGACATGCAGAAATTCATTCACCTCAGCAGGGTTTTTCCTGGCTCAAAATGAGGCTGAGGTGGTGCCATCCTGATCTTGTACACACGCATAGGCCTACCGTAGCTTTTAGTGGCTTAACCAAAGTGACTTTGAGTTTGACATATTAAAAGTTCTAATAAAATTAGATAAAAATGACAATTATTAAGTTATATAAAACATTACTTTTAATCAACCAAACAGAAATGTTTTTTTTTATCAAATAAAGCTTTTTTATCATTTTCAACTAACTTTTTAGCACACAATACCCAACTGAATTAACCAGTCTTTCTAAATGAGCAAAGCTCATTCACATCTTGCATTCTCTGTGGTTTATTTTAAATGATTCAAGGATCTCTTATTTTCGCTAGTAACTGAAAAGTTCAATAGTTTAAATGAATCGGTTCAAATGAGTCATTCGTGTGCGAGTTGTTCTGAACGCAATGTGCGTTCATACCGGCGAACTCGCTGTGTACAGTATACGCTGATTCAACGATCCAACTGCACAGCTAAAGACATTACAATGATGTACGTCATGTTAATTTAATACATTTCAAGAAATTAAACGTACTTGGATGCAGAACAAACAGCCGTGAAACACAGGCTGGCTCTTGTTCTGCAACTCTTTTTAGCACCTCAGTGTGCTGATAACGAAACAGCGCCTCCACTGTGGCGTAATGTCGCAACTGCAGTTACAAACGACAGTCTGTTAAATGCACGCAGCATTTCTTGTGAAGACTCGCAACATAATTTTGGTGAGAGCCTGAGGCGGCACGACATTTGACGGAGGCGGCCGCCTCCAATTTCTCTATGCAGGAAAAACCCTGCTCAGACAAAGCCCTGAAGATGTCAGATGGCAAGTGTGAAAAATAAAGAGTGACAGCAGCACTTTGGAAAAGCTGTACATACCAAGAAATCTGTTTCCTTGAAAGCAACTTCAGTCAGGCCTGCAGGGACAATCGGTCGATTTGTTTGCAATTCTCTCTGGTGGTTTTGTCCTTTCTTTAGTCAAATGCTTCAATTCAGGGTTTGGAAATCGATCACTTTTTGCTCAAGAAGTGTTTGGTTTGTAATTTTTTTTATCTGAAAGTGAATCATTCGTGGAGAGTTCAATGTCTTCGATAGTTATTGTTTTTGTTTCAGTTGGTTGTCTAGTCAGTGAGTTTTGTGGTGGACCGTTTATATCTGCAGGGGTGCTAAAGCAACAAAGTTGAAGCGATGTGGGAGTGTGTTTGCTTTTGTGTTAGAGTCGATCTGAAGAGAAATTGACCAGAAGAAAGAGTAAAAAAAAACGTGAACACAATTTTTTTTCTCAGCTGTGTTGTTACCTGTGGAAAGACTTTGTAAAAGTCAGACAAACAAGTACGTCTTTACATTTTTGTTTTAATGCGGGTCATTTGAAATGGAAATTTCACAGGTGTTTACCGAGTCAAGGCCATTTCACACAATTTAATATAATGTAATTTCCAGAAACACATTTTCATGTTTAAGTACAGACACTTGTGCGGACTTTGTCAGCATTGTGTCTTTTGTGTCCCGCTGTTTCCTCAGAGTGACCCATTTTCTTGACCCAGCATAAGTGCTTTGATCCAGTGTTCTAGATCATTCATGAACTTTGTGTCTCTTTCTTGACATCCTTTTTTCATGGTCTGCTTTATTTGTAGTCCTTCGGGTTAGTCTTCAATCTAATATCAGCTATTTATTAAGTCATGACCTACTGACTGGTTGTTTAGATGAACCTCGAGGAATTCTGTCCTCATTATGTCCGGTGAAGGTCCATCTGCTCGCATGACTCCCTCTCTCTCCCGCAGGGTATGTTCCAGTCATCGACTCTCTACCAACAGGGCCGTCAATACAGCCCTGCTGAGAGGCTGAATAAATGAGGCCCAATGGACTGACACTATTCATCTCAATTTAGACCATGATACCTAGAAATCCCATTGAGGAAATGTTTTGATTCCTAGTTCATTAAAATGGAGCCCATCAAACCCATGACCTTTGTGATGTTAATGCTATGCTCTGCCAAGGAAACTTTGTACATAAACTTTTGTAACTTGCAAGTAAACTCTACATCAAATTTCAGCATTTTGCAACAAAACACAACGTCATCTCTTACATTGCCTGCATGACCTGTCACATGGTAATGAAAACCCTATTCGAAGAGGTTTCCTTGAACCGTGATCTCTCAAAGCGTGTGATCTTTTGTGCCAGAGGATGTGATGTTTTTTAGCCACGTCAGGATGGTTATGATTGCTGTCCCGTTGCTGTTAGAAACATTGTTTTTTTTTGTTGCTTTTTGTGGTGTTTGTTGAACATTTCATTTGATGGTGTGGTAACTGTGCACAGAGACTGTAGGTAATGAGGTAATCAGCTCAGGCTTGTGTTAGGTCACACTTTGTGTTGTAGGAAGGCAAGAAGTGCGAAGACATAATCCACAGAGAACAGATGGAAATCCATCTGCTTCATAGTTTAGTGAAGATCTAATTATTAAGTGGATTATTGTCCCTGTTGCTAATTCAACCAGGCTTGATATACTCTACCGGTCAAAAGTTTAGAATCACTTAAAAAAGTTTCTCATGATCTTAAAAAATCAAGACAAAAAGATATATTGTGTCAACATAACAATTTCCTTCCTTAAAGAAATATTTGCCTAAGACAAAGACTACCTTAAGGCTGGAGTACACTACAAGACTTTTGCTCAGATTTTGCCCAGATTTTCAGTCTGGACTTGTTGGACTTGGACTTGCAGAAAGTCTGCGCTAGTCTGCATCACGTAGTGTGTGATGCCCTGTTTTTTAAAAATCTGTTCAGATTTTAAAAGTCTTATAGTGTATTCCAGCCTTAAGACAAATTTCTCCTAAGGGGGAACTTAAAAAATATTTTTAAAATGGATTACTTGGACCAAATAATTAATAAAAAGCAGCCAGTACGAGTCCATGGACCCATTTCAGAAAGGAGGTTTAGTGACATGTTAACCCTGAAATGTGGGAAACTCTGGGTTTTCCGTTTCAGAATGGGAGGTACTGTACGTCATAACCGAGAACGCAGAGTTTGACACTCTAACAAGTGTTCTATACACCATGTCTTCTAGCATTCCTCACTAGAGCACCTTTGGGTAGTGAGGAAATGGATGTAAAATAAATGGAAATGCATATAGAAATTTATATTGATTACTATATGTTCAATTTATCTTTCTATTCTGTCTTTTTGCATTCTATTATTGATTAATTTATTTGTTTATTGGCACATTTATCTATTTATTAATTTATACTCATTTTACATCCTCTGTAGTTTTCTATGTAACACCGAGGATGAAGAGCACATTAGTAAATCTACTGTATGCAGAGCGGTGAGAAAAGTGTGCCTCGCTCTTAAACACTTTCTGCAGCCATGTTGCTTTTTTGTGGCGTTGCCATGGTGAATCGTAATATCGGCGCTTCATTGATCTTGGCTTTTTATAGTCGTGGTGCACTGCACACGCTTAACTCAGGGTAAGCCAACCCAGAGTTGATTGAACTAACTCAAATCAGCTGTTCTGAAACCAAAAACTCAAAGTTTCTCATCTCAAAGAAAAAATCAACTCAGAGTTTAAGGTTTAACCTAGAGTTGGTTGAACTTCCTTATTAAAACGGGTCCCAGCATAGATGGAAAATCCTTCAATACTGTTTAAAAAGTTTGCCAGGTTGAGACTTCAAGAAACTGGATGAAAAAATGCCAAGTGTACGATTTTGGAAATCGTCTAGGCAAAGGGTGACAACTTGGAAGATGCTACATTTTTTTTTTGTTCTTTTTGTCTGCTTTTCGTAACAACATTCTTCTCCAAGTTACAATTGTGTTATTTCATGCTTTTGATGGGTTTACTATTATTTTAAAATGTGGAAAAAATATAAATGACTAAAGGATCCTAAACTTTCCTGTTTTCCTAAACTTTTGTTTCCCATCCTAATACGAATGAAAATTTAACCATGGTTTAGCTAAACAGTTTTTGGTTTTATTTGTAGTACAATAGCCATAGTTCAACCACGATATTTGTAGTAAAACTATGATAATACAAATAATAGTCAATCAGCCAAAAACATGACTATTGCACTTTTACTATAATAAAACCATGGTTCATTTTTCCCAATGAGACTATGGGAAAAGCTAAAAGCTACACAATGGCCATGGTAAAAGCAAATGTGGATGCCCTACCTTTACAAAACACATTCACTTCTTTAGATGTGTTATACTGCGTCTCAAGTCAAGATCACCAGCGTATATTTGTAAGTGCTCATGTAGGTGTTTCAAATGTGCCATAATGTTCTATATGACTGTGTTTATGGGTTTGTATGTTTTCAGCCATGACTCTCTCTGTACCCTTGGGCCATGAACTTCACGTTGACCCCTGTTTCTCGAAACCCACGATTGCTCAGGGCTGCTTAAATCCCACTGAGATGAATTAGTTCAGCTTCAAAGGCACATTTTAATCTGCTTGTCCACATTCCCTTCAGTCCACATTGAGCGTCTGTGGCTCATCCTGCCCACAGCGATGGCACCTCTTTTGATCTGGTGTGCTTTGTCATGTGGTTTTTATGGTTGGAAAGTTTGAACGAACTCCTGCATAGTTTGGATGGTGTAAATGATTAAAGCTGCAAGCTCTTTTGCCTCTGTATCTCAGTTTGAAACAAAATCGCAGGTGTTTAAGTCAAATGGCATCAAACTGACTTTTCTTGCTAAATCATACTCAATAGGTCAACTTATAAATCATTATTATAAGCTCACTGCTGTGATTAGTTGTTTTACATGTACTTCAAAATAAGTTATTTTTGTTTAGTTAAAAAAGAAATAAGGGATTGCAGCTTTCGTTTTATGCATTTGTGATTTGCCTCTACTGCTACTAGTGGCAACAAATGGAATTGCAAAAATAATGTGTGCACTGTTGTGGAAATTCCAAGTGATTTTGATCATTTTTATGATGTTGGTTGATTATAATAATAATAGTTATAGTTACTTACTGAACTATAGACAGTTTCATCGGATGTATGCACCTGGCCCAAGGTTAACTTCAGGTCTGTGTTTGGCTATAATAGAACAATTTATTTCATATTTAATTTATATTAATATTTTATTGTATATTAATCGTATTAAAACTACTCAACATCTACTACTCTACCGGAAGTTAAATTTGGTCCACATAACTTTTGTTTATGTTGTTACTGCTGAAACCTTCTATAGAGTATAAAAAATTGGAAAAAGTCTGACCACTCAGACACATAATAAATGTAAGTTTTAGGAAATTAAATTATAAATGACTTGCATTATAATTGTCTGTGCATTAAACTCGGACACTGGGAAGTACTTTAACAAAAAATCACATCAGATTTTAGTTTTGTTTTGGACTGACAGGAATTGACAGGATGATGCATGTATTGCTAACTAGCTCAGGATTACCATCTGTCTATAGATGTGCTGAGTTTGGATTTTATAAATTCCCGGTCTGTGTTTTATCCCGGCTCATAAGGTGTTGTGTGGATTGTTGATATTGATTGGACCAGTTTCCGCTGCCTGTTTTGAAAGGCATCGATGTGAAATTCCCCAGCGACTCGGGGGGCTCAACTAGGTCACTCTCTCTTCATTGTTCTAATTACAACAGGCACGGTTCAGGCCCCTGTGTTTTGCTTTCTGATTGCGTGTCATTGTCCACACTGCCTCCGCTCCACAATGGTTTATCCACAATGTTGTCTTGAGCACTTTGTTGAGAATGAGCTGTCCGGTGGGGCTTCATAAGAGCCCATGTGATGTGAGAAATCCTGGAGTTTGATCTCGTGCCGTACTTTGCAATTTCTGTTGATGTCAACAGAAATATTTTAGCCGTGCGGGCTTTATGCGTCGTCAATGCGCTTGAAATGTATTGATGCGCAGTTTATTATTTGAAGAAAATTCTCAGAGTTGTCAAGTGTAAAACAGTTTTTTCTTTAAGGTCAAGGTTTGTTCTGAGATTTATACCCTCCATAGTAATGTATGTTATGTACAGTGAGGTCATTCTGGGTTGTTATGACTGATTTGCTGTACTTTTTTCTTTCTTACGTCCTCTAGAACTAAAGAGAATTGTTCAGCTGGATCTGGATCTCAAGTATAGAAGCAACATAAGAGACCTCTTCCAAGAGTTCAACCATTTTTCTCCTGAAGCTGTCATTGGAATCACACGAGAGATGCAGCCGGTTTACAGGTAGGTTCGTGGAAAAAGTACAGTCTGATACATCCATTTCTGATGTATTTTTCAAATATGGCAAAGAACTGAAAGTCCTGCTTGATTCTGAGTTTGGCAGGACGATAACATTGGCATCCCCATCACGATCCTAGAGTCGGCCACAGTTTGAACAAAAGCACTTTCTTTAAGCCTAAAAGAGACTTTGGACAACCTGTGCTTCTGGTTCACACAACATACCGAACACAACAGCCAGTCGGTTCTGGAAGAGTCACACTGTGATTAAAACCGGGCCACATTTGCAGTTTGATGGTGGACTGACCGTCACGTGACTTCAGCTTTATAAAAAACGCTACATAAAGCTTTAGTGTTCAGTCACTGAAACATGAGGAGACGGCTGAGATTGGTGATAGGAATTCACAAAAGAGGTTGTTTTCCTGGTTGCTGTTTGTAAGGGTGTGTTTCTGCGGTTTTGTGTGTGTGTTTGTGAGAGAGGAAGGGAAAAGCTCTATGGGGTGCTTGTGGCCTTAAAAGCCCCCACAAACCCACATGCTGCTTGTAAGGATGTAGGGGATTTTACTTAGCCTCCATTAGGGGTGGGGAAAAATATAATTGTATTTTGAAGTATTGATGTGAAGTTGTGTCACTTAAAGGAGTTGTTCGTGCCATCCCAGATGTGTATGACTTCCTGTAATAAGCAAATCTGAGTGATAAATTAAAATGTCATTGGTTCTTGTGTGTCGAGATTTCGAGATTTGAGTGAATTTTCGTTTTGTGCTATTGCTTTAAAGATTTTATAGGAGGAATAACATATTTGCTTGAGTTACGTTTTTTACAAAAATATTTTTGGGAAAAGGAGATTGACCAACATTTTGACCAAGTTTGTGAAGTTATTTTTGACAGTTATTTGTGAAATCATAACTGGCATCAAGTTGAGATATATTATGCAAAGCACTGCAGTCTGTCCAACAGAGGAAAAAAAGAGAAACAAGTAACAGATCTCAATTAAACATAAAAAAATCACAGTAACAATCGCATCATGTACCTCAGAGATGACATGTTTTTGTAGGCTAACCCGGAAGTAAGCGCCACGCAGGTTCCCTCGACCGAAAGCCTATGCATTTTTGACTTTTGGAAGATCGCAAAAAATATGCTCTGTGATTAAAGGTTTATGATGTTAATCTTTACAAATCAACACCACATTTGTTACTTTTGAAGCCGAATACAATCGGCAGAAGTAAAAAGCTAACACGATGCTATAAACAGACTCCACTTAAGGTCGCTCGATATCAACGTCACCACCACCTCACAGCCTCAGACAACGCTTTCAAACTTTATTAAAAATGTGTTCCCTGGTAAGTAATTACTCCGTGAATGAATCCTCATCTACGTTTTAAGAGAGTTGTGCCACGTTGCATTATTTGTGAGCTTTATATGCGAAAGGAATGTATATCCAAAGGAAGTAGTCACTTTTAGCAACTTGTTAGCAACCGCCGTTTTTAAGAAATCTTAAGAAAAATTATGATTGGTGTTTTATGTCATAGAATAAAACGTGAAAATATTTAGAGGTTTTGTTTACCAAAAACCCATTAAAAAAACCCATAGACTTTGGAGCGATGGAACTAAAATGCTAACTTGCTTCCGGGTTTTGCAACAAAAAAACCCTTCATCTTTGAGCCTCCCTATTGTGACCTAGATTATTATATCATTGCTGATGGAGCAGGACAGTTTTTGTTGGTCAAACCATTTTTCCACTTCATAAATCGTTCAGTTTCTGTTTATACTCACTAATGTATGAGCTACAACGATTACCATTATCTTCAAATGTGGGGTGTCAAGATCCAGACGATTGAGCATAATAGACAGACTGACATATTTGTTTATCAGACCAATGTTGATGTTGATTAATGAGCAATTACCATAGCACTTCACTGGCTGTGTGATGTGACACTAGATGGCACTGTAGACAGCTGCTCGGTTGTGACGGCACTTTGTTTCTTTCATTTTTGTTGAATGTTGTTCCTCTTTTTATTTGTCCAATATTCTCATCACCCTGGTTTACCTCCGAGTACTGGCTTTTTATAAGATGCCTTTGTAGAAAGCAATTCAGTATGTTGAATAATGCATATTGTACAGTAAGAAAATAACAGTTTCAACTCGAATCAAAATGACATCTGCCTTTATAATTTTTTTTGATAAGTAGCTTTATATAAAGCATGGTAGTGTTCAGTCAGTGGTCAATATTGCAAGAAAAAAATGAAGAAGAGGTCTTGAATATCTTTAGGAAGCTTGTATTATTTATTTACTTGTTTATTTATATTATTTTGATACCGACCATCTGACAGCACATGCTGTCTATTACATAGGTAAATAGAGAAATGTGCATGAAAATAATTTGAGCTGAAATTATGTAAACACTAGGGATGTAACGATTCACTCAGCTCACGATGCGATGCGAGTCGCGATTCTGATCTCACGATGCGATTTATTCACGATTTACTCACGATTTATTTTTACAAAATGAGTTGAAACAAATTAGAAATGAACAACTTCCCTTGCATTATTTCTTAAATGCTTCACATTTCTTTGTATAATAAAATGTTTTATTTCAAATAACAAAACTAAACTGCAATTTTATAACAAATTAATAATAGAAAAAGTCTATTTAATATAAACAAACTAATACTGTCTGAGCTTTTCTTGGATTATTTTGCATTTAAGAAATATCAGCATGTCCACGTTTAGATTTGCAGTGAAAATAGCGGCCCCTGCTGTTCAAAAAATGTATTGCGATTCAGTTCACACCTCAACCGATTTGAATCGTCACTCATTATAACTGATTTTCAACCGGCTCACGGTGAATCGTTACATCCCTAGTAAACACTGTGGATCAATACGATGGATATGAAACTAAAACCTAGAATCTAACAGGAATTCATAACTATTTTACGAGTTGGCTTATTCGTATGAATTCGTACGATGTGAATCGTTCAAAAAGAAAAGCAATACTGAAGCCCCTCACCTAACCCCACCCCTAAACCTAACCGTCACTGGCACGAAAGCAGATCATAATAAAACGTACGTATAAGATAGTACAAGTTGATACAAATTAGCCACCTCGTAAAATAGTTACAAATTCCTTTGAGATTGTATTGTAAACTATAATTTTGTCAAATATGCATAGGTTGCTTGAGACAGCAGGCAAATAAAGATGATAAATATTTGAGTACAGAATGTCGGGTATTCCAGAGCACCACGCGCTTGCATATTTTAGTAAGTAGCACATCTGTTTAAATGAACAGAAACTTTATGTAATTTAGCTTGCTGGGTTAAAATGAAAGTTAATCAATCAGATTTCCTTTTTATCGCCCTGTTCATTTTCCAGACAGAATAAGACAAGTAACCTAATTCTTGCAGCTGTCGTGGTGGCGATTAAACTTTCCGTAGCTGTACGAGAAGCAGATATCATTTCTGGATAAAGGAAATGAGCCACGCTGATGGAAAAATGGTTCCCTTGTGGGGCTTCACAATAGAGTGCAAGTTTTCCACAACAGTTCTCTTGACTACACACACAACCACGCAAACACTTCAGGCAGTCAAAAAGCATAATCAGCCATTGAGATGTGTCTACGGTACGTCAGTGCGGGATTTGGTGATAACATCTGCCACCTGTGCCACACAATGACCCACAAGGCCACGGTAACCAACGTCAAGTCTCGTCCAAGCCTTCCGTCCGGATGGCACATGCCACATGCTTTGTTTTCAATGCTCCCAAGGCTTGTAGTTTCCACTGATGCAGCATGTTTGAACGTCTCAAATCTCTGAAGTGCTTGATCTTTTCATTGTGTTGTTGCAGCTGAGGCTGAGAAAACAGCAGGCCGAAGATAGCCGCTGCACTTTTTTTATCATCTAGTTGTTTTTTAGCTGGCGAAGAGCTTTTTTAGCTAATGACGTGGAAGCAAACGATGTAGCAAACTCTAGTAAAGGCACGTTTAGCATTTTGGTGTAGTTGTTTTGTTTGTTGACTTTGGGATTTTGCACTTGACAAATGAGTTTTTTTTTTTTTACAGCATTTACCTACAAGATACAAAGCATTAAAGTCACATGCTGTATTTTTACAGTGCCACAGTTGAAGTAAAAACTAATTGATCTAAAAGTCTCGCTCTACAAAACCGCATATTAAACGGCCATCATTAAAAATCTGCCTTTGTTGAGTTGCATTGCATGAAAACATCTACTTAACGAATAAATGCACACTGTATATTTGCACTGACACTGTATTAAATCTTTGCTGTCTTTAACCTTTAGGTCACTTCAACTTACTATTTAAAATTTTGGCCAGTGGTGAGTTGATATTAACTATTTATATCAAAAGATACAGTAGAAGTTATAAGTTGAAATTGATTACCTTATTTTGATGAGTTGAAGTCATTTCAAAAAAGTTTAAATAACTTGCAAAGCCAGGTTGATTGTACTTACCAATTTAAGCCGGTACATGTAATGATGTAATGTCTGAACAGAGCCATTGAGAGAGAGAGAGAGTTGCATCAACTCCGTTGACTCCTATGGAACAGTTTTCTTCACAGCAATGGCGGTTCAGGAGGGTCTCAATAGTTACTAGTAACGCATGGAGCTGCGGCTAAACGGACCGATTGTGACAAACTTTTAACCCATTTAAAGACGCAAGTCATAACTTCCTGGAACTATCTGAAGTCTCCATGAATCACGTGACACGCAAAAATTTTGAACTCCCGTTGCCGCGACTCTCTCTCTCTCAACGGCTCTGTGTTTGAAGGGGTCTTAGAAGTTAACAGAATCTGCTAGAGCTCAGGATCTCTGGAGCCCTTGTATCTTGTTTGCGAGCATCACCCTTCCACCGGCCTCTTCTGACCAGGGCGCGAAATGATGCGAGGCAGCGTGCCGAAAGGTCAGGAATCCTCTCCGAGCACACGGCTCGGAATAAGTGCAAACATCCAGCAGGGAATTCTCTTATCGGATTGAGAGCTTTAATACATCAACAATTACACCCTTTACCTCCCTGTGGAACTGAAGCTAAATGATTTTGTATTTACACGTTGCCTTTTCTATAAATTGTTTGGTCTGAAGAGAAGCGTTAATAAGTTGAACACTCACTTGTTGGCGTGTCTGGTCGATGTTGTGTTGACAATCTTTCAATTAGGAAACGTATATGAATTAAATGTCTCTCTAACCTAACTCTTCAGATGTATTTTTTATCACACTAACGCAGATTTCGCATATTATGCGGCTGCATATTAAATTGCACTTCGGTGGCAGTGAAATGAAGTCAGGATAGGACAAAAATCGAATCTGGTAAATGTAAAATTTGAGTATGAAATTCCTGAGAGGAGCAGATGGGGTAAAAAGGCACATCAATTGAAAAGCACTACAAATCAATATTTTATTTCACAGAACGCTCATTTAGCGAGGAGGTTACGGCATTATTGTTTAAACATTTTAGTTGGTGATATAGCATTTTGTTTTATGTCCTTGAGCAAATACACTTAACATTGGGGTATTTTTGATTTTGTAATAAGTATACTTTATAACATATATACTGTCTAAATCAGGGGTCTTCAACTGGGGGTCCGCGGCCCATAGGGGGTCCGCGGTGGAACTGCAAGGGGTCCGCTAATGACTGTTTACTCACGGGCAACTTTTTGTTAAAAATGTAAAGCATGAGTACAGAAATATTACAACCAATGTTCTCTTTAAACTGCGCACGTGCGCGGACTCATTGAAGCTCCCACGCATTGCAATTTTAACCTGCGTGCGTGCAGAATAACATCCATTCAGGCAACGGATGCAAGCAATTGAAGAAACGTTACATCTGTATCATAAAAACCGGTAGGGTTAGAATCAGTGCATTCTCTGTCTCCCTTCCGATAAAAGTACGCATAAAAGGAGATCAAATAAAGTGCATTCTCATATGTTTCTGAACTTCTTTTCAAATTTTTTAAAGCTGTAAAGCGCTAATTTGACAGCCAAATGACACCACACCGCTTCTGCATTGTAAACTCTGACAGAACTATCCTACGTGTTTAAAATCAATGAAACGCGCACCGTGTAGTGCTGATGGTGCACGTCAAACAAGTTGCCCCGAAAATAAAGTGGGCTCGTTGCATCATGTTGCTCTCCTTAGTCTGATATGATGCTCTGCAGAAATGAACTCTTCGTGCAACACACAGAGAAGCGGAAGAAAAAAAAAGAATGACACTTAATAAAACGGCCTGATTTTACAACAGAATGCATAAAATCTGCACTAATTCCTTTCGCATCCAGAGACAATCTCTACCTCCACTAGAATAGTCTTTGTGCCATTAACCAGGGTCAGTCATCTCATTGAAGCCTTAATAAAAACTAAGGTTCAAATAAATGTTTAATTGTCCATCTCACAGTAAAATGAAAATGTTTGATGTTGCAAATCCCTTAAAATAATCAAGCAATCTATTTTAAAAACAAAAATAATACACAGAAAAGTATTTAGCCTATGTGCAACAATAATATAATAGTGCTAATGTAATGTAATCTTAACATTGCTGTGACAATAGGGTTGTTTCTATTTAAATAGCTCCGTTTACACATTTATAATAAATATATAACAAAATATAACAATATTTGCAGTTGCCACAACTTTCTGATGATAAACTTTACATACAGATTTTGTGATGTCTATGCTCTGTATTGTTTAAGGACTGAGAACTGTTTCTTCCAGTGTTACTGTTTGATGTGTTAGAAATCTTCTTATCTAGGCATACAGGAATGTAGGTTATTGTCAGGTTTTTTTTCACCTCCTAAACTTATTGTGTGCACATCCTATTCCAAACACAAACATGACAGGTCAGGACCTAAAGGCTGTTTGTAAGCAAACGTCTCGGGTGTGGGGGGCAGAATACCATGATGTATGAATGCGTAGTCTGTTTTACAGCCTGTGTGTCGCATCCAGATAAACAGAAGAACTTGTTTACAGTTTAATGCAAAAAATGTGCCTGTTTGCCATAGTTTGTTAAGACAATAGAATAGAAATTCACCTGTTAGGAACATTTGCAGCACATTTACTATTTAGCAGTGATGTTCTTTGTGTCTCTCTGTGTATGTGCGTATACTGTATGTACGGTACTAGTGTGTGCGTGAATCCTGTGGTTTTGATGAGCACTTTTAGGAGTGTTCTCTTGTCATTTCCTCTGCTGTGAGTTGTGAAGTGCTCACCCGCTGTCTTCATTAATCACAGCACCGCACCGTGTCCTCTTACTGCCTTCAGAGTACCATTCAAACCCTGTGAGTCTATTACTTCAGACACATTCAATGAAAGCCACTTAAACACTTCAGCTCTATAGCCTGCGTTTAGGTCTTGCCACCTGCTGGGGATAAATCTTAAATGAATTCTAGGTCATTATAAAGTTGGAATGTTTAATTGGCAGTTCAATGCATCGTTTATGGAATTTCATAATCAGTTTTAATAGCTGTAATAAGTCAGTGATTATTTGGGTAAATTATTGCGACATGCATAAATAATTACACACAAAATAAGATTATTTTATTAGCTCATTTGTAATAAATGCAAACTTTCGGCAAAGAAAACCAGTTTCTAAGCTGCTTCAAGCCAGAACATGAATTTAAGCATGCAATTTAGTTTAATAATTTAATAAGTATAATCTCATTTATTTATTAGGCATATTTATATTTCAAGTATTAAACTGCACTGGTCAAGATGACTCGCACTACCTGACTGAGCCTGTGTAATCAATTTTGGCAGTTTTTATCAGGGAATAATACTGTAGTTTAGAATGTTTTGAACGACCAGTCAGAATCAAGTATTCCAGAGAGCCATGTAAGAATGTGAAATAAACCTCATTAAGGTGATACAGGATGAGTCCATGTTTATTTAGTAATAATGGCTGTCTGACTGTACATTATTCTGTTGATTATTTTGATTTGACATTATTTTAATGGAGAGTGATGCAAAGTACCTCTTGTACTACTGACACACAGCACCACTGACACATTACTTGTAGATCACCCAAAAATGAAAATTCTGCATTTACTGCACCTCAAATTGTTCCAAACCTGTATGACTTTCTTTGTTCTGCTGAACACAAAAGAAGATATTTGGAAGAATGTTCTGGGCCACTATTGACTACCATATTAGTCAACGGTGCCCCAGAACTGTTTGGTTGCAAACATTCTTCCAAATATCTTTCTTTGTGTTCAGCAGAACAACAAACTTTATGCAAGTTTGAAACAACTTGAGGGTGAGTAAAAGATGACAGAATTTGCATTTTTGGTTGAATTACCCCTTTAAGAGTTTCGTAGAAATTTCTTCGTAGAAATTTGTCATAGGAATAGTGCAATGTTTGCACAAGCATGAAACAAATCTGACTCAGCTGGGCATCATTTGTCATTAATCTCAACAGTGTGGATTTAGCAGTCTTATTAGACTCGCAGGATACCTGGAATTCCTTCTTGTCTGATAAAGATTTCTTTGAAATGTCAGTTTAATATGTTGGCTAAATTGGCAAGCTGTGATATATCGAAAAGTAGTTGTCTCTCTCCATGCATGAGAAAGGTCAAATGAGTTTGGATGACAATTTCTATTATTGGTTAAACTTCAGTCATTTCTTTAACGCAACACATTTTGTTTATTCTGCTTTAATTTTTACCAAGTATCACTGCTTAAAGGTCTCCTCAGACGACCCGTTTCGGTGCATGTCTCTTTAAATGATAATGAGTTACAGCGAACCCCACCCCCCTTCTGTCCGGCGTGTCAACACAACACACGTGTAGTGGCAATGGTTTAGCTAAATGATATTTCCTGAATTCCTCTGCGGTTAGTTTCGTCTTAAACATCTCAAATCATTCGTCCGGAGAAAAAAAAACAGTCACAGCAAACAGCTAATGTGCTTACTTTGTGCGTGTATGCTTACCTAAAATCCACGGAATTCACTGCAGATCTCAGCGGAATTACATGGTTTTTAGCGCTTGTCATTGACAAGTTATAACGTTACACACACTGTGAGAGCTAGTTTGCTGTGACAGATTTTTCAGCATAAGCACGAATGATTTGAGACGTTTAAAACGAACCTAACCGCAGAGTTCGCCCCTGTTCATTAGCAAAACAAACAGCTTTCCGCAGCTAAACATATTAACGCACATAATGTATTAACATACATACAGCTAAACTCCAAGTGTCCATCTGCACTTATATACAGTAAGTTTAACACTGGCTTTGAATGTTCTATTTAGCCCGTGACTGACTTAGCTCCCTTCGCTTTCATATGCTAACTTTATCCTCCTATATATACGCTACATGTACGTCAATTCAGACTGTTGATAAATATTACTTACATCGCCAGTTTTGTCTCGTTCAGTCGGTGTCGATCCCTCTTGAGGAACAACTTTGAAGCTAATCCTGTTTGTACTGTCCCAGGTTGAAAAAGCACTCCGGTTTGAAGTGATTCACGCAAACAAGCAGGTTTTTACTTGTGGTTTCTGATGGATTTCCACTAAAAGTAAAATAAATCCACTCCTGTCTCTTCTTAGGTTTGGACTCTGTGCAGCGACTACATTGCATGTTGTCCACGAACTTTAGCCATGGCGTCACGTACACCGCTGTCGCTTGTGAAAACAACAATGGCGGAGCGCGGTGGGTGGAACTGTGTAGATTAAGGGGCGGTAACATTATAATAAAATCCACTTTGGACGTCACAAAATTATAGCACTTAAACACAGAAAAAGTGGGGTTTTCATCTGATGTCTCCTTTAAACGTTTTTAGCCTGTTTTTCTGGAAGGACTGTTGAAATGCTGAGAGGCACTATTAACTTGTCTGTGTCTTGTTTTTGCGGTCTTATTTTTCAAATTCCAGTCATACTGCCTAATCTTTCCAGAACGTCTTTCTCATAAAGTATTGAAATATCAATCTGTGCTGTGAGTTTCAAGCTAACGCCAGAAGTTTTTTTTTCAGGATAGGAAGTGATTACAGAAACAGTCAGGGCTTCTGGTTATGCTGACAGACCTCCAGTCCTTACAAACAGATTTCTATCAGTGCTCACGTGTAACCAGGCTTTGTCCCGCCTCAGGGTCTGCAAATTAAGGAGAGCTACCATTAAAATTCCACGTCCGGTACATAAACACTGGCTTTGGAACTACGTCAGTTACCGCATTTGTGCCCATTCCGGCCCTCACTTACTGTATGCTGTTCCACGTCATAACCTCTTTGTGTCCCCCCAGAGCCTCCGGTCCGCACGAGTCCTCTGTGTTCTTTTGCCTTTAGCTTTGACGCTGTTTGGAAACGAAGGTGCTCTTCTTTTCTGAACCACTTGTCCTGACGTAAACATTCTCACAGTCGTGATAAATTATGTTTGCGAGGTTGACGGTGTGTGCAGGGGCTACTGCGTGCGTCATTTAGCTGATATAACTTTAGCAGAAGTAGTGTGGAGAGAATATTATGTTGTTGTAGATGTTATAAATGATTGCAAGCCCAGATTTTTATCTGCTTGGCTGGACCACCACGCATGCATGTGTTGTTTGTGGTTTTTACCATCAAACATTGGGTTAAGGATGACTGAAAATGATCGCTAGATCAAGTGTTACTGTTATCTCTTCTGTATGGGGTTCATGATCCAAAAAAGTTATGTAAACATGAACTGATGACATACATGAAACCTCTCAGTTTGGTTTATTCCTTGATCTCACTTGATGGATTTCAAAGTGAATCGATTCCAGTTTTTCCTCTTTCAGACTCGTATATTTCCTGTCTGTCTCGATCTTTTTCCCTCTGTTCCAGTTAATGTGCGTTATACGAATGAATAACATTCAGATAGTTAAGAAATATTAATTTAACCTTTAGAATTTAGTTAATGCAAGTTAATATAACCTCCAAACTATCTGCAGATATCATTCGGAATAGTTGTCTAACAGTATTGATGGAGAAATTTAGTTTCGGTGCATCTCTATTCCAAACATACATGCTTTACATACATACATACCAAGCTTTTTCTTATACCGCAATAGTTTATGCAGACACAAACACAATATATAATATAATAAAGATGAAAAAAGTCAGAATTAAATAAATTGAGTATGACTATTAATAATATTTGTCTTTGTGCGCGTTCCACATAAGAAATATCATAAGAAATATCCTACAGATTTGGAATGACACTAAGTTTGTGATTTGTGTTTCATTTCTGACGCCCATGTTGCTACTATATCACAGATCATATCGCAACAAAAAAATGTTCACTTTGAACTTTAGCCAAGACTTGGTCAAGATTAAGGTTTGTACGCTACATTTTAGCCGTCAGTAAACTTTTGAACTCCTCTGTTCCATGAGCTCATCCTCTTTAAGATATAAAACATGATGTTATAAAACATCCTTGTATGCACCGGAGTCTCAGCTTCATTGTATCTCATATATTTTTTCTAAACCTGATGGTCTCGAATGATTTGTTCATCTTCTACAGAGCATCTTGCATACTTCAGAGGAATCGGGCCTTATATGTTTAGCGACCAAGTGCAGAAATTCTTTTCTTATTTGATTTCGTCATGTGTATGTCACGTATTTCTCTTTGTCCCTTGTTGTATTGCTGGTGTTGTCGTCTGTGCACGTGTTTTGCGTGATTCAGGGTTTTGTTTAGTTACATCGGAGCAATTCACATTATACCTCACATTACTGCATGTTGAAGCTTTTAACACCCCTCTTAACACAGTCCTTCTTATTCAAATGAAACCTCTTCATCAGGCATTATCAAACCGTGCATTAGCCTTTTTGTTTTGAAGCTGTTTTTTAGCACACAGAGTCCAATTTGTTCCTGCGAAGCACAACAGATCTGTGAGGTTTTTTCCTTTCTTTCGTGAGAGCTGCTGTTTGACAGATTTCATTCTGGTGCTTGGCTTCCTCTGAACATTGTTTCTCTGGCAGGTGTGTGCCGAGGCTTTAGGCTGATTAGACTTCCTCAGAATGATTAAAGAAGCAGAAGCAGAACCTGAACAGGTGGAAGAAAGATGCAGAAACGTGGCTTTACAGGTTGTATGCCACGTCTGAAGACGACAGACAATTGCAAAAATGTGCATCGTAGATGTACATTATAGAATTTGTCGTATATCTGAAATTAATTAATTAGAATTATATAATTATAATATTCTTTTAATTATATTATTTATAAATATTTTAATGCTCAAAATATTGACCTCCATTGTAACCCGAGTGATTTTAAATATATTCGCTTTCATTCTACATCTTAATGGGGGTTTTGTTTTTGTTTCTCCTATTTCTTTTAGTCTTGCCTCATTTTCACACTGTTGTATATAGCAAACCATTAGCATAAATATGTTTTTAATAAATGAGCAGCTTTTAAAAACAGCTCTTTTGAATACACAATCGAAGAGCGACCGGTTGCAGATTGCTGTGTTGCATCAGATCCGTTGCGGTTTTGCACATGGTGTCCAGTAGTGCGTCCTGTTCTGTGGTTCTGATATGAGAAACTATTTGTTATTGGCCAAGAAAATCATGATGATGTAATCCCCGTGCTGTTTTCCAAACTCAGATGACATGGTTTAAAGGAAATGTGTTTGTTTACTTATCACATGTACAAAAACACACTATATCTTTAAGATGTTAAAAGGCAGTGGGAGATGAAGTAATTCCTGTAATAGTGGTGCGAGAGAAGGCAACCATCACTGTTATCATTTTGACTCTTATAGACTTGTATCAGATGGGCCACAAATATGTACGCTTGAGTCTATTCTGTCACGTTTTTCTTTCTAGAGTTTCTCTAAAGTTACATGTTGTTCTTGTTTGTCATCAGCTGTTGTAAATACCCCTTCCTTCCTTTAGCTTGAGCCGTTGCATGTTCTGCAAAAAATCATCCAGATGTTGATTGCGATGCGCTGTAACGCACGTACATCCTCACAGATGCACAGAAATTCTTCCACTCATAAAAACACTTACAGTAAGTCTGATTTTAAATGTGAAAAAGCCACACGAGACCCTATCTGGAATTTATGGGGGAGGTCATAAAGAGGTTAAATTGACTGTGTTAATCTGACTCTGTTGAGATGAAGAGGTGACACAGGAAGTTGTCATTTGGCCTTGCAGCCACACCATTGATATGCTTTTACATGGCGAGGCAACGCCCGTTGTTTCTCATCTATAATAGACTCCAACTTCACCAATTCCATTTTAAGACTCTGTTTAACTTGCTGTAAATGGGATCTTTCCAAAGCTGCAGACTGCAGTCTTTGGGGCGGCCCAGTCGTGCACACATCTTGACCCAAAGCGACTCAGCCATGCCCTTAGATCTCAGATGTAGAATATTTCAGAGTGCTGTATCTCGGCATGAATGTTTCATTTGATGAAGACTCTCAGAGGATGTCCTAAATATTCTGTGTCATACCTTCTGGCTCAGAACCGCAGGAGCTGGTATTAAGGGATTATTGCTGCACAGAATTATGACAGTAATGTGTCTGTTTTGTTTTTATTTCGACATTTTTACTTCTGGGATTGCAAATGCATTCATGTTTTGCTCAAATTAATTTTTTAAAGGCATAGTTCACACCAAAAAAGAACATTTTTGTTACCCTCAGGCAATCCAAGATGTAGGTGACTTTTTCAACAAAAAAAAGAAAAGAAGAAATGAGTCAAAAAAGCAGATGGAAGCTACACAAAATAAGACCTCAGTGTATTTTCAGGGGGAAGTAAAATTACCTAGATTATTTAAGCACGTCACATGCTAAACTTAAATAAATCAAGAAGAAATACTAATTTCAGCATTGGAGTTAACTTCTTTTTTAACTTCTATTTAACATTTATTAAGGTTAACAATATATATGAGTCTCAGTATTAGCATTAGCGCCATTACTGTTCAGTGAAGAAACACACAATGTCAGCTCTATCATAACCTAACCAAGCACCGCTCTTCTGAACGATCGTAACCACAAAACTCAAAAATACAAACAGAATCTCTTCTAAATCTTAAAGACAACTGAACATAAACACGATCAAATCTTTCGTTTTATTGCACATAAAATAGCACTTATTCACAAAAATGACTCTCCTAATGCTGTCGCCTGCAAAGCGTGCTGGGACCTCCAAGACGGCGTTTACACTAGTGTGTGTTCCTTTGAAAACGCATAACTCTTGCTACGGTTACGCCTGGTGTTTAAACTACTCTGGAGTTTTCCACCCCTGAAACGGAGACTTTTGGAAACGCTGCAGACCCCGTTTTAGTTTGAAAACTCTGCGGTTATGTTTATGTGTAAACGGACGAAAATGGAGATTTAAGAATACGCAGGCGTGGTTGCCCACATTCGCTTACTGATTGGGTCGTCTGTATCATTGCATTTGCTTCCCTGATTCGTTAAGCCCCTGTCATATGAGCCATTACGCTACCTGAAGGAGACAATGACCAGCCTCGCAAGGACCATGTGAACAACAGGCTTGTTTAACTTCAAGCTGCGCTGCGCTGAGTACACGAATCGACACGGTGACATTACAGCAACGCGAGAGAGAATCGAGAGCCGTATGCTTTTTAATAGCTCACTCAGTACTGCAATGTCATCCGTCGATCGGTCTGCGTGGTGCCGAATGAAATCAAACAAACCTAATAAAATGGATTACCTCATTTAACGTTATCCACACAAAGACGTCCTTGCTTTTCCTCGCCATCATGTTCATTTTGTACTGGTCGGTCTGTGACTAACCAACTGTCATCAACAACCAACTTATGTATGTGCGCATGCCCAGCAGGTCTGAATGGTCATGTGACATGCGTTTTCGGTAGTGTAGTGTAAACGCAGATTTTTTCTAAAACGCATGTGGAAACGGCTGTATAAACAGGATTGTTTTCATTTTAAAACGCCGTTTTTGTACGACAACGGGCTAATGTAAACACCACCTAAATCCACTGCTCAGTGACATTAACAAAATTGATTAAAGTTGTCCCACCCCAAAATAATTAAGTAAAGATCCTTTATACAAGTGTAAGTGGGTTCAACATGATACAATTAAGTTGAATTCACTCAATAATTTGTGCATTTAGAATGACTAGATTTTGCCATAATTTTAACTAAAACTTTGGTAAAAAAACGAATAAATGAAATTTAACACAATTTTAAGTAAAGTTTACTCGATTCATTTCATGAAATCTACTACGACACAGAATATTTTTTTACAGTAACAGTGTGAGTCTTTATTTCTTTACAAACCAAAACACCTTAATGCTACGTGTTCTGTAGCGTTGTCTGTTTTTACACATCAGTATAAAACATGTACCAAAAGGAAAAAAGTGCTTTATGCTTCACTTGAACTCTGATGTCAAGTCACTTCAATGAGACTTCTGAGAGAAACAGGAAGCTCACAGACGTCTTTCATTACGGTTGCACCGTTGGAGCGCAGACAGCCCCCGCTGATTTGTGTTCACTCTTGTATTTGTTTACTTGTGTTCATGTTGACTTCGGCATTCATTCTCTCCCAGATACTCCTTTGAATCGAAGCTGCACTGAATTAGGAGAAAGATAAAAGCCCTCTGCTTGTGTCATAGTCTGGTTGGGCTCTTCTGCTGTCAGATGAACGGTCCTGGTTCAGAAAGCTCTTTGTTGTTTTGGGCTTCTTGTTCTTTTTAGGAAGGATTGAGAGCAAGAGGAAGCATCTCTGAACTTCAGGAGATCTTTTCTGCAGGAGGTATTGACTGGGGTATCAAAGCTAACACCTTTGTTGTAGACGGTGTTTGTTAGGAGCAGTGCGCTGGGATGGACTGTCACAAGCCAGCATGAATTTGAAGAATAGTGTGTTGGAGATTTTCTGGATTTTTTACCTACCACGGTCGAGAAGCTCACACTCCTCGTGCACAAATCTCATACTTTGTTTTCCAGTTTCTTAGGGTTGGGGAGATTTTAGCCATAGATTAATGTTTTTTTATAGATATACACACAGGTTAAAAGTTTTACAGTCTTACAGAACACTTTTCCACATTTGAAAAAATAGTAAGCTCATCAAAACTGTGAGAAATTATTACAATTAAGTCAAAAAATTGAAACAAAAATAAAACTACACACAAATTCATGAGGGTGAATTGAAATATAAGAATTGTTATTGCTGTGTAAACTATTCACTAATAGTATCCGTCTTTGTTTCTTTACAAACCAAAACCCCTTAATGCTTTGTTTTGTAACGCTTTTTTACTCTCTTTTTACTGCTCCACATGTAAAAAACTAGAAAGCTTATCAAAACTTTGTTATTAAAATTATGACAAAAAATCGAAAAATAAATAAAACATTTAAAAAGATTTTAAGCAGCTCCTTCCCCCTGAGATGCTTTTTAAACAACATTGAAGTAATTCCCGTCTATTCTGTACTCTTATTGGCTGCTTTTTTGTTTGTGTAACCAAGTTTATTATAGTTTTGTTTTCAGTTTCTTTGTTGTTGTATTAATATGTTGAATTAGCTTTTATTTGTACATTTTTACAGTAGTTGTCATGTTCATTTTATTTTAATTTTTCGCAATTCAGTTATGTGCTTTTGTCATTTTATTATTTCTTTTATTTTTAGTTTAGTTTTTAGTTATTTTCAGGTAATAATTTTAGTGCCTCAAATTAAGTTTTTTAATTGGTCCTTCCAGAACCTCGGATGTCCTGACTGATTGTTTTTCAGGAAATAAAAAAAGCTCTAATTTTTAAATGATTTAATACTGTGTCGTCAAAGTCGACAAGCACTTTTTAATACTTAATACTTTATATTGGTTAGATAAACCCAGTGACAAACATAGAGGGTGACTAATAATAATGATTTATGGCAAAAAAAAGAATCACAAAATATGGCGATACAAGGTTTCAGAAGGACATATTAGCAATATATTATTCTCCTTCTTAATAAGAATTAAATATGTTTATTATTCTAATTTTTGCTCTAATTTCTGAGTGTTTTTTCTTTATTTATTACAGACACACTTTCTGGCAATATCGCAAAGACAATCCCAAGTCCCACGTTGGAGATCCTCCACCGGACGGTCTGCCCGGCTTCAACAGCGGAGTGATGCTTCTGAACCTCGACGCCATGCGTCGCTCAACTTTATACAACCAGCTTCTGGAGCCCAAGCGGGTGACGCAGTTCGCCGAAAAGTTCCACTTTCGGGGTCACCTGGGCGATCAGGATTTCTTCACCATGATCGGTATGGAGCACGGGGAGCTGTTTTACCCACTTGCCTGTGGCTGGAATCGACAGCTGTGCACATGGTGGAGGGATCACGGGTATGGGGATGTTTTCCAGCTGTATTATCAATGTGATGGGCCGCTCCACATCTACCATGGCAACTGCAATTCTCCCATACCTGATGACTGAGTGTGAAAGCGTCTCTAAACATTGAGTTGTGATTGAACATTTTGATCATATTACGAATTAAGCGAACCATGACGGAAAGATTCCCAAAGATCCAAAATTCAGGCACATTTATTCCCAGATCAGTATTACGCAATATACTCCGAATAGGAATTCTTCTTGATTCTTCGCAGTTTGAAGTACGCTGCTTTTTCCTTCCCATGATTCCTTTGTGCACATGTGCAGCTCTTGCAGACTGTCAGTGGATATTACATGAACTCGCTCATCTTTCTAATGCACTAATTGACCCTGATATTACCTTGTTTTACACTGTCATTGGCTAATGAGAGGTGGCTGCATAACAGTGAACATATTGCACATTGTCCTCATTTCATCTAAATTTTGCTTTGCAGTGATGATGTTGCTGGGTTATTGGGGGTCTTGACCCACTTCCCGAGTTTGTGTGCTTGTGAACCTGTCAGGCGGCTTGAAACCGTATGTTGATGTTGGAAATCAACTTTCTATGTGATGTATGAGTGAATCTGAAAAGCTAAGATAGCATCTAGAACATCTGAGTATCGGTCTCGTTTTGAGGTCCGAGGTAGAGAACGTTCTTGCTGCCGTGCTCTGATCCGCCTGAGAAATAGGAAGTGGGATTGAGGGGATATTCAAAACATATACAAGAGATTTAGAGGGCAGAGCTGTCTGTTGTGGTTGGCTGGCACTTATCGAGCGATGCTGCTCTTGGCAAACCTCTGCAGAATTCTGCGAAACGTTCGTAATAACCTCCGCAATGTCAAATCAACAGGGCGGAGAGACAGAGGATCTCCCTCGACCCCACGCTGCTTTGTAATAGGTCTTCGTGTGTGTTGCCAGGCAGTTGTGAGATCCCACACTAAACTCTATTGTGTCAATAGGCCGATATTGTGAAGTGAAGAACAGCGTGTCTTGAGGGTTTTCAGTTAATTAGTTTTTTGTTTTAGTGGGAATGCAGTTGTGTTTTGTCTGGTTCTGTGTGAGTCATTTTAGACTTTGATGAATTGATGTTGTTCTACTTTAGCCTGATCAAATGAAAGGCTAAATGTTAGTCATTGAACTGGTGGTCCAATCTCTTGCATTCACACACAGTTTGTCTTATTATATTTTCATAAAAAATGAAACGGTGTTGTTTATGAGATTTCTGTGTAAATCATTTGAATGGTTCAATTCATTGCAACAAGCAAGGTAGAATTTACACTGAAATCCGATTTGCTCGTATGGGACCCATTGCTTGTCATTGGTTTACACTTATCATATGCTTTTGTTGTAGTTGTTATGTGACTTTTATGAATCATTTTTCTTTCACAGGAACCACTCAGGAAATGCTGACGGAGCGAAATTTTAGTGATTTTAGTGTGAGAAAGTTTCATATAATTTTTCCCTAGTGCATTCTTTTCCTTTTCTTAAATATTGAATGTAAAACAAATATATGTGTCATACATATGTTGTGTCTTAGAAACTGAATGTATTAACACCAATGAACCGAATTCAAATGAAGAGGTACCATATTTTTAAGATATCCAAAATGTCTATGTATTAGAGCTCAGAATAAAATGTCTAGTAATTTCTTGTCAAGATGTTTTATATTTCTGTTTCTTGCCTTTTTAAATGAGTTGTTGGGTTTACATAAAGTGTTCACTTTAAATCTGGTCGGGCATTGTGTTAGCAGGACATGTTTAAATGCACTAAAGTCTTAAATGTGTAAAATTCATATTTAAAGCATTCAGTAGCTTAGACGTAGATAGACTCCAAGGCCCCCGGTTGTTTTTAAAAATATTGAAAGGCTCCCCACTCACAAAAACTCAAAATTTCGACCCAATAAAATATTTTAGAGGTTTACTTTAAACGTTTATTTATTATTAAAAAAATAGTAAGCGTCTTAGTTTTCAGTTTTATAAATGTATCTTGATGCTCATTTTGTCTAATTTAAAAATATTAGCCATCTTGAGACCCCCTTAGAAGTCAGCTGGGGCCCCCTTGTGAGCCACGGCCCCTCTGTTGAGAACCACTGATCTAGGTGATAGATAGACAGACAGACAGACAGATTTAAAATGAGTTTAAAATGACCATATTTTTATTTCTTTTTACTCAAGGATTAAAAACTGCCATCTTGATGTTGATAAAGAAATATAGATTAGTCGACAGAATCTGATTTTACAGACAGTACCAGGGCTCTTGAATGTGGGTCAGACCCGTACAGCTTCAGGGTCATATACAGCCCATTCTATTTACCCAAGTTTCCTACAATTCCAAGCTCTTATGGCGCGAGAGCAAAGCACCGTGTCACCTTGGCCCTAAAGCACATCATGCATGGCATTTGTAAGGCCTGTGAGGGGGTTTGAGGAGGTCTGAGTCTTTCTTTTCAAACGGCTCTGAAAACTGAAGGTAAGACCTACATTACTGTAACACACTAACCCATTTTTTCCCCCTCATACAATAGTATCCTGCTATTTTTAGTTATTGTCATGGAAGCACCAGCATCAGGGGTGTATTTGCCCTATAAATATGTAAAATAAACAAGTTATATAAACTACTGAGACATTTCTTCAAATATCTTCTTTTGTGTTCCACAGAAGAAAGAGTAAAATACAGGTTTTAAATGACATGGTGAATAAATGATGAGAATTTGTCTTTTAATGATGATTAAAAGATTTAAATAAATGATGAGAACTATCCCTTTAACATATGCTGACACATCTCCATTCACTGTTCTATCTAGCATAATAGCATCATATATCTGATATAGTATATTAAGTAATCTTAAATGATTTTAAAAAATGCTTTAAATTCTTTGTTTTTACATAATATAATTTCCCTTCAGTTACAGTGGAACATGGAACCATACTTTTGGAGCACTTTGAAATTGAGATTTATTCAAATGTACATCAGTTGATATACTGTATATAGCATTTTTCTGCTTTGTTGTCAGAAGTGCTGTGGGTAATTAAGACTCTGTTAGAAGTGTTCTCTTTGAATTGCAATGCTAACTGACATTAAAAAGAGTCCAGAAAATATGCAAGAGATAAAGTACAAATCTTTTGAACTGAAAGGTGAGGGTATAGTCCACTCATTTTTGTTTCGTTCTGTGAAGTATTTCTCCCAAATTTTAGATAAATGTAAATAGAAACAATATTTTTCTTTGCATAAAAGGAAAACTGGAGAAACAGGTCAAAATAACAGAAAAGATGCTCTGTATTTGTTCAAACCTCAAATACTGCAAAGAAAACAAGTCCATATTCACTTTTAAGCAAAACAATGTTTGTGCATGTATTTAGGAAAAGTTGAAAAATGATGTTTTTATGTGATCACCTCGGTTCATGCGTCTTGTCATGCTGTCAGTCTTTCACATTGCTGTTGGGTGACTTCATATCAGTCCTGAGGTTTGATTTTGTTGAAATTCAACAGGACTGGAATGGCCACAATACATTTAGAAATGCTGATTAAATGAACATTTGGTATGATCACCTTGGTATGTTTCTTTCAGTGGCTGTTTATCTCATATTTCCACAATTTCACCTTCTAGAGTTTTTCGTTGTCTCTGTACAGATACTTGAAGTATGCCTTAATTCCTCACAGACACCACACGGATAGTACGAGGCACGCAAGATGATGTCAGTGTGTGCTTCCTGTGGTCCTGTTTTTGTAAGGTCAGTTAACCGTGTGAAATCTCACAGATGAAATAAAAGCCGTGCATTGCATGTGAAGTTGAGTTTCAGAAATGATGGGCCAGGATAATGAGTTCAAATTACCCAGGTTCCGCCGTTGTTCACTTGACACCAAGAACTTTCCACCTGGCCAGCATGGCTACTATGCTATTTCTCGATAAAGACAGATTTTTTAGATCGTTGTTCAACAGAACAGTCAAAACTCACAAATGAGATCATTGCTCCGTGCGCCGGGTCGGAGAACCTTTGTTATGAGTTTATGCATGTGTGTGTGTGTGTGTACTCGTGTTATCAGTAGCCTGCTGTTCTCACACGTGCTTTTAGCTTGTCACCTTCCACCATAATGACCGAGCTCTCGCAATCTGTGCCATGCCATTGTTTAGGAGGAAATGTGGACGTGGAGCGGATCATCAGCGTTCTCTATACCCTCTGAAACATGATGAGACGATCACTACGGCCTTAGCATTTGATGGGGATTTGAACGTCCTTGTTAGTTCCTGTAGGCAGTATCTTAGTTGCATTGCCCTTTAAAGGTCAACAAATTAAAGCACCGATTATTGAGAAATCCGTTCAGCCGTTGGCTGAAAAGATTGCGTTTTATACTAGGGCAGAATTGCAGGTGTTTGGTGAAGTTAGAAAGAGTAAACCAAGAGCAATTATCTTGTGTTGAAATATTGCACTGTCGAGTGAAGAGTGTTGAAGAGCTTTTGTCAAACGAGGTGACATGTTAATGAACTATTGATGTCTGCGATTGATCCCCACCGGCAGTTGAAATAGATTTTTCATTTTATGCTCTTTAACAAAATGTGTTTTCAAGCCAACTTTTTACCTTCGCTGACAGTGATTTATGTGAGAGATGTGTTTAGGTTAGATTGTTGGTAACTACATAGAAAACATCCATGAGTTTGAACTTTTTGTAAATTAATGGAGCGTTTCGTTGGTGATGGCTTTAGGAAATGCTCACTGAAATTGAGGCATACATTAGTAAATGGACTAAAATTGGTGCCGAGTGAATGACGTCTAGATATTTGAGTGTGACTATTAAAGGATAGTTCACCTTAAAATGTAAATTTCCAAATCTGTTTGACTTTCTTTCTTCTGAAGAACACAAAAGAAGGTATTTTGAAGAACGTTTGTAACCAAACAACATTGGCCTCCATTGACTTCCATTGTATGGACACTAAACCACTGAGACATTTCTCAAAATATCTTATTTTGTGTTACACAGAAGAAGAAAGAAACATAATACAGGTTTTGGGTGACATGAGGATGAATAGATGATGACATATTTAGAATTTTGTGCGAACTGCCCCTTTAAACAAAGCTGAACCATAGTTTCCAACCCCTCTTTTCACATTGTTCCTTCTCACTGTATTTCTGTCAGTATTCATACATCTTTAACTATATACGCATTTCGACATTTTCCCCTAGTATTTCTGCTCAATCTACCCATTATCCACTTTAAAATGGCTCACTGTAAAAACATCTCTCATCCAGGTGTGTTGGCCAGTTAATTTGATTCTGGATTGTGTGAAATTGGCCTAGCGTATGACACCCACCCTCGCGTTGAACATTGGTGATGTTTATTTCAGGAGTCCTGTAGACTGTTGCATGTGGTGAAACATCAAAACTGTATCACATAATGTAGGTCAGTGGAGGTCTGACGTAAAATCAGATTTTCTTCGGACAGATGTAATGGATATCAGCCAGTGGGATCAGACACCTACGGACATAAATGGATAATGGGAATAATAAGTCCTTTTTTGCAGATGGGATGCAGATGGGATGTTTGACACAGTTTGTCACATTTGGAGTTTTGGAGTAACTTTGTATTATACTTTATATTATTTTAACAAAATGTATACTAAAAATGTTTAATTAAAATTAAATTCACATAGGGACAGTTTATATATTTCTTTTTATTTCAGTGTATAGCTGCAGAAAAAATTAGAGACAATTCCAATTTTCATTTCAAATCAGCATTTCTAGATGTATTGTGGCCATTCCGGTCCAGTGTTTGTTACATTTACATTTAGTCATTTAGCAGACGCTTTTATCCAAAGCGACTTATGTCATACAGGAGCAATAATACAATAGGTGCTAATACAAAGTTACTAGTTTCAACAAAAGCCAGACCAATACCTGTTGAGAGAAAGAGAGAGGGTTAGTTTTTTTTTTTAATTTGTCTGTCAAGTATTCACAGAAGAGATGGGTTTTAAGTAGTTTTTTGAATGTGTTGAATTGTTGAATTTCAACAAAATCAAAGCTCAGAAAACTGTGATAAAAATCCAGGTTATCACATACAAAAAATATTTTTGAACTTCTTCTAAATACTGTACATGTACAAATATTACTGTTGTATTGCTCAAAAAGAGAATATGAACTTTCTTTTCAGTATTTAATGTCTGAGAAAATACAGAGCACCTTTTCTCTTATTTTGGCCTGTTTCTCCAGTTTTCGTTTTCTGCAAATAAATGCAAAAAGAAACAATATCTGTATTTGAAAATTGTTAGAAATATTGTTAGTAGTTCATATAATGAAACAGAAATGATCATTTTACCTAAACACACAAAAGAATCAAATTCAAAATCAGAGAAACGGTCTTTAATTAACCCTGAAAATGTTTATATTTGATCCAACAATGGGGTAAAACAACTCAGCATTTTGGGTTAAAATAACCCAGCATATGGTTAATTTACTCAACGGTTGGGTTGGTCCCTTTTTGACCCATCACTGCATTGAAAATAACTACATTTTGAGTGTACAGTAAATGAATAGAAGGGATTGTATCATCAATATTATTATTCTCAGTTCTTGCCTTCATTGCTTTCAGCCGGCTGCTTTTTTTCTACCTCCATTGACACTTACTCACATTCAGTTTTTGTAGGACATGGCCCATATAAACACAAAAGCATATTTACATTGTGTTCATGCATTCATTTCAGAGAGGCTCGGTGTGAGAACTATTTATATTGAAAATAAATGAATGTTTCTGTTGATTACATGCTACTCGCGCAGATGAGTGGGAGTGTTTCAAGTGGACAACGGTTTGCTGCATTCAGCATTGTCGTTCAATTTGTCGCCTTTTTGTAAAGAATCACAGTTTTTCTTATCTGTGTACAGAAGATAGGCTGCATATGAACGTGAGCCAAATGTCTGTCAGGCACTTCATTGAATTCACAATAAACTGATTATGGACTTTGTCCATCAATATTTCCTTGGTTCTTAGTTCATAATCTCATACATTTTTTCGATAGTGTTTAGTTATCTGGTTGATTTTTGTCCCACTATTAAATGCAAGACAATTTTTGTCATAGTCTGTATCCTGCAGCTATTAGTAAGACAGAAAAAGGCATCAGTCAATGCGTGTTTCTCTACAGACTGTCTCCATCATGAGTCAGGTCGAGCTGCCACGATGCAGACTAGAAGGTTCTGTGCCGTGTGTTTCAGCATCCTGTTTTGTACAGACGTGTTAAAGCATCATTCTGGAATCCGATCATCTTCTTCACACAAAACCAAAAACAGTAACATACGAAAGTGCATATAGCTCTGTTCCAAACTGTAGTGCTTTTTTTTATTAAAACTTTATTCTTTATATTTACTGAGTAAATGGCCTTTTGTCTTAGAACATAAATTGGGACAATGATCAATTGTTGTCACGGTTTCTATTTTTAACTATACGTTATTGGCAATTATGTATCAAGCCAAATGAAGTTAAGGGTAATTAAATCATTTTCATGGTAATTTCATTTACATTCTGCTTATAATAAAACCTGCCAAAAGGTTTTGAAACATTTCCAGACAGCCGTCAAGTCACGTGCGTGACCTGATTAAAAGTATTACACGTGCACGTGAGTAATAAATCATTCCTGCCCTTCTGACCTCAATCCCCAGATACAAAGACAAGCATTTTCCACAGCCGGGTAACATGATTGGCCTTTATAATGGATTGATGCATTGTCAATTGTGACAGCGTTCCAGCAGGGCTGACGCAGAGTCGTCTGTACTATAACTCATGGGTTTGGGTCTGTTCACTGCGGTAAAGTGGGTTTATTGTGTCAGGGGTGTGACGTGCTTCATGTTATTGAGAATTTAGTACTCGGGCGGTATTCAACTCAAAACATAGACAACTCACATAAACTTGTTATTGCTGTTGTTCCAGTAGAGTTTCACATGCAAGGTTGTGTCGATTGCTTTGGCCCTCAGAATATGTGCCGGTATGAACCAGACGACCTCAAAACTCGCCAAAGTACCTAAACTTTGTTGTACAGACTTGTTTTATTGATGTAAACTTGTTGTGGTTCACAGGTAAAAAGTGACATCCTTCGTGTGCATTCTCATCCGGCATCTCCTTATACTGTGAGATTGGTGCGTGATAAACAGTGGCTTGAATCATTCGTCTGCCTACGAGCTGTGTGGCTTTCGAGTCAGGACAGATGGAGAAATGAGAGAATCAATCTCATTTATAAACAGGGTCACTTGTATGACTTATGGACTGTCTGGATTTCAGATCTGATTTCTACTGCCAGTTAACCAGGAGTATATTTTCCTAGAGAGGTGCTTATAAGTTTTTTTTGACTGACACATATATTTCTGAATAATGAGAAATCAGATGTAGTTCAAGCATGACTGGGCCCTCTTTAAAAAACTCTCAAATGGGTTTATTCTTTAAAGCTGAGTCAGGCTCTATAAGGAATGTAAAAGAGGAGCAGGTTCGATGAGGTACAGTGCTTATACTATTATATTGATTATTCCTGTGTTTTAAAAGATTTAAGATCATTTCTGTCTAGTGCAAGTCGGTCCTTAGCTTGACAGGCAAAAAACCTTGTTCCCAAAATATACTGGACCACCATATGCTTTTATACTTGGGCCCTTGACCAAGATAGTCTGCCAGGTCCCATACCTGCTCCATCCTGCTGGTCAATCATGTAACCCAGTTTGGACCTATGTTTCAAAAACAAGCTTGGTATCCCTATGCTGGTGTGACCGGGTTGTTCCACCTGGACCTGGACCCAGCCAGGTCTCACCAGCGGGTAATCCAGCAGGTCACCTGTGCAAACCACACATGGGCAGCCAATGACCAGCTTAAACCAGTTAGAAGCGAATGTTCCTGCTACTAAGCTTGATTTTAGATATGAAAGTGAAATAGAAAGATGAGATAACTGCAACACAGTATTTTTAGGGTGCAGATGTAAGATGGTTAGTACGTAACTGTGGGTGTGTGGATCTGACCTGTACATTTGAAATAAACAACCCAGAACTGAAAGACCTCAAGCCTTAAGTAATAAGAGAGAGTAAAGGTTATTCTCTCTCTCTCTCTCTCACTCTCTCTCTCTCTCTCTCTCTCTCTCTCTCTCTC